>NW_022196903.1:105644106-105727000 GCF_008632895.1 Mastomys coucha
ACAAAACTCACTCCAGAAGTCAAATCTCAACCCAGGGAAGAGATCTTCCCTCAGACGATGGGGTGGCAGGGTCTGGGTACAAAGAACAGAGGCTTGCCAGTGAAGTCCCCGGCAGCCACGAAAGAGCAGCAGCTGGGACGCCTGGGTGGTTCTCAGAGTGGCAACCCAAGGTAGGGCAGCTCCTGAGATCCTGAGTGAAACGCAAGTTGTAAGATCCCAAGATCCCGAGAAGGGAGCTCAGCAGTGGTAGAAAGGGCCCTCATGGTTCTGAAGAGCAGCCAAATTTAAGAGCTATCGATACAGTTCATTGGTGTGCCGACTTGCACAGCAGCAATCTACAATAGAATAAATACACAAACAAACAAACAAACCTCACCAAAAGAGTTTTTAGAAATCCAAATAGGGATATCTAATCTCCAAAATGAACACAGTAGCAAATAGAGAACAACAAAGGAAGAAAAGCCACTATGGTCAGATTCCTTATTTTTATTAAAGAGAATTTTCTATTTGTTTTTTTTTTCCTTTGGCTGGGTAAAGAGAAGATGAACACTGATGGGGTGCCTTAAGGGTAAAATCGCCCACAAGACTAAAAATAAGAATATGTTCAAGGTCATAAAAGAGGCAAAAATCAATAAAGGCCAAACACAGTGAAACAAACTGTCAGCCCCAGAGAAGATGGAGATGAAATAGGAGAGGAAATCTCAGAGCCAGACCCGAAGGCACCAGACTATACCCAGCTGTCCCGCTGTGTACAATTACAAAGTACAGGCTGAGCATGCCCAACGAGAAAACTCAGCATTCCAAGTGCTCCCGAGTTGGAAAGTTTTTGTGTGCTGACATGATTACCCAACTAGAAGGTGTCACACTGGACCTCATGTGATACGTTAGCCAAAATCCAACCTCACTAAAATCCTAAAGTAAAATTCCCTTTGGGCTTCATGTACATGCAAGGTGTACATGAAGCATGTGTGAATTTCATGGTTAGACTCAAGTCTACCCCTAAAATAGATTATTACATTCGTGCTAATATTCTAAAATCAGAGAGACATCTCTGGCTCTGGGTATTTGGGGTATGGATCCTCTCCCTGCATAACCTTGGTGGGTCACCTAGGTGACTGACATCAGGGCTTTGCATTTAGAATGAACGAAGCATGGAGACATTATCAGCCCGTGTCATTGTTCGGTTCCCAGAGGGGCATGAGACTATGCAGGCAGGCTGATGTCAGCACCCCTGTCCAAGGCTTCCCAGACGGTGCAGTCCCCAGAGTGGTCTGCACCCCAGTTTACAGAGAAGGAAGGTGACCTCCTTGAGGGCACACACTGCACCTTCCCATCCAAAAGTAACAAAGCTGGTTCCTTTTGAAACTAGGTTCTCATTCTCATGGTCTGAGTAGGTTCCCGTTAGCAAATCTCAGCCCCAAAGCCAAGACCCAGGCTGCCTGAGCAAGTGCAGTATGGGCCACAGACAGAAAATTTCTGTTCTTACAACAAATAGAGAGTCCCTAGAGGTGAGTCCTTTCCCTTGGAAAAGGACTTCAGTATTTCCAGTGGATCATTATCCTTCTCAAGGACAGATGAGTGTCCAGGCACAGACCCAGAGTAGGCAAACTATGGCTCCTGGGCTAAAATCTGCCCACACCCTGTTTTTAACCAATAAAGTTTTATTAGGATGTATCCATGGCCACCCATTCGCAGGCTGTCAATGGCTGCTTCTGCACTTCAGGGACAGACCTTGAACCCCACAAGCCTAAGTATTTGTCATCCTTAGGGAAAGTCAAGCTGTCTTTGATGGAGTGCCTGTAGGAAGGAAGGTGTTAAAGAGTAGATGCCCGAGGGCACTGGAGGCTGGATCAAGTGTACTTAGGGCAGCTCTGCCCACAGAAAGAAGCCACTCCCACACTGCAGTCAGCAGAATCAACTTGCGCCTTTCCTTCTAGGACACACAGATGTAGGCAAGGATCTGGTTCTATATTTTGGAGCTGTGTGTTCTCAGGGAAGTTACTCAACGTCTTTGTACCCATGATTCCTCATCTGTGAGATGGGAAGCAAAAGTGCTTCTCACGGGGATGTTATGAGACTGACATGGCTGACAGGCAAGGGTGGTAGCTCAGAATTCAAATTCCTTGACAGCGAGCATGGCCTCCTCATCGCCGCCAATACTGCTGCATTGGCAGGGATGCACTTGATACACAGGTTGCTTTCCCCTACATGGGAAACAGGCATGTTGTATTCCCTGAGCCAGGGTGTGTCTGGGAATGTAGAACCCTCTGAGTGAGCTGAAGATGCAAGACCCTGTGGCTGAGCTTCTGGAAGCTTCACAGCCGTATGGCTATGTCTGTCACTGACTGCTTCCAGAATGTGGCCAAGAAGACCAGCAGACATGTAGACACTTGTGCTGGCTTAAAAGGTCCACGCCCTGAGGCCTGAACAGTGAAGCTGCCCATCTCCACCAGCTTGTCAGTATCTGGTAGGTTTAAGCACTTTGAGATGGAGGTTTAGCTCTGCCACAGAACAGATAACTCAAATAGGATACAGGGACCCTTGGCTTGTGTTGTCATTCTCTGTGTCCTGGCAATGTCTAACCTTGCACTGTAGATTTGGTTGGACATACATCACTGGGAAATGCTGTACTTGCTTCAGTGAGGGCATAAGCCAGGACTCACCAGCTCAGAGCACCTACAGTCACCCCCTCTGCCTTCTGCTTAACCAGGCAGGAGGTCCAAGGCTGCATCAACCCTTGGTGCTCTCCCACACTGAGATTCTGCCTGTGTTTATCTCCTTTCCCAACATGCAGACCGGTTGGCTAATGCTTGCAGGAGCATCCAACCCACAGGTTATATGCAGTCCACAAAAGCTATAAATGCAAACCAATATAAAGTTATACACTTACTTAAAACATCACACTACTTTTTTGAAGCTTGACTGTGCAGTTCTCAAGTAAGAACTCTGTCAATGACAACACTGTGTCTCAATGTCACACAGAATAAACATATGTATATTCTCAAAACCTTCAGGCTATGAATTGGACATCCTTGAAATCTAAACACGTAGCCCAAGACAATCTTTTGTCTTTGTCCAGTGTTGCCCAGAGAAGCTAAACGGTTGGGTATATCTGTTCTCTAAGGGTATTAACTGACCTAGTCTACATCCTTAGGCAAATGCAACAGGCTGTAAGATGCTGTAGCCCCACCCCTTCAGGAAGAGGATGCTGCAGCTCCAGCCATTCAAGAAGAGGATGATGCGGACCCATCTCTTCAAATAGGGAGGCTGCAGTCTCACCCCATCAGGACTCAGAGCTCACTCTCCAAATGCCAGCACAGGCTGCTGAGTGCTCACAGAGGGGGCCTCTTGTTGCCTCTCTGGACAGAAGAGTAGCCACCTCTTATGAATTCTCAGCGAAGATGCTCAAAGACCAGGAACCCAGCCTTCATCTGTCTTCCTTGCAGAGACATCCCAAATTGCAAGATCCTTGTAAGCCTTGTGTCACATTTCCCAAAAGACAAAGCCACCATGGCATCAGGACAGAGATAGAGAGACACAGAAACCAGAGTGGAGGCATGCACAAAAGTTGCCTGGGAAAGAAGCCAAGACACGGAAGGAGACCTGAGCCCAGGAGAAACTACTCCAAGAAGGGATGTCTGGATTCCTCCATGATTCCTCCCAAACACCCAGGTCTGAGTTTCCCCCACCCCGCATCCCTCTCCAAGACACGTTTACCCTCTGAGTGTGACTCTCCTCATCTGGACATTGAAGGCTGCACAAGAAAGTGGGAAAATGGAAAGGATCTTAAAGCCAGAGTGTAAGGACTTCCTGTCACTGTGGAGAAAAGATGGGATCGACTGTTGTTGTTCATTTAAGTCCAAGGATGGGGTCCTGATTAGAGGTTAAAGAAATTGCCCTTAATTCCTTTTTCTCTAGCACTCTCAAAACTGAGAGAGAGACAGAGACAGAGAGTGACAGAGACAGAGACACACACAGACACACACACACACACACACACACAGAGAGAGAGAGAGAGAGAGAGAGAGAGAGAGAGAGAGAGAGACCTTCATCCTTCAGGGGACTCACCAGAAGAGTCAGCTATAAAATCTTGTTTCCCACTGTCCTGAAATAAAAATCGCACTCTCCCCATGAGCAGAGGTCTTGGGCAAATGCCCAGGCTATCCACCTGGTATGGCTGGTCCCTGCCAGAAAGGGATGATGAGTGGGCATGCTGAGTCATCCACTTGCCCAGAAACTGCCTGGGGGCGGGGGAGATCAAACATCTATCCACCCTCAATGAACTTATCCTCAGCAGGTCTAAGCTGGCACCGGGGACCCATGTAGACTCATCAAGTTCCTGGGCACAGGGATTCACACATTGAGTGAAATGGTAAGCTCTGAACTGAGAACAGCAGCATCTGGGGGAGAGGCCGGAGAGGCTGGGATGTGGGGACACCTGCAAATGGGAGCCCCCACTACCAGACGGGAGCATGGGCAAAGGCAACAACACAGTGCTAGCCAGAGTCAGGTGCTGGGATGCCATGCACCTGATAGAGTGTCTCCTTCCATTTGTCTCATAGTTGTGATTCATGGGAGGAGAAGAAGCAGAAGGCTATGGGGGAATAGCACCAAGCATTCCATCCCCACCAGACCAGCTTTACTCAAGCCCCTAGAGCTCCCCCTTTTGTACTTCCGGGTACTCACTGTACCCTGCATCGAGGGCCCAAATTAGCCCAGAACAGCTGGTAGACAGCTGGCCACAGCCCTTGCAGGCTGTGTTGTTCCTGAAGCAACCCAGGCATTCACGCACAGTGCAAACAAAGGCTTATGGCCCCTCTCCTCTGAGTCATATCCACTAGCCACTTGCTAAAAGTCTTAGCCAAGAAGCCAGCCTCCTGGGCAAGGCTTCCCCCAGAATATGTAAAACTGAGTGGAAGCTCCTGTTACTATAGGAACTTGTGCCAGGGTAGCAGGAGGACTCTGGCAAGCCTTTCAAAATATTCCTTCTAAATGCATGCCTACATAAAGATGGGGTTCCAGGATATGCCACAGGGACACGTCTTTACAAAGACTGAACTTTTACAACTATGATTGTTCTAGAACTCTCTGAGGTGTATTAGTCCCATGCATTTCGGGGCAGGTCTAAGCTGGCACCAGGGGCCCATGTAGACTCATCAAGTTCCTGGGCACAGGGATTCACACATTGAGTGAAATGGTAAGCTCTGAACTGAGAACAGCAGCATCTGGGGGAGAGGTCGAAGAGGCTGGGATGTGGGGACACCTGCAAATGGGAGCCCCCACTACCAGACAGGAGCTACTGAGTTACTGAGGTTTAAACAACCTTTGTTCAGGCTTGAGTCGCATCTGGCCAACATGTGAGGCCATTGAGTTAGGCTGCAGGAGAAAAGCCAGATCTTCCTGCATATTCCATTTCATTAGTTCATATGGAAGCATGAGGGAAGCAAGGGACAGGCTCAGGTCACAGACTACATCTTGAAGCTCTTCTACTCAAAGTGTTGTTGAGGGCCAACTTCATGGGTACCACTTAGCATCCCCTGTACATGTGCCCAAGACGCAGGCTCTCAGGCTCTACCCGCCGTGTGCCCGTCAGATCATCCTTTTAACCAGGACCTCAGTGATTTGTGTGCAACTAAAATTCTTTCCAACTATCCGAACTCATATGGACAGAGAATGGAGAAAAAGAATAAAGTAACTGTCTGATGCTTTCAACTCGTAATGCGCACCTGCTTCTTTATACAGCAAGCTCCTACTCAGCCATCAGAAACCTTTTCAAACATTGATTCCTCTCTGAAACCCTCCCGGTCCCTCCACCCCCCAGGGATACAGAATCAGCCACTGCATGCCTCCAACGAACGTTCACATCACATGGGAAATGAATACTTCTAGTGTGGAGTCACCCCACCATGTTCTCATTATTTTTTAATACTCCTGGGCTGGAGACTATGTCCCATTTGATGCTGTGTCCCCGGCTGCAAGCACAGACTGGAAAATAAGAAGAGGTCGATAAGGGACTGACCTGAATTGAAGCATGAAATTAGCAGACAGGAAGCCTTGATAAATCGGCCACCTCCTCCCCCAGCACATCAGAAAAGCAAAAAGACAATCTCCCTGGTAGATGACAGGACATGGCCTGCTAACTGGGTGACTGGACTCAAATGCAGTTCCCTCTGGGAAAATTAGGTTCACACTCAGAGATCGAGGTGAGTAGAGAGAGAACAAACCAGTGTGATTGTTTAGGTGTGAGGTGTGGCCAAGGGGACAGAAGCCTGGCACAGAAGCGCCATCTCCTGGCCAAGAACTGCTCGAGAGGACAAGAAGAAGCTGCTGCCCAGTGACTAGGACCCTGAGCAAGCAGCCCAGGAAAAGGACACTGAGGATGCCTGGTCTCTTTTCTCCCTCGCCAAAGGTCTAGCTGGGACACTTCCAAATCCAGAGTTAGACACTCCTCCACCTTTCACCCTGCTTCTTGGCACCCCAGGCCAGCTGGCTGCTACCACTGCCCCAGCCCCGCTATACTCCTGCTCTCAAACCACTTCCCCACACTGGCTCCCTGAGGCCTTGGCATTTGTTAAAATTTGCTTCTTACTTTTCAAAAGCAGACACCATTATTAGGCTGAAGAGATGGCTCAGCTGGGAAAGTGCTTGCCTTGCAAGCATGAGAACCTAGTTAGATCGGCAGCACCCATGTTGAAAAGCCAGCACAGTGGTCCAGGTTTGCCCTCCCACTGTTGAGGAGATGGAGATGCAAACTGAAGCTCTCATGGGCCAAGCGGCCTAAGTCAGTGGGTTCCGGGCCAGTGAGAAACAATATCTCAAAAGCCAAGTGGAAGGCACCTGAACCACTGATAACATTCACCTTGGGTTTCCACATGCACATGCACAAAAGTGTATGAGAACCTAAACACGCATGCATAACCATTCATACATGCATCTACTCTCATGTGAACAGAGCACACACACACACAATACACGCAGTCACACTAATATAAATATACAGTGCATACACATACACATGAACATACACATATACACACATTCATATGCCCAATTGTAAATGAGCCAACACCTACACAAGCAAACACGCAATGCATATACGCTCATGTACCCAACCAACATGAAAGCAAATGCATACACTAAGGCGAACACAATTATAAAACACCCATATGAACACACATGAGCATACAACACATACACACAAACACACACCAAAATGAATATACATATACAGAGGTTCACCCACAAGCCTATACCCACATAAGTATACACACACACCTTTAGTCATGCACCCATACCCACATGAACACATGTGCATACACAGAGATGTGTGCCAACACACATACATACATGCGGGACATTCACGTGTATAAAATGAATACACAATCACATACACACAAGGTGATCTGTCCCAAACCACCAAGAGTAATGAGATGGAAAGTCATGGTTCTAGCCAAGGCAGCAAGGGGAAGAGAAAGGAAAGAACAGATGATGGGGGCATGGCTAAGGCAGCAGAGACTGTGCAAGGCTTTGGGGTCCCAGCAATGGGGGGATTAGAACCTGGAGTATTGTAGGCAGGAGCATGATGGGGTGGGGCACACACAAGTAGGTTCAGAAAAGCCTGGATGATCGGGTGAGGACAAAAGTGTCTTCCCTGCTCCTGCCAGTCTTCAATGGGGCACACAAGCCAGCATGTTGAAAAGAGCCCAGGACATGCTGATGCTGAGGTTTCCCTCAGAGGAAACAGTGAGGGGCAAGTCCGCCAGTCCATCTGTGGGAGGTTCCGTGGGGTCTAAGGACTACGACCGAGCTAGGAAGTATAGATTGTCTCCTGGCTTCTGTCTCCTCCCATGCAGGCTGAGCTTATCTACTTACTGAGTTTGTTGAGAACTGGAGAGAGTCCAGGCACACACAGGTGACACACAGGGTGAGCATTTGCCTGCCTTCTCAAACTGATACCCAGAAATGGAGTCTCTCTCCATCCCAGCTGTTACCCCTTTCTCAGACTGGAATACCCTGACACTATTGAGAGGCCTCAATTCTTCAGGTGGCAACAAGTCTCTGATGCAGACTCGCTCCTTCCTGTGTGTGAGGACCTCGGTCAGCAGGGCCTAATGAAGTCTAGGAGCCTTACAGCCCAGCCACTAGGAGGTGCCCTTGGGTGCACTTGCCTTCTAACTCGCCAGAACAAGGTGGTGGGGTGAAAGCAAGCAGGCTCCAGCCCCAGCCCCTACCCAGGCTCTGTAAAGAGTATGCTATGGCCCAAGCTGTAGGCTTAGCTCCCCAAACCTAAACCCTCCCCAGCTGCAGGCTAAGCCCCCAGATCCAAGGCCTCCTGCTACCTTTTCTGCCTCCTTTCTCCCAGCACACTGGCACACCTATCAGAGGGGAAAGGCTGTGCAGCAAGCCTCACTCACTAGTCCCCAACGTTCATCCAGCCTTCTCAAGGTGCAGAGCTAAAGCTACTTGCAACAGAACCCAGGGAAACAACTCCATGTAAGTGCTCACATCCTTCCTCCTCCAGGAGCCAAGGCAGCGGAAAGCTGCCCATCTGACTGCAATGTTTCACCTGCAGGATCAAGCCAGAGGGTGTTCCAGGGCCAAGAAGAAAAAACCGGCCCCGTGTCTCTATGCCCACCCTCTCTCCATGGCTTTCCACTGGGCTAGGTCGCTGAAGAGCGAGGCCCTCGAGGTGTCCCCACCACAGGCACTGCAGGCCCTACAGGGAACTTTCCTTATCCTAAGAACTAGACACAGAGGGTCAGGAAGGGACAAAGGGCCCCAAACCAGCATCTCAGAGCCAGTTAGAGCAGGAGACAGGGCTGGAGTCAGGTCTAACGATTGACAGGATTTAGAGTCACTTAGGAGATACATCTCTGGACATATCTGTGAGGGTGACACTTCCAGAGAGGTGACACGGGGAAGAAAGACCCACCCTGAATGTGAGCGCCGCCATCTGTGGGCTGTGGCCTAGACCGAATAAGGAGAATTCCAGCTGGGCAACAGCACCCATCCACATCTGCTTTCTGCCAACGGCCTCAATGTGACCAGCCACCTCATACCTGCTATCACCTCTTCCCACCATGACCCTCAAACTGTGAGACAAAAGAAACCCTTCTTCCTTAAGTTACTTTTGTCGCAGAGACAAGACATGTTACTAATATAGCAGGTATTCCCCCAGACTAGGATCTGCTCATCTAGGATCTGCCGCCATTGGTATTAGAATTCCTCTGAACCACGTGTGCTAGGATCCTTAAATCCTGCTCAGGAAGCAGCTAGGCCTGGAGCCTTATTTAAAGACTCCTATTTCAGCCTCGCACCTCATGCAGTTCTCTGCCTGTGACTCTTCACTCCCTGGTTCAGGAAACCCCAGGTTGAGCTGTCTCTCTAGACGAATTTGCTGTGTGACCCAGTAGAAACAATCTTTGTAAGGCCTTTGTGATGTGTGACCAGAGACCACCCAACGGCCAGAACCCTCATAGCAATCTTTGTCCCACATACCATAGACTATCGGTCAATACTGACTGACAGGTGTCCCAGCCACTGTGGAGCAAGGCAAGATGGCTCCATGAATCCAGGGGTCTGTGGTTTCCAGAAGGGAACAGAGAAACTCAGCAGAGCAGTGAAACTCAGCAAGGAGAACCTAGCTTCCAAGCAGAGGGACTTGGTGTTGGAAGCATCTGTGATTATATCATAATACAATGTTGCACCCTCTAGGGTTAGAACAGCTAAGTCCTTTCTGGCTGGTCTGTGAGGGGAGACCAGGTCCTCCTACACCTTTCCCCAGCTCTCTGGTTCCCCAGCCTTCTCCTCCTTTCTCAGTTCTATTCCCCACCCCCCCCCCACACACACACACCGGCTTCTCATGCATGTGGGTCACCATCCTAGCCTATAAAATCTTACTGGTCCTCCAGGATGAATGGCTCTTCCCTCCTACATCACAATCATACAGCATCCTGGTCAAAGCTGACCACTGTCCTCTTGGCTCCACTCAGTCCTGGTCACCCCAGCCCTGTCCCTGCCCTTTAACCTACTCACCTCTCCTCTGCCACACGAGACACTTTGGAATTGTCTTGATCTCTCCAGAGGTCCCTTGGAAGACCTATCCAGCTTCCATTGGACACCCATTCAGCTTTCACAGGACCAACTGTTCCTTCTGAAGGTTGAGCCTATCCAATCTCGACTTTCTGTGTTCTAGCTGACTTAAACTCTAGAGTGAACTCGAAGGAGAGGAAGCCCGAGCCTGTGCTCAGGTTGAAAATCCACCTCCAATTCTGTCTCTCTGTAGGAAAGACAGCCGCCTGCTTCACCTTCCCCCTCCACAATAAGAATTTTCACACTGAAAGTTGCCCAAGGCCTGTGCTGGAGGTTTTGCCTGCCTTACTGGCAAGAATTTGTACTTTCGTGGGTATTTCTATGCTGTAGTCCTGGGGACTTAGAGAAGTGACCTCCTCAAAGTCTATGGACCAGAGAATGATGATGGTGTGAAACCAGGAGGACCCCGGAACCTTGGGAGTACAGAGATAGTGGAACTAGGGTCTGAGCCTGCCACCCCCTCTTCCTCTCCACCCGCACTACCTTCCTTGGGCGCATTGACGTCCCAGACGCTCCACATCTGCACGAAGAAAAATGGCGTCCAGCACACGATGAAGGCCAGAACGATGATGAAGGTCATCTTCACTGTGCGGATTTTGGCCTTGGAGATAAGCTTGACACTACTGACCCGTGCCAAGGCCTCACGCCCAGCTCCAGCGGCCGCGTCGTTCCCCTCAGCCGCCGCCGCGGCCGCTGCCGTCTTGAGTCGCAGATTCTGCCAGATCTTGAAGCTGATGAGACCATAGCAGGCGGCCAGCACGATGACCGGTACAATGTAGACGGCGAGCGTGATCCACGTGACGTAGGCCTTGGGTCCCCAGGGCTGGATGAAGACCGCCCAGCAATCGAAGACGCCGTCTGCCACTTCGCGCAGCGAGAAAATGTGCACCTGCGGCGCGCTGGCCACCAGGCAGCCGAGCCACGTCGCCAGCACCGCCAGGCGGTCGGTTCGGCGGCGCAGCGAGCGCAGCGGCTGGCAGATGGCCAGGCAGCGGTCGAGCGACATCAGCAGCAGCAGGTAGGTGGAGGCGAACATGCCCACCACCTGCAAGTATTTGACCAGACGACACAGCAGGTCGGGCCCGTAGAAGCGGAAGGTGATGTCCCACAGCAGCTGCGGGAGGACCTGGAACACAGCCACCACCAGGTCGGCGATGCTCAGGTGCTTCATGAAAAAGAAGAGGCGCGAGTGCTTGTGGCGCGTCGTGCGCAGCGCCAGCAGCACGCACGCGTTGCCGCTCAGTGCCAGGAACAGAATGAGACACAGGACCGCCACCTCCACGCGCGCCAGGGCCTCGTTGCGTCGTGGCGGCTCGGCCGTGCGGTTACCCTCCTCCCCTGGTGGCACTCCACTCCCGAGGTCCAACTCGAGACTCCAGTTGGCTGCGGGCGTGCCCTCCATGACCGCGACCGCGAGGGAGCACCCGACTGTATGGCTATTTAAAGCGTGGCACGTGGGCGGGGCCCAGTGCGCGCTCGTCCAGGTGTCTATGGGAGCACCCGCGCACTGACCTGCCTGTCCTCTTGCTGAAACAAACCAGGAGAACCGCGACGAGATCGTTGCGCTTCACTTAGGACGAGCGTGTGGGGTGTGTGTGTCCCCCTTCCTGGGAATCTGAAGTTACCTGAGTCTCAGGGGACAAACCCAGCCATGGGGCTGCTCCGTGGTGGTGACTTCTCCGTGGTGAGCGTAGAAATCCCGGTTTGAGGTCCCTTCTTTGAGCTTCTGCAGATTTGAGCTTGGGGCCCCAGGATAGAGTCAGCAGCTCTGCCTGCAGAGAGGGGACTTGCAATTAACCACTTTCTCCCAAGAACAAGGACACACACACACACACACACACACACACACACACACACACACACACACACCAGCAGCTTCTCCCCTCAGAGAACCCCCAAACCTACACCTGTCCTGTCAGAACACAGCACAGCCACCTCCTAAGGGATCCCCGAAGCCAGCCCCCATCTCGTAAGCTTTACTCCAGGAACATCTTCCTGGGGTCCCCCCCAAATGCTCCAAGTCAAGCCCATCCTTCACCTCCTGCTTCCTAGACTCAACCCCGGACTCCCAGAAGTTCCCAACGCTGCTTGCTTCCGGAGGGGACTCCTGCCTGCAAGCATAGTGTTCCCCTCCTTACCTCCCACCCCTGCCCCCGCCCCCGCCCCCGCCCCCGCACAATTCAAGGCTGCTATGCCAGAGACCCCAGGAGAAGCCTCTCGCAGGAATCCCCCAGCCCAGGAGCCCCGACAGTCCGGGGCTTTGCATCTTTGTCCAAGCTGACACTTTTCAATCTCTCAGAACATCCTGAGCACCTCCGGAAACCAGAGGTGCAAGACACGCCAGAGCCTTCTCTCCGAACCTGATGATCCTACAGGTAGGACCTAGCCATTCTGTCCCCACGGTGCGCAGGACCCAGCCACCTGAAGTGAGACTGCAGGTTAGTCCAAAGTTGCCTTGCCACAGGGGAAGTTGCACCGCAGTGGATGGACTCAAAGACGCATGGACTCTCCGCCCAGATTGGGAGAGCTGCTGGCGCCACTCTCCGTGCCACCACGGGTAGATGTCGGAGGCTTCGCAATCCCCTAGCCTGCGGCTCTGCTAGTGGCAGGATGCAGTAGGAAGGCAAGAGGAGAGCGCTGGCTAGGCTGTGAGCCGACCGCGTCAGCACGCGGCGCTGTCTGAAGGTGGCCGGCTTTTCCACAATGAGAGCTCGGAGCTGCGACACCACAAATGTCCACTAGAGGGCAGAGCAAGCCGGCCGCGGCGATCCGAAAGAGCCGGGTCAGCTAACGGGTAGTCGCTTAGATTTATTTCATAGTAGCTTCAAGTTCGCCAACAATCCACCTAACGCCTTCCTTTCTTGGTTTAGCTCTTGACGTTCTTAGAGATAGAGGAACCTTGGAAAGTGGCGTTTGTTTTCCCTGAGTAAATTGTAATAAAGTCGCATTTCTTCGCCTTTTCGGTTTTTTTTTTCTTTACATCTTTTTAAAGAGCGTTCAGGTTAAGTTCATTCTTTGGGATGGCTTTGCTCACATTCCCGTTAAGCGGAAATGGGAGGTGTCTGCTCCTCCCACCAGCCTTGAGAGAAATCTTTATTTTACGTAATTTGTGATGGAAATCACACACACACACACACACACACACACACACACACACACACTATATCCCTGCCCCACCCCCGAGTCCGTCTGTCTGCGTTTAAGGTTATTCTGCTTTTCAATGGGCCAAAGGCCACCTCTGCCTTCTTATCACGCTTCAAAATTAAAATCCTAGCTGGCGCCAGAGCAAGATTAAATGTGAAGGGCTGCCCCTCCAATGCTTGGTCCCTTTCTGTTTTGTAATCACTTTTTGAACTGATTTACAGTGACCAAGGACTGAAGCAGGAACAGAAAGGGCCAAGACTGAGAAATGAACAGGGTTCTTGAACACAAATTAAATGCATATTTCCTTCTGACATTTTATTTCTTCCTCTTCTAATTACGTGGAGAGACTTAAGTGAGCCAAGAGTGGTGAGTGTTTCCTGAGTCCGCGACTATAGTGCTGTGCCACGATTTCCTAGAGGCAGAGTCTTCCAGGGCCCTGCTCCCAGGTTTCTACATGAGAGCCTGCCAAGGTGGCTTGGGAATTCCCTGCACATTAGTTAATAGCAGGAGGCAAAGGCTATGGTCTTCTCGATCTGGGATTGTATTACCAATAGTATCTGTCACACAAAAGACACCCTGAGGTTACAGAACACTCAGGTCAGGGGTGGCCTAACCTGAGGCCCCCAGCCTTCCCATATGTAAAATCGGGGGCTGGTCCTCTCATTCTACTTTTCTTTCTCTGTATATGTGGGGGAGGGGAGGCAATTGCTGTGGCCCACATGGGGAGGTCACACCACAGCCCCAAAGGTTAGTCTTAATTTTCCACCTTGTCTGAGACAGACTGTCGTTTCCTGCTGCCTATGCCAGGCTAGTTGACCTGGAAGCTTCCAGAGAGTCTTCTGTCCCTGCCTCCCATCTTGTCACAGGAGCACTGGGATGACAGGGAGACACGAACAGGCTTGGCTTTTACATAGTTTCTGGGGATTTGAACTTGGGTCTTCACTTTACTCACTCGCTTTGCCCACGAAGTCATCTTCTCGGTTCTTCTTTCCTTCTAAAGAGCATGAGTGTGGCGTTATTCCAGTGGGTCTAATATCCCTGTTCTAACCCTCGGCTGGGTGAGGAAGGCTCAGCCTGGTGAGCTCCTGAGTAGGACATCTGGGAAGGAAAGTGTTGGGCTTGCGGAAGGCAGCCTGCTCATCCCCTGGAGGAGAGTGGCCTTCAGAGGCAAGTTAGTCAGCCACTTTGCCAGCACTGGCTCCTCTTCCCTACAGGCCCCGACCTGTGTAGTCTTGTGCAGCAAGTGATTCTATCTCCTTGTGGATTTCCTAAGGACCACTCAGCCCGGGCAAAACCCAAGTTCTCTAACTTGGCCTGCATCTGAACAAGAGTCAGTGAGACCCTCACAGCCTCCTTGTTTAACTTCTCAGTATATGTGGAAACCAGGCAAAGAGGCTCCACTTACCTAGTGACCTCCTCTGAAAGGCCCTGGTGACGGAGAAGGCACGCACTGGCATCCTTGAACCCTAGCCAGAGAGAAAGATGCTTGTCTATTTTCAGTGTAGTGAGAATGAATTCTAACAGAAGGTGGGCAAAGCACTCGGTCCTAGAGAGCTCTCAGGAGGAAGTCATTGTCCTGGGATCAAAGAAGACAGGCAGTCCTTCCCTGAAATGCCAGTGGAGTGAGGTGGGCGTTGGTGATCCCATGTGGATGGGATGAAGCGTGGTCAACTTCCAGCACACCATACTGAAGGGTCTTAAAGTGCTGGAAGAAATGCTTTCAATGATGGTGTTCGATTTGTAAATTTAGCCTGAGTGACACTAAAAATGACAGAAAGTGTGGTTCTTTCTTTTCTCTGCTACCCTCTCTTTGGCTCACCAAGAAAAAACAAAGTCTAATAAAAACTGAGCCAGGAGCTCCAGGAGCAAGGCCAGTTGAGGTGCAGTAATCATGTGATAAGAGCCCACATCTGATGGTGCAGGAGGGACTGAGGCTGAACAACAGTGGGAGCACGGATGGAGGACGGGTGGGAGCATGGAAGGAGGATGGGTGGGAGCACGGATGGAGGATGGGTGGGAGCATGGAAGGAGGACGGGTGGGAGCACGGATGGAGTATGGGTGGGAGCATGGAAGGAGGATGGGTGGGAGCATGGAAGGAGGACAGCCACAGAGAAGATGAGAGAAGAAGAAGAGAGACTTGCATCAAAACTCTGATGGCCCTGGACAGATACTATACCCATGTGTATGGAGTATGACAAGACTGGAAAGTTTATTAACTGGAATTGGCTAAAGCAGGACTCAAGAGAACTCAGTGGTTGAGAGCACTGGCTACTCCCACAGCTTCAGCTCCAGGATGATCTATATCCACAATGGAGTGCTTACAACCTTGCCTACAAGGGTACTGGCACACCACACACACACACACACACACACACACACACACACACACACACACACACATCAAATGGGCTTGGGTATACACATTCTTTAATCCCAGAACTTGGGAGGCATAAGCAGGTAGATCTCTGGGAGTTCAAGGCCAGCCTAGTCAACTAAAGCGAGACCCTGTTTAATAACAATAATAATAATAATAATAATAATAATAATAATAATAATAATAACCCTATATGTGTGAAGAAAGTTATTTAGTTAAGGAATTGGCTTTTGTGTTGTTGAGGTTGGCAAGCCCCAAATATGCAGGGTTGGCTGGTCATCCAGACCCAAGGGCAGAGATGCTGCTGCATTCAAAGCAAAAAGCATCTACTGCACAATTCCTTGATCAGAGGAGGACATTCTTGGGTTGGCATAGGACCTTCAAGTGGTTTGACAAAGCCCATTCCTACTATGGGGCAACTGGGCAATCCACTCCTCTAAAAAAAAAATTTTTCAATTTAAATGTTAATTTTATCCAAAACAAAAACAAAAAACCCTCCACACTCTCACTCGCACAGAATAAAGTTTGGCCTCCAGCCATGGTCCAGCCAACTGAGACCCAAAACGAAATGTCACACAAGAAATCTCACCGTTGCTCTTGTGCAACCCTCCCCACTGCCTCAGTGGCTGAGCAAGGTGGGTATCGCATACACTGGTGCTTCAAAAGGCCCAGGACACAGCAGGATGGGATCTCTCTGTGCACTTATTAAATATGGAGTGGTGGAAGAGGAAATGGAAGAGAAATAAGCATTTCCCATGGTTGTTACACTCTATTGAGAGCAGGATCACCACCTGGGGCAGACAATCTGTTTGAAGAATGACCCCTGCGGCATCCCCCTGGGAATGGGTTCTGGGGCTTAGAAGCTTGGTAGCTTTCCAGTTCTGGAACATTTTCTCTCTCTGCAGTCAGTGAGGAAATGAGTGGTCACTGCCTCCAGTCCCTTCTCTCCCTGAAATCATCTCTGCTTGGGCTCCTGCCTCCAGGAGAGGTCAGTAATTCATTCAGGCCTGATGGTGGTGAACACTTTGCTGCAATCTTCCTGCTGCTGGCAGCCTTGCCCTTGGCCTTCTTCATTTGCTACTGCCAGCAAGAGGCCAGGGACAGCAGGACATGTGGGCTGGACTGGTCTGGGACATTCAAGGGGTGGTTGTGTCCCGATGCCAGCTTGCAGCTGTAACTTGAATTATTCTCCTAGCCAGCATCATTTTGGACTCTTCACCCTGTATTTTCATTCCCATGTTCCTTGGAGGGTGAAAAAAAAAGAAAGAAAACCATGCTTTTATATTAAAGAGAACCGTGAACTTGCAGTGATAAGCATGACTGCGTGGGTTTAACCACCTTCCGCTTGAATGACCAATTCAAAGAACCACTCTAAGACTTAGTTTCCCCAAATGCTGACCTCCTGAGGCTGTGCAGGCAAACAAGACTTAGTGTCTATGAGGAGTGTTTTACAAGGAGGACTCCTTCAGCTCTGTTCCTGGAATCAGGTTTCCAAGAAGCAAGGACCTGGGCCCAGTGGTTGATTTATTGAAGGATGTTCTCGGGAACCAGTCATTTTCTGGCCACATTCCTGTGTGGCTTAAGTCTTTCCCATGCTGATGATCCCCACTCCAGGAGTGCCCTGTGGAAATACCGTGAAGCTAGCCTCCATCTTTATTGCCAATGGAGCTCAGATGTCTTGTCAGTTCAATGAGACAAAGTATATGGGCTGGAGGTATACTGTGCCAGCAGCTCCTTCTAACCTACTTGCTGTGCTGGGCACACCAAGCCCTCACTTCAGGGGGGAGTCCTTCCCTACCACCCCAGCCCTCAGAAAAGATGCCAATTTCTGAGGCTCAGCGGGTGGCCACAGATTCTCCTTATAACATGAATGTTCCATTCTGCTGATGAGTGCCTCCATTTGTTCCCAGCTCCCTGTCCTTTGTATAGACACCCATTACTTTCCCCATCATCTGTGTCTATCAATAAAAATGTGGCCAGAAAATGACTGATGGGTTCCTGAAAACGTCCTTCAATAAATCAACCACTGGGCCCAGGTCCTTGCTTCCTGGAAACTTGATTCCAGGAACAGAGCTGAAGGAGGCCTCCTTGTAAGAAAGTATTCCATTCATATGCGGGTGCCATTCTTCCCAAGGAGAAGCAATGGCTGAGGTAAGACAGGAGGCTTCACATTGGATGTAATAGCACAAACCCCGCTAATGAGTGGCTTCAGAAGTGCATCCTCTCTAGGTGGACAATGATGACTTAGTCTAAGACAGCAGAAAAGAAGCGGAGAAGAAAGTCTTTGTTGGGGAATCGGAGAGCCTAGAGCAAAATCAGGCTATTCTCTCACAGAAGATCAGTTTATTGTGAATCAAGGTCTCTGGAATCTTTTCATCTCTGGAGAAGGAGAGGCTGAGAGAGGAGAGAGAAATGTAGACATGGCTGAGCGCCTCATTAGCTGCAGGATGCTGAGGGTTATGATGACTGCTCTCCAGAGGAGAAAACAGAGGGTTCAAAGATGGGAAGACACTTTCTCAAGGGCACACATCTGGCTCCGAAAGGCGAACATGGCTGGTGTAGAGCTTAGATAAGCAGGTACCAGGCCATGAGACCTAGCCAATGTGGCAAGGGACTTTGTTCTCATCTCTGAGAATCCTGGGAAGCTTTGTGGGTTCGGGATGAAGAGAAAAAAAAAATGATGGAGTTTGTGTTGATGTGTTCCATCAGCCTGGGGCACACATTGGGAGGGGACAAATGGCATAGAAGATTCAAAAGCTGCCGCAGGGCTGAGGACATGGTTCAGTGGCCAAAGTCTTTCTTCACAAAGCTTAGGGCCTAAATGTGGCCCTCGGCACCCACATGAAAAGCTACACATGGTGGTGTGCTCCTATAATTCTGGGGCTGAGCAGGTAGATACAAGAAAATTCCTGAGGCTTACTCACCATCCAGCCTAGCCAAATTGTTGAGCTCCAGGTCAGTGAAAAACCCTGTGTCGAAGGGGACAGTGCCTGGGAAATAACACCAGTGTTATTCTAGATACACACACAAGCACATTTATTCACAAACATACATGTAAGGTACACACACACTACAGAAGAAGAAGAAAGAAGAGGAAGAAGAAGAAGAAGAAGAAGAAGAAGAAGAAGAAGAAGAAGAAGAAGAAGAAGAGGAGGAGGAGGAGGAGGAGGAGGAGGAGGAGGAGGAGGAGGAAGAGGAGGAAGAGGAGGAAGAGGAGGAGGAGGAGGAAGAAGGGGAAGAGGAAGAGGAGGGAGAGGAAGAAGGAGGAGGAGGAGAAGAAGAAGAGGAGGAGGAGGAGGAGGAGGAGGAGGAGGAAGCAGCTATTCCTATTATCCAGGCAACAGTGAGGCTGGCATGGGGGAGCAGCGCAGTGATTGGCAGGCAGAGCAGCCCCTATCCATGTTACACCAGGATCAGAAATGAAGCCAGGCTGCAAGCACATGCTTCCATCAACTCAGCCACCTATGGACTCAGGAAAGGCCCAAAGCACTGACACTGTTCCAGAGATAAAAACTGTAAATGGTTTTTGGGACCAAATGGACCAGGGGACATAGAGTGATGGACATTGAAGGAGTCACAGCAATGCCTGAGAAGCTCCCTAGAAGCCTTGGGAGACCCAGCCAGGCTTGATTCATCCAGGAATGCAAAAGAAAACAAAGCTCTCCTCCTCATCAGCCAGTTTATCTGTGGGTGGGTGGCAGACGCTCATGGGGAATTCCTGCAGGCTGACAGTTCCAAACATGCCTGTCTCCAGCAACAGACAACCTTAGCTCCCCTCTTCCATCAGCTCCAACAACCCATTAACTTTAAAAAATTAGAAAGGTATTTCTCCCCAAATAGACACCTGACAGAAGTCTACCTTCCTGGGATCCAGAGCATAATTTTACAGAACGTTTTGTTTTGTTTTCCTGATCTGTCATACATAAACATTTGTTCCCCAAATATGTTCAAAACACTTATTCTGCACTCAGTAGAATTACCCCTGAATTATAGCACAGAAGCCCCATATACTCATTGGAGTATATGGATGTAGCTTGGAGGTAGATGTTTGCCTAGCCCAAGTCCCTGGGTTCAATTCCCAGTACCTTGAAAATCAAAACAATCAGAAAGGCCAGAATCCCTGCTGTGATTTTGTGTTCCTCCCTGCTGCTGGGGTGTGGGAACAGCAGCTTGGGCAGGCAGAACACAGAGACGTTAGACTGCATTTACTCTGAGCCACCACTGTCCGGTATTTGGCACACACTGCTTAGAGGGTGGGAAAATACAGCCTAGGATGTGGGAGGCAGAAGCTGGGATTTCCAAACTCCCTGGGCATCCAGTCACCACTGGAAACTGTATGGAGTCGGGAATGAAAGGTGGGGGTCCATAGGCCTGTGATGAAGAGCCAGGGCTGGGAGTTCTCAGACTCCGGGACCTCCAGACACGACTGGAAGTCTTGAAAGAGCTGAGAACAGATTATTTACTGATTGTTCATCCTGGAAAACGGGTGCATACCACCTCCTCAGAGTGGACCAGAGATTAAACACCTTTTGCAGGAAGGAATGTCCGGGAAGGGAAGCTTATTGGCTAAACCCTCATTCCCGGAAGCTTATTGGCTAAAACCCCAGGCTCTCTGGATACCTCATTAGCATGGAGAACTCTGCTCTGGGCTACTGTGACCACAGGTCTTGTTTCCTATGTGGCACGTGTTCTAGGCCAGGAATCTGGTAAGGAACAGGGAGTCACCCACCGTCTCAGGTGGGTGCCTGGGTGCTGGGGACTCTGAACCCGCTCAACATTACCAAGTTTCCTGGCACAGTCCTCTATACCACATCCTGCCTTCAGAGTTGTAATTCTACTCTGAATGTGCTTTTCTGTACGACCTTGGGAAAGTGTCCTCACATCTCCCTGTGCCTGGGTTTCCCCTCCTTGAAATGATAGTACACAATATATGATACATATATCAACAGTCCTTGAGTGATAATGTTCTATGCTTTCCTTGGATCAGGCAGCAAGCCCTGCCCCCAGCCGCGCCCCCCACCCCCAACACACACACACACTATGGAAGCAGCGAGGACAAAATAAAACATCCCCAGTGCCAAGCACAGCCCAGGTCACACGGTAACAGCGTGAGTCTGGACAGCGGGCAAAAGTGAAAACCCTCTGCTGGGAGGAAATTCTAAACAACTGAAATAGCATTTTCACCTACCAGCTGGTGAGAATGAGAGAGGAAGGGAGCTGGGGAATGTGGCATTTGCAGACAGGAGCACACCCAAGGACTACCATGATTCACTCCATAATGGCAGCATCCCCTGTGATATTTACCTTCTAATGATGGAATTGAAAATAATTAAGCAAAATGGAAACCAGGCCAAAAAAAAAAAAAAAAAAAAAACAAAAAAACAAAAAAACAAAAAAAACTGGAAATGTGGAAAAGGATTGAGACTTGTCCGTAATAGTGAGAAAGAACAAAAAATGAGTGTCCTCTATGGAGACAGTGTAGCAAGAAAATCCATGGGAGGTGACATGCATTGAATGGTGTGCCCATACATGTTTGCACATATCTGTGCATGTATGCACATGCCTGTCTGCTTATTTCAATGCTTTTATGATCTAAAAAGGAGTTTACAAACAAATTAACCCAATTATATTATCTGGGGGCTGGAGAGATGGCTCAGTGGGTAAGAGTACTGACTGCTCTTTCAGAGGTCCTCAGTTCAATTCCCAGCAACCACATGGTGGCTCACAACCATCTGTAACAGGATCCGATGCCCCTCTTATGGTGTGTCTGAAGACAGCTACAGTGTATTCATATAAATAAAATAAATAAATTTAAAAATATTTATATTATATATATTTTTATTGTTTCATGGAAATATAGATTACTTTTACAATGGGAAAGAATAATTTTCTTTATATTATTCTTTTGGTTAACATACCCAAAATGAATTTTATTGTGATGTTTTTATACATGTATATATTTTATTGTGATGTTTTTATACATGGATATATGCATGTATATGTTACTTTTCTCGTTGTTGTAACTTGACAAAACATAAGGAAACAAGGTTTCATTATGGTTCCTACTCTATGGAGGCATACAGGGCAGCGTGGCAGGAAGCCAGCTAGCAAGAGCACAAGGTGGCTAGCTGTAGTGGCTGGTTTTGTGTGTCAACTTGACACAAGCTGGAGTTATCACAGGAAAAAAGAGACTCCCTTGAGGAAATGCCTCCATGAGATCCAGCTGTAAGACATTTTTCTCAATTAGTAATCAAAGCAGGAGAGGCCATTGTGGGTGGTCCCATCCCTGGGCTGGTAGTCTTGGGTTCTATAAGAAAGCAAGCTGAGCGAGCCAGAGGAAGCAAGCCAGTAGGTCACATCCCTCCATGGCCTCTGCATCAGCTCCTGCTTCCTGGCCTACTTGAGTTCCAGTTCTGACTTCCTTTGGTGATGAATAGCAGTGTGGAAGTGTAACTGCTTCTCGGCCATGATGTTTGTGCAGGAATAGAAACCCCAACTGAGCCACCAACTCTCCACAGTCAGGAAGCGGAGAGGTGAACATTGGTACCTTGGCACTGTCTCCTCTTTTCCTTCTTAGTCAGATCAGAACCCTCGCCCACATTCAGGGTGTCCCTGCCACGCTTCCTCTTTTCCTTTGTTCTTTCTCCCCCACTTCTTGCTGCCCCTGTCAGATAGCTCTCCCTTCTGTTTTCCGGCATCAATATTCCATTATTCACTTTTGGTCCCCGCTCCCTTCCATTAAATCTCTATTTCCCCTCTCATATTCCCTTTTCTACTTCCATATGATAGGCATGTACACACACAGAGACACACACGAAAATCTAGACTCTACATATGTGAGGACTTATGTGATGTTATCTTAATGGTAGTCATTATATTTAATGAAATAAGAGTCCATCCCCAAAATGTCCTAGTAATGACCAGGCATCTCCAGGCACCAGTTCTTGCTCTGCCCTAGTTTTGGGAAGTGCTGTCCCCGACTGGACCTGGGTATTTACAAATAGCAACTGGCATTCACAGGGACCAGACAGGCAGCCGGTCAGCCAGCAGGTGGCTTCCAGCCAAGGGATGACACAGCTCTGAGAGCAAGGGAACAGCTGTATCCCTGCCCCCAGCTCCAACACATCATTTACAGTTTCTTAAGTGTGCCCAGCTCTAAAGACATGTCCTTTAAAGCCCACCAAATTAGGGCAGAATAGCCCTATGTGACAAAGTTCAGAAATTCTTCCTTGACAAGCACCAAGAAGGAGAACTGGCCTAAGACACCAGAGCATCTGGCCCATACACCATGTTATGTGACCCGAAGACAGGGACACCAGGAGACCAGAATGTTAGGGCCTCCAAGAACTCCTGATCTCATTGCATTTTTTTTAAAGATTTATTTTTTATTTATTTTATGTGTATGAGTACACTGTAGCTATACAAATGGCCGTGAGCTATCCTGTGTGTGGCTGCTGGGAATTGAAGTCAGGACCTCTGCCAGCCCCTCTCGCTCCGGCCCCACTGGCTCCGGCCCTCATTGCCTTTTTTATTAAAGACCCCGACACCAGTTCAGTCTTGACCATGCGGATTAAGCCCCAGTGAGCAAGCTGTATCCAGCGCAGCACACATCTGATTCCCTGTTAGTAACCTCTGAATTCTGCAGTGTTAGTCTCCCAAAATGCTGGCCCGCTCCAGTCATTTCCCTTCTCATCCTGTGCAGGGCTTGGCTTCACAGACAGCATCGCCAAGTCAACTACCCATGACTTCTGTCTCCTCTAGGGTCAACCCACTCCGCCAGCTGGATATATTCTCCTGTTAGTTCCCTTAATTACCAACTCTCACCCACTTTACAGGTAGAGAAACTGGAGTTCATAACTTGCCTAAAGACTGCCAGTCTAAGTGATATCAGACCAAATCTCTGAACCTTCCAAATGTGGAGGCCCTTTTCTGAGAACCAGGATTACTGGAAGTGGAGCGGGGGCTGGACTTTCCTAGAGTCGCAGTTTTATGGAAGGTTCATGCAGGCCTGGATCTAAGTCCCAGTGCTACCACAGACTAACAGATTACCTTGAGGGACACGTCAGCATCACCGTGCCTCACCTCACTAATGAATGGGAAGAGAATACTAGCTATGTGTTTCAGTCATTGAAGCTGTGTAACAAGCCACAAGCCACCCTGAGATGCAGTGCTTATGAAGTGTAGATGGCTCAGTTGATAATGTGTCTTTGAGACAAATCATGAGGACCTCAGGCTAGGTGTGATGATGGCACACATCTGTGACGGCAATGCTAAAAAACAGTGATAAGAAGTCCTGAAAGCTCATTGGCCACCAGCCTAGCCTAAACAATGAGCTTCACGTTCAGCTCAAAACCAAAGGTAGAAAGAGGTCAAAGAAAGACACTTGATGTTGACCCCTGGCCCCCATACATACTGTACCCACAGGTACATGAGCACACATTCACATACCACACCACACACAAGCAACAATTTTTGAAACATAGGGTTTGCACACAATTGCATTTATTTTTGTTCCTGAAACTGTCCCTTGAGGCAGACTCTGGGAAGAAAGGATCAGATGGCTTCTAGGATGGCAAGGACACTCCCTGGCAGTCCCTCGTGTACTGTGGCTGGGGTTTATAGTCTATTTTCACTTCATGAACTTCATAACAGAGAAAGTAAGCAAAAACCTTGCCTAAGCTGCTCCAATTTAGCATCTCCACAACCCAGCAGTCCCCAGTGCCCAGCCTATCTGGCCCAGCCCAACGCACGGGAGCCATAGGGACTGGAATAAAGACAACAAGAGAATCATGAAGACGTTAAATGCTAGGGCCAGAGAGGACTATGGAAATCATGTCTTATAACCCCTCTATTTCTCAGGTAATAAAAGTGGGATCCAGAAGGTAAGTGAAGTTGACCCTGGTTTCTTTTGGTTGCCAGGGCTGTTTCTATGGCTGAATCTCTTCCAAACCTCTGCTCGGTTTGTAATCCCTAAGCAGTGAGTCCTCCTGTTCCTGGGCCTTGGCCCACTTCCTCTACAGGAGTTGGTTAGAAAGAGGCTGCACCTCAGGTCGGGACTAAGGATGCTGGCTTTTGCCTCATGCTTGACTTGACTATGAATTTTGTAAAAGCCAGAGTAAAATGACATACAGAGCCCCTCATCCAAGCATTATACCACTCTGTTTCATTGCATTAGAAAATACACATAGTAGCTAACGTAAGGTTTATTTGACTTGGAGTTTTGGAGGGGTCAGACAGCATTTGCATCCACAGAAGATTGGGATAAGCCCAAAGAGTGCCCATGTGCCAGCCCTAACTGGACTCAGCCACAAGAGCCACAATCCCAGAGGCAGAGTCTAGGCAAGCATGTGCAAGAGGAGCTGAGAGTTCTACATCTTCATCTCAAGACCACGAGGAGAAGATTGGCTTCCAGGCAGCTAGGATGAGGGTCTTAAATCCCATGCCCACAGTGACACACCTACTCCAGCAAGGCCACACCTACTCCAACAAGGCCACACCTCCAAATGGTGCCCAGCCCTTAGGCCAAGCATATTTAAACCATGACAAAGTGTTACCAGCCAGCGGTAACCATAGAAAAGGGTTTTCTGGAATATGGAGTCAGGAGAAAATTGGCTAGCCATGTTTAAGTTACCTTAGTCCACGTGGAAGGATCTTAAAAAGTTAGACAGCACTCAAGAGGTGTGATCACCCAGCCATCTTGCATTTAATCAATCTCTTTGTTACAAGCCAACAGGTAGAATAGGTGAGGCAAAACCCCTCCCCCAAGTTCGTCAGCATATAGGCCCAATCAGCAGCTTCTTTGGTCTCTGTAGAGGCGGGACTTCCGATGTAACTAGAACCAGGAGCGAGGGGTGGCAAATAGCAGGAGGTAGGCAGAGAGGTGTGGTTATGAGAGGCAGGCAGGGTCTGAAGAATCAGCCCTCAAGCCAGGAGGGTTACAGCAAAGTGCCTGACCAAGGAAGGTTTTTACCTAAAACCAGACTGAAAGACTGGAGAGGCATTTCTTCCTTAGCTACCCAGACACCAGCACAAGGCTACATAGATCATGAAAGAGACAGCAAAAACAGAACCACAGAAATAAACCAAAGGCGCTCCAGTAACCAGCCCCACAGAAGCAGAAGCTTTTGAGCTAACTCATAAAAGAATTCAAAATAACCATTGTAATGGCCACCAGAGAATACAGCTAGATAGACAATGCATGAACCAAGTAAGATTCTTTAAAAACAAACAAAAAAAAAGGAAGAGGGAAGAGGCCAGCATTACCTTCATGCCACACTCAGATTAATACTCTACAAGGAAGAGGGAAGGAAGGCAAGGATGGAGGGAAGGAGAAAGAGGGGGAGGGGACGACACCACAGTTCAATATGCCAACCAACAGAAAAATGTTCAATAAAAAAATCCTAGTATGCTGGGCCAGGGAGATGGCTCAATGGATAAAGAGTTGTTGTTCAAGTGGAAGGACAAGAGTTTGGATCCCCAGAACCCACATAAAGCCAAGCAGGTATGAGGCTACCCATAATTCCAGCATACAAAGATCCCCAGAAGTAACTCACTAAATAGACTAGCCAGAATGCTTGAGCTCTGGGTTCAGAGAGAGAAGCCTTGTTTCAATCGAATAAAATGGAGGGCAATCAAGGAAGGATCTGATGTTAACTTTAGGCCTCTACATACATACACACACACACACACACACACACACACACGCACGCACGCACGCACGCACGCACGCACGCACGCACGCACGTGTGCACGCACGCGCATGGACACACACGTGCCCACATGTTACCCACACATGCTTATGTACATACCTACTATACATGGCTACATATGTAATATAAAATACTAATGAACCTACTTCAACATCACATTAGATGAAACCTGTACCCTACTTGGTTAGTTGGCTTTCCATGGCTGTGACAAAGCACCTAAGAGAATCAACATAAAGAAAGAAGGCTTCATTTTGGTTCACAGTTTCAAAGGCTTTGGTCCATGATCTCTTGGCTCATTGCTTCTAGGCCTCTGGAGCATCCAAATGTCATGAGCAGGAGCATATGATAGACAGAGCCTAGGGATCAGGGGCAAGGGCATGCCCTGAGGACCACTGTCTTCAGCTGGAGCCCACCTCCCGTTTGGATCAGTTCCCAGTAGTCCATAGAGTCAATCAGAGGGTTTGATCCACATGATGAGGTCAAGCCTTGTGGTTGGATTACCCCTCCATGCTAATGTACTGGGGACCAGACTTCACCCCAAGAGATTTTGCGTCTTTGGATTAATGATAATGAGATGGGATTTATGCAAGGGATGTAAGAATTGTTCAACATATGTAAACCAACACATATAGAATACCTCACAGCACAATAAAGGACAAAGATCTTATGATCATTTTATATAACAAAAAATATTGAACAAAATTTCATATTCATTCAGGATTATTCCTCAAGGCAAAAGATAGGTTGGATGTTAAGAGTGCTGGTTGCTCTTGCAGAAGACTGGGGTATATCCCATCACCTACATCAGGTGGCTCTAACCACTGGTTAACTCCAGCACCATGGTATTTGATGCCTTCTCTTGACTTCCAAAGGCATTTAGGTCATATGATGTGCATGTATATACATACAAGTGTATAAGCATAGTGCATACAAACCCTCTACATATGCACACATACACAGATAAAATATATCTTTATAAATAATAAAAAAAATGGAACTACTTTGAAACTACTTGTCTCTAAACCCAAAGGTGGAGAAGAAAACCAGGAGTTTGAGGGCGTCTTGAGCTATATGTCAAGACATTGTCTCAACACAAGAAGTGTAGGAGGAATGTAACTCAATAGAAGGGCACTCCACAGCTAAGTCTGTCCTCACTGGTGAAGAGCTGCAGGCATCTCTCAGGTCAGGAAGAACTTGTCGACACTCCTCATTTCCACTCAGCGCAGGAGTGGGAGTTCTAACCAGAGCAACTGGCAAGTGAGACAAGACATCCAGGTCAGCAAAGAAGGAGTGGAGATGTCTCTCTTTGTAGATGGCATGGTCTTCCACAGAGAAAACTCCCCACTCAAACTGCTCACACTAAAAAATTAACTCAAAGACTCAGCTGCATTTCTCGGCACCAGCAACCAACAATCTAAAAAGAAACTAAGAAAACAGTCCCAATCACATCCAAAGGAATAAAACATTTAGGAGTAAAATTTAATCAAGAAGGAGAAAGATCTGAAATTGTGTTGTTAAAATGTCCACATTACTAACGACAACATGCAAATCCCAAGCAACCCATATCACAGAAACAGGAAAAATATTCATAAAATTCATTTGGATCTAGAAAGGACTCTGAATAGCTGAAGCAACCTAGAGTAAAAAGAAAGCTATAACGTCATACATTCTGATTTCAAACAATACCACAAAGCTTGGCGTAGTAGTGCATGTTCGTAATCCCAGCACTCAAGGGCAGAACTAAGAGCACAGCCACCTGAGTGTGTTTTAAAACAAACAAACGAAAAACTTGCAAAGATAAAAATAAGGACATAGAAAAGGCATAAAAGCCCAGAACTGGCATAAACAGATAAATGGTGCAATCAAACAGCACAGGTAGTTAAAATGTACAGCCATACTGTGATAATTAAGCTTGATTGTAACCTTGACTGCATTTAAAACCAACGAATGCACAAGCTTTCTTCAGGCATTCCTGTAAGGAATTGGATTGGATTACTTGAAGCACAAATACCCAACCTAAATGTGGGTGGCACCTTCTGGTGGCAGCGGGGATATAAAGACAAGGAAGAGAGCTTGGTCGTGCCTGCTTCCTTTCAACTATTGCTGGTAAGTCCATCGATGTTGTCATTGCAACATTCCTTCACCAACATTAAAAACAACTTCTTCTGGCTTCTAACTTAGGCTGAAGACCATCAGGTCTCCAGCAATCCTCCTCCCAGGTTGAGGTGGCTCAGACATCCAGCCTCGTGAACTGATATTCAGCTTATCAGTTCTGTTTCTTTAGAAAACCCTGACTTAATACAGGTACCAGGAATACACAATGAGAATACCCCTTAGAAGCTGTCAGTGAGAAACTAGATATCGATATATCTCACAACATTATCTGACACGAAACCCAATAAAGCATGGACAGAAGGTTGAAAATGCTTAGAGAATGAAAGGAGTGCCTGACTTAGCCTTGACAACGACCAAAAGCGAACGCGTAGGCAAGAAAATAAAAACCGAACAAAACTGACTACAATAAGCCAAAAAGCAGTAGGGATAACTAACAGAACGAAAAGGCGAGATAAAATACGAGCAAACTGTATCTGATAAAGAGTTGGTGTCAGAATAAGGAACTCCTACAACTACAGACAAATAAACATCAAATACGCCAGTTTTTTTTAAAGAGTCTAGATAAACAATTTTCTTCAAAGAAAACATAGAAATAACGGCCATAGGTAAATTCGAAGGTGCTAACCATCGTTACTCACCAGTGAAGTCCAAACGGAAACCTCACCTGTTAGAATGACTGTTGTTTTAAAAGTGCTGGGGTGGGGGTGGGAGGGGATGCTCATGGTTAAGAGCTCTTACTTTTCTTCCACAGGACCAGCGTATTGTTTCCAGTGCCTAAGTCGGGCAGCTCACAACTGCCTGTAACTCCAGCTCCAGGGGATCCGATGCCTTCTGGTCTCTGTGAACATCCATAGACATGGGGCATAGATTTACACAGACACACACATATACATGCAGGTAAATACAAATTTAAAAAATAATTTAAAAAAAGAAAGAAAGAAATCAAGTGTGGCCTTGTAGAGTGCTGGTAGGATGTAAATGAGTGCCCTAGTTAGGATTACTATAGCTATGGTGAAACACCATGGCCAAAAACAAATTAGGGGAGAAAGGTTTATTAGGCTTATACTTCCACATCAGGACAAGAACTCAAACAGGACAAGATCCTGGAGGTAGGAACTGATGCAAGTGCCATGGAAGGGTGTTGATTAATGGCTTGCTGCTTAATGGCTTGTTCTCCCTGGCTTGTTCTGCCTTCTTTCTTATAGAACCCAGGACAGCCAGCCCAGGGGTGGCACCACTCACAATGCACTGGGTCCTCTCCTGTCAGTCACTAATTAAGAAAATGCCCTACAGGCTGCCTGCAGCCCAGTCTTAATGGTGGCATTTCCTCAATTAAGGTTCCCTTCTCTCGGATAACTCTCGCTTGTGTCAACTTGACATAAATCTAGCCAGCACTCTTAGTATACTGACTGTGAAAAAACAATCGAGGAGTCCTCAAAGATTTAAAATTAGAACAAATGACCCAGCACTCCTCCTACCTCTGGGTATGCATCTGAAGTGTTGTGAGGCAAGATCTGCACTCCCATGTTCACCCAGGCATTCACAATAACTCAGACACAGAAACATCCCGGAGCTGATGGATAATAGATCAATGGTTAAAGAAAGCTGTCTAGCCTTTGGAAAGCCTGCTGCTTGTAGCTGTGGTGGTTGGATCTGCAGACACTTTGCCCAGTGACATGAGCTAGTTGCAGATGCTTGTTATATGAATACACTCACGTGTCAAACCTTTACACAGCATCAAACTCAAATAAGCAGAGTAGAAGGTCCAGTCGCTAGTGACCAGGCTCGTAGTCTTTCTTCCTTACCCTACACTCTGTATATTCTGTGATCTTCAGGCCCTGCCCCAAATCCCTGGTCAAGTTACTTCCTGCTCATGTCTCAAAAACTGCCTCATCAAGTCCTCCGAACTCCATCAAAACATTTCTCCTCAGTGTAAGACCTGAGTTTTTCTTATCAAATACTGTAAAACTTGTGTTTAGGAATTTAAATTTTTTTTTTATCTCCTCTACCACTTAAGACTTTCATGTAAATGTTTTACACACATCACACCACACCACGACACCATACCACACCCAGGTAAAACCTTTATTTACATAAAGGCCCCCAGCTACATTCCAATAATTAGATGGCCTGGAGCAGTGACCCCTTTCTCCTTCCTCCTTCATTTCCGGTATACTAATTCTTTTAAGACCAGCCAATCAAATAAGACCAAGAGGTCAAACCATAGCCAAATGGGAAATAACATGGTCACCACCTGAGTTAGAATAAAAACCAAGAGCATTTCCTGCCTCTGTTTACTAGATCTTCCAACCACATCCTCTTGGTCAAGAGTCAAGTTTGCCTCGTCCAGACACTTTGATTGGAGTGGTCTCTTTCTTTCAGCCTGGAACTTATTTCTAACATTAGTCTCTTCCAAAGGTGCAGTTTGTCAAGCATACAATTGTAGGGTTTTAATTAATGCCTACCCCCAGAAACCAGGTCAACTTTATAGGAATGTATATGCTGAGTAAGTCAACCAACGAGCCAGTCCTGGGACTAATGACACACCCAGTTGAAGCAGAGAAGCATCCTCCATACCAGGATGATGAGAATAACTGCACTGAAACCAGGCTGTGAGGAATAAATACAATCTGTATTAAAAGAGCCTGGTGCAGGAGAGGTTATTAAATTTGAAGACAGAGCCTGGGAGGCTGGCAGCCACGGGATACCAAGAGAGCCCTTCTCTCCTGCAGTTAGGCCAAGGGCCTGGATACAAGGGCGCCTAGAAACAGCTCATTCCCTGCAGGTTCCTGGGCTTCTTAGGCAAAACTTAGGGCTAATTTGTATCTATTGTCATTAGACTGAGTGTTTCTTACCCTTGGCCAGGCAGAATGTGTAGGGAGAGGGAGGGTCGTCTAGATCTACATGCAACTAGATTCAAGCTCAGGCCTTCTTTTACAGTGGATTGCCTTTTAGGGGAAATGCTTGACCTAAATTAACTAACTCTAGCCCCCTATCATACTTAGCCCAGACCCTAACTTTAATCTGTATTGACCAACTTTCTGCAGAAGTTGGTTAGGCACCCCACCCCATTGCTCAGCAGCTCTCCAGTGCTTTCTTCTGCCCTCTTGCTACTGAAAAGCTTCACACTGAGATTTAGTGGAAAAGTAGATGACCAAGAACCACAATCAGCTTAAGCAAAAGAAAATTACCATCCCCTGCCAGACTATCCCTCACCCACCCCCAGGAACCAGAAGTACAAGTGCTGGTGCTGCAGGCATCCAGTCTAAGTCAGCTTGCCCTCCTGGGTTTGGTTGGCAGTGTTGTCTGGTCTGGAGGCAGCTAGGCATTGAGTTATTCATCTATATAGCTGTTCAGTGTGCCCAGAGAGGGGAGGGGCACCTCCTAAATGAGACTAACAGCAGGGGAGAGCCAATCCTTAGCAGCAATGCTGGACTCCTCTGAGCCTGCCTAATTTGGAGTCTGCAGGAAGCCAAATATCTCTTGAGATGAATCACAATCCCTCCAGCCCCTGTCCAGCTTTTGATCCAGCTCAGGACACATTCCAGCCTATTAGCTTGTTAGAGTTTCAAAAATAAACCCATGAGACTACAAATAGGAGTCATTGTCCCATTCCTCTGAAGATTAAACTGAGGCTCAGGATATAGCCACTATCAGGCATAAAATGAGACATTATTGAGTGTTTTCCGTGTGCTAGAAGCTTCACTTGAATCATCGCAATTAAATTGAAGCAAATTCTATTACCATCTTGGGAGAGCTAGATTACTTGTGCCACGTATCAGAAAATGAAAGTCTGGACTTTGAACTCTGTGTTCTGTGTTTCCAGGTATGGTTATGCAAAGGGCATGGCAGAAAGGATGGCAGAAAGTCCTCCCAAAACAGCTCATCACAGAGGTTTCCACTCCACAGTCACAGGGCCGGTAAACAGAAGGATGGTGATGGGCTGCTCATCTGGATGATGTGTTCAGGGGAAGCTGCTGATCATCTGGTGCTGAGAGCTTCCTAGATTATTGGGGGTGGGTCCTGCACAAGGCTCCTTCAATTGAAAGATGCATAGATGTTGAGTTAGTGTGTATATCACAGATGAGTGAAGACACTGCACCGCTGGCTTTGAAGACGAAGGAGGGTACCAAGTCAAAATATTCAGGGAGACCAGAAGCTATAGGCAATCTACAGGAAGAAGCCAGAATGCCCTGCTGAAGCCATTGCTAACTTCTGAACATCATAAGGATTCTGTTGTCACAACTGGGATTAATGTCATTGTCTTAGTCACTATTCTATTGCTGTGATGAGACACCATCATCAAAGCAACAATTACAAAAGAAAGCATTTCATTGGAGGCTTGCTTACAGTTTGAGAAGGCTAGTCCATTATCATCATGTTGAGGAACATGGCAGGACAAACGGCAGGCATGGTGCTGGAGAAATAGATGAGAGCTATGTCCTGATCTACAAGAGAGGCCGGGGGTGGGGGGAGGGAGAGAGAATGAACCTGGCATGGGCTTTGGCAACCTCAAGGCCTACCCCCAGTGAAACACTTCCTCTAACAATGCCACACTTCAGCAATCCTTCTAATCCTTTCAAACAGTCATAACTCATAACTCATAAGCATCCAAATATATGAACCTATGGTGGAAGGAGGGCTGTCATTCTTGTTCAAACCACCACAGTTGTTACCACAGGAGTGGGTTGATTGTCCTGAAGATGGAATCATATGAAAGCAAGTTCAGTCCTCTGTTGCTCCCTCACTCTGGTTCTCTCTAACCTTTCTGTCTTCCATAATGTATGATGTCATACAAAGGACTTTGTCAGATACCAGCACCATGCTTTTAGACTTCTCAGACCCCAGAACCACAAGACATATCAGGTTTATGTTCATTATAAATTATCTATCTTTGAGAATTCAGTTACAGAAGCAGAAGACTGGCAAAGATAGAGTCTAGTATTTTCCTAATGGAGCGACTCTTTCATTATTGTGAAATGTTCCCCAGGTCAACACTAAGTTTTTCTTTTAAGATATGTTTGTCTAACATTAAATAACCACTCCAATTTTTTTATGGTCACTGATTACACAATACTTATATCATTTTATTTTCAACCTATATTGTCCTTGAACCTGGAGTTTGTCATCTGTAAATAGAAAACAAGCTACTGGAGAGATGGGTTAAGAACATTGGTTACTCTTCCAGAAGACCCAGGTTCCATTCTTAGCACCTACACGGTGGCTCACAACTGTCTGTAACTCTGATTCTAGGAGATCAAACACCTTCTACAGGCACCAGGCAAGCCCAATGATACACAGACATACATGCAGGCAAAATTCCTATACACATGAAATTTTTTTTAAATGTAGGTTTATCTTGTTTTGTTTTTTAAATATAGACCCCATTGCTTTCAGAACATCAGTTTATGGGTCAATAGTGTAGAAAAAGGCACAAACATCTCCATGCTAATTTAAAATAATTGTCACTTCACATGCCCCTTAAAAAGGGTCTACAGTCTACCTTTGATGAACCATTGCAACAACTATTTAATTAGCTTATTATATATTTGTGAATGGGAGTAAATTTATTGAAGTTGAGCCTGGCTGGATCATCCTCTGGGAACAAAAACCTCTGTAGACATTTTCCTCTCTTGGTGAGGAGAAGCTCACAAAAATCAAGTGACATTTTAAGGATCTGTTATTATGCTGAGAAGGTATCATAGCTAAACCCAAAGGGCAGGAAAATATTTTTACACCCTCAAACTACCCTTTAGAGAAAAGAGCAGCAAAATCCATGCAAAGAGCAAGAATAGAGTTCTAGTAAAGAACTGGGGCTCATGACACACCACTTACACACAGGCTAAAGGTATAAACACACAACCAGCTAAGAGCTGCATCTTAGGCTTCCTGTGCTGTGATAAAACACCATGGCCAAGGCAACTTGGGGAGGAAAGGGTCTACTTAATCTTAGAGACTGTAGTCTATCATCTGGGAAAGTCAGGGGAGGAAACTGAAGGCAGAAACTGAAGCAGAGTCTGTGGAGGAATCATGCTTCCTGGCTTGCTTCCCATTGCTTACTTCTTATACAACTCAAGACCACCCACCCAGAGACGGCACCACCCACATTAATCAGGAAAATACCCCACAGACTTGCCTACAGGCCACTCTGGTGGAGACATTTTTTCCGTTGCAGTTCCTTCCCCCAGACAACTCTAGCTTGTGTCAAGTTGACAAAAAAGCAGCCAGTACTGTTCCCATCAGACGCACATACACCATTGGAACACTACAAAGATTAGCACAGGCCAGGAGCAAGAATGACACACAGACTGTGAAGAGTTCCATTATTTTTAAGCTAGGCATAATAGATTCTGTGCTTGGGAGGCAGAGGCAGGTTAATTCCAGGCCAGCCTGGTCTACACAGTAAGTTCCAGACAGCCAAATCAACAGACAAAGAACTTTTTATCAAACAAATGAAAAATCAACCTTCCAAAGAACAACAAAATGAAAACAAAAGCAAAACCAAACTAGCCTGCACAAAATTTCACAGCTAGATAGTGAGAAAGATGTTTGGGACCAAGGCAATGGTTAGGGGGCGTAAAAGCAACTGGAAATGAGTAAGGACATGGGTAAATCAGCTCTCCCCACTTCACCCCCAATCCCATTTGCTTATATGTAAAATGAAGTTGTAATTGGGATACTTACTCAAAGCTTGACCCCCTCACAGACACTGATCTATGAAGCTCTCTGTCTCTGCAGTATAAACAAATGACGTCATAGACTTGTGATCAACACAAGCAGAGGTTAGAACACAGCACACCCCAGTTATCCATTACTTGCATTCTGTCAGTTTCCTAAAAGGATCTGAGAAGATTCACAACCAAGCAACCAGCTATGTTAACACTCTTCCTAAAATTGGTGAAGGAATTAGAGGTAGGACTCGTCTTTTTTACTTGGTCCTTAAATTGATGGTGCCATTTAAGGAAAGGGACTTTAATCATTTTGTTCAGTGCAAAAAAGTGCTTTCATATTTTGGAGGGAGCTATTTGCACTTCCCAAAAACCATTCTTGTTCTGCTACTCTTTGGCAAAGTTGCAGGGAAGAGATCAGATAGTGATGAGAAGGAGCCCTTAGAAGGATTACATTTAGACAATGTTTCACAAGGATTTTGAGGATTTAATTTTTCCATCGAGTGAGTGTTCATCCTGCAGGAAGAGATGACAACCTGGCCACATAATCTCTGGCAACTTCTTAACCCTTCTGCCTTAGTTGTTTCCATCGGTAGAATGAGGGTTACAATAATAATTCTTTCCAGAATTAATTTTTATTAAAACTTCTCAGTGTTAATAGCAAAGACTTACATAGCTCTGAATATTTACTAAGTACAAACAGCAATAGTTCTGGGAGCATAGTCTGTGGATCACTCATATCCACTCAACCAGAAAGCTCCATGCAAGGTTCCAATGGATGTAAACAACCAACGGTTCTACCCAGCTGTGAGAATTATGAGCCACCATAACAAACAGCATGGCACAGTAACCCTAAGGCTGCAGCAGTGACACACATACCTTGGCAGTAACCAGAAGCTCTCTAATTAGATTGAAAACCTGTCCAACAGTAGGAGACTCACGACTGGCACTAGAAACCTAGCCAACTACTCAGAGCTAGTGAAGTCATAGGTCCTGGACTTATGGTCCATAGGAGAACCTACAACCACTATGTTACTAAACCAGCATAATCCATAGGCTACATTCTACATATTTGTCCTTGTTCCTATAACTAAGTGTAGTTCTCACATCTTATCAAAAAACAAAACAAACAAACAAACAAAAAAAAAAACAAAACCTTCCTGTGCAACAGATCAATTGTTAAAGAAAAGCACAACCCACAAAATACAGAGTTGTGGGGCCTCGTCCCAACTGATACAACTATAACACAACACCTCCGCCTGAGGCTCAGGGACAACAGTGGAAGAGGGGAAGAGGGACACTGGCTCTCAATGTCAGAAGCTACACCAGTGAAGTCTCACCAACCCAGCAGCCTAAACATGACTGGAACAATGATGTCGTGTTCCAATAGAGATGCTGATATGGGTGGAGGAAGGCTCAGGAGGCCTCAGCCCTGCACCACAATCTACCAGCAACTAAGGAATGCAGAGGAGGCATTGTCTTTCTCAGAGAAACGCACACTGATTGGTTATCCAATACTAAAAAGGTCAGCCCTGAAAACACATACATACAAGTGACATTATATGGACTTAGAAGGCTATATCTATGTACTTATGTAACAGCAATGAAAGAAAAAGGCATGAATCTAAAGTAGAACAAGGAGGTATGAACCCAGGAGGGTTTGGAATAAATAAAGGGAAAGGATAAATGATGAGACTATATTGTGTTATATGATATTATTATATTATATCTATTATATTATCAAAAATTTTAATTGCTTTTAAAAGCCATAAATCCTGTGTAAATAAATGTGGAGAGCCTTTGGTGCCGTTTATAGCAATTTGCTGCTTATAGAAATTTGGCAAGTACTTGTCACTGGGCTTTAGAGGAAGAAGTAGGATCAGATAAGAATGTTGACATTTGAGCTAATGCAAGGATCATGGAGAACACAGCCAAGGAATGTGTGACTTCTCTTTGTCTTAGTAACCCTGATAAGCCCCCAGACCCAGTGACTCTGGGGACTTTGCTTACTGCTTTGTTTGATTACTACCTGTTGTGATCTCTTTGTTCTTTGCCTTGTTTAATCACTTTGTCTTTAATCTGAGAACTGACCCTATTCTCTGCTAGTGCTTAGAATGGTGGAAAAGCTGGATGGGAAAAATGAAAGCCGCTTCAGCCTCAGCACTGGCTGGAGTCATGTTATAATCTTTGTCTAATTGTCTTTTTCTTTCCAATCCTCACTTCTGCGCTCGAGACCCTGTTGACTGACTGAACTGGCTTGGTCAAGTAAATATTAAAATGTATACTACTGAAAAAAAAAAACCATAGTCATTGGAAGGCAAAAGACTTAATCTTCCTGCTGAAGATATTGCCTTGAATGTCTTAGAAGCCTGTGCTCTCTCCCCAAAGCAGTCTGGACCCCACTCTCATGACTCCTCCCAACTTGAAAAGCACAGTTAATAAAAACGAAGGCCAAAACAGCTAGAGAGATGACCAGTGGTTAAGAGCACTTGCTCTTGCAGGGTACCTGGGTTTGGTTCCCAGCACACACGCACTGACTTACAATCATTTGTAACTCCACTTCCAGGGGATCCAACACTCTCTCCTAGACTCAGAGGACAACCAGCACACATATGGTATGCATACATACACACATACACACATGCAAAATTCATACATCTTAAAAAGAAAGAAAGAAAGAAAGGGAAAAAGAAAGGAAGAAGGAAAGAAAGAAAGAGAAGGAAAAAGGAGGGAGAATAAGAAAGGAAGGAAGGAAGGAAGGAAGCAAGGAAGGAAGGAAGGAAGGAAGGAAGGAAGGGAGAAAAGCCAGAACAGAAAGTGCTGCTCTGAGCAGTCTGGCTCTGTTCGCAGTTCCACACTTGAGTTCGTTAGGAGTTAATGAAGAGTAGGTGAAAAGTTAGACACACACACACACACACACACACAGAGAGAGAGAGAGAGAGAGACAAAGGGAAGCCTCAGAAATCACACGTGCAATCACTTTTTTTAAAAACTGAAGGAAATGTTTCCCAGCAGATGAATAGTGTGTCCACTGCTATACTATGCAGTAAGTGCTCCCGACTCTAGGGCCACTGGAACCAAGCACAGTGACTTCACAGGTTTTGCAAATGGCACCCCATTCTGGCTCCATAGCCTCAGTTTCTTCAGAATACCTTCTCTTCTAAGATCATTCTTCCCTGCCCATACTCTCTGAGTGTCAGGCCCTTCAGAAATCACATGCTTCAGAGAGTTCATTACTCCTGATGACATCTGACAGGCCCAGAGGCTGCTAGACAGCCTCCCCTTTGTCCTAAATGCCGTGCTTCCATTAATGTGGCTGGAGAACAAAATTGGCTTCTGTGGAAGTTCCCATTGTGTGGACTCACTTCAACTGAACCCTCAGGCTCTCTATGGATGCTGTTGCTAAGCAACATCTCCCTCAACTCCACCCTTTGACATTCAAGGTTACTGGCATATAAGTCAGTGGCTGAACCTGAGAGGTTCAGATTGTCTGGGGTTTGTCCTCCTGCCTTGATATGTAGGAAGTAGGGAACTGGGCATGCTAACCCAAGAACAGGAGCCCACAGGGTGACCGTCCACCAGCATTGACCAGGCAGGGCCTCTGCCAGACTCAGGGTCAACTTGGACTGTGCTGGGCGGATAAAAACTAATCTCAGGTTTCTCAGGCAACCTGACATTCCTCCCCTGGTGCTTTCCTTGCCTTTTCTTGGGACCTACCTTTCAGTAGTCCAGTTCTTCCCAGCCTCACAAGTCTACCCTTTGAGGGCCATACGGCTCACTGAGAAAACTGCACAGGCTCTGAAGTAAGGGGAGAAAAGCAGGTGGAAGAATGCCATGGAGATTTTGTTTGGTGTAAATGATCAGAGAAAAGGTATCAAATTGTTAGCAGTAGCTGATGTTGCCTAAGGGCTAGACTAGTGTGTTAGGTAGGGGATTGTAATTCTGCTTTTCACATTTCAGCACTGTCTAAACAGACAAACATACAGCCAGTAAGTCACTTGAATGACTAAATGGAAGAGAGAGGGGGAGGAAGGAAGGAAGGAAGGAAGGAAGGAAGGTAGGGAAGGAGAAAGGAAGGGAGGAAGGAAGGGAGGAAGGGAGTTAGGGAGGGAGGGAGGATAGAATGAAGGAAAGAAGGAAGAATGGATGGATGGATGGATGGATGGATAGAAGGAAGGAAAAAAGAGAGGAAAGAAGGACAGATGGAAGAGAGGAAAGAAGGATGAAAGAGAGGAAGGGAGAGAGGAAGGTGGAAAAGAAGAAGGGAAGGAAGGAAAGATGGAAGGAAGAAAGGGAGGGAGGGAAGAGAGAGAGGAAGGAAGGTGTGGTATATGTTTTGGGGTCCAGCTGTGGTTCTTCGTTCTCTGCTTCTTCCTTTTTTAGGGTGCCCAGATGTTGCTGCACACCCAGCTGGATGGATGAATCAGAGTCCAGAATGGGTAGAGTTCTGCAGGACCTCAATCTAGCTGGTAGAGTGCTGGGGGGTGGGGGAGAGGAAAACCTGTCAGGAGAAGGCCTTCTCTAAGATCTTAGTCATGCAGCTCTTTTAGGCAAAGGCCTCCTCTGATGATCTTCAATGAAACATCTCTCTTAGACAACCTTAGCTGTGCACACAACTTTATTCAGGGTGGGTTTGAACACATGCACCCTATTTGGGGTGAACCAGGGGTATTTGTGAACCTCAGAGAATGGGAAGGAGTTTTCAGGGTAAATGATCATTGGCTAGAGTTTTAAACTTCTGTGAATGCCTTGTTTGCACGGAGAGGCATTCCAGGAATCTCAGGTGGTAGCTGGACAGGAAGCTGAACCTGTAATCTCACCAAGGCTATGGGACGTTCCCCACGTAGAGGGCAGAGTGGTTTCCGGCTGGCTTCCCAAACAAAGTCAGAGAAGGAGAAGCCCTGCTGGTCAAGGGAGCCCTTTATTTTGCGCCCAGCTCAGAGGGTTATCCGGAAAATGGCAGGGCCCAGCAGGAAGGGAGAGAGGGAAGGAAGGTGGGAAGGAGGGAAGGAGAGAGGGAGGAAGAGATGAAGGGAGCACAAGTCAGCCTTCCATTCATCAAAGCATGCATTCCAGGTCCAGTGAAGGTCCAGCTTTATACCACGATTGGCTGCTCAGGCCCTATTCCCATCATCACTGGAGCTGCCCCCTCTGCTCCTTAGCTTCCTTGTGGTGGAGACAGCAGGGCTCTGAGCAAGCACAAGCCCTGCTCTGACATTATGAGAGGCACCGACCAGCCTCCTTGAGCCTTGTGCACTGTCCCAGTATGAGGAGTGGATGCGAGGAGGGTTCTGAGAGCCAGCCTGGTACCAGGCAGGCCGAGAGAATGCCATGCTATTATCTCCTGATTCCGTGTGAAGCAAGGGCTGCACCCCTGCCCAGCTGCCAACCTCCAACTGCTTTCTCTGAATGTCCCTCCCCACTGCCCCACGCTGGGCATCATACTTAGGGAAGGACAAGTAGGACTGGTGTCCCTCTTTCTATACCTCTGTCTTCCACAGTCTTGACCAAGGCTGGCTGCCTCAAGATTGGGAGGGTCAGTTCAGTCAGGATGCTGCCAGTTTCATTTCTGTGCATCAAGGGAGTGAGATCGACGGGTGCAGAAACTGCTTGCCCACAGAAAGGAGCTTTGGAGTGGATCTGGGAGCAAGGCTGTCTTGTCAGAGAACTTCAGAGAAGTTGACCACAGGCAGTTCTGAGAAGCCAGACTGGGAAGCCTAGGGAAGAGGGACCACACCCTCTGCATGATGCCCATCCTCCAGAGAAGCTTCCTTTCTGGTGTAGCTGGCCGTTCTCTCCATACATCCTCCAGACCCTGCCCAGTCCTGGCCTCATCAGGAGTCCTGCTTTCCCAGTGGACTCTGGTCCACCCTCACCACAAAGCAACAGTGACAGCAGATTGGGCTGTGGTGTGGTCTGGGACAACTGTCCTGTGGAGTTTATGGGCCCATCTGCCTTTCTTGAAATTTCTTTGAATGTTGTGAAGGCTTTGTTTATATGGATATTAAATTAACTGGGGAGAGAGGATATGGGGGGCAGCTGCCAAGGGCCCCAGGGAATGCATTTCGGAGATGATAAGCCCCAGACCATGCCCCCAGTAAAGGGATACTTTCTGGGTGTCTCTTTGCTGTTTCTGAGACCTCATTTAATGTTCCCTGACATTCTTGGGGAGGGGTGTTTTTATTTATTTGTTTGTTTGTTATTTGTTTATTTGTTAGCCCAAGATGACCTGAAACCTCTGGTCCTCTTGCTGCCATTTCCCAAGAGCTTGGATTACAGGCATGTATCACCATATGGATTTATGCTGGGGAACAAAGCCAGGGCTTCAGACATGGTAGCTAAGCCCACTCCCTGTCCTTCTAATGAGCAAGTATGAACTCTAAAGCAATAGGTTTAGAGCCAAGAAAGAGCATTTGCAGCTAAAGCCATGGAGCCTGACAGGCATCACCTTAGGTTGATGCCCTGAATATACAGGGCACAGCTCCTTTTGCTTAAGTGAAAGAGATAGGCTGATGTTGGCATAAAGGACAGAGCAGGACACCAGACACAGGCCAGAGAGCAAAGCTGCCTAGGGAAGCTCAATGAACAAATAGTCTATGATTCACCAGAAGTGGGTGACTCAAAGTCTCAGAGACATTAGCTAATGGTGAAAGGGATTACAGAGAAAATCAGTGATGGGACCTTCCATTCCAGGCCAGTGTCACACTTGGACACCAGATGTCCCAGGGATGGACAACATCCCTTCTCTGGGTCACAGCAAACCAGAGGCACACAAGTGGAAGCCGCAGCAGTTCTGAAGTGTGGAAATCTATTGGTGAATGAATTCTGAGAAGCAGCCTTGACTTTTAAAGATGGGTCTCACACACTTGAAAAACAGAAAACCTCCAAATGGATATATACACAATATAACACTATCAGCTTTAAATGTAAGGAAAGACACTAGAATAAAGGATAGCGATTATCTGTGGACACTTTCTATCAAAACAAACGAGACTTAAGCAGCTGTTAAATAGTCCAGTTAAATGCTCTGCCTTTTGACAGGCTGTGGTACCAGCTGCTTGGCGTCACCAGGGTGCCCAATAGCTATGCAGAATCCTAGGCTCAGCCAAATGTCCCCAAGAGTATAGAACCAGCATCTTATTTTACCAGGATCTAGCTGCTCTGCACACTCTCTGACACTAAGAAGCACTGATATGCACGATCATTTGCCTTTGTGAATTAAAGCTGTCTCCAATGGACACTCATTGACAGGTCTCTAATCCAGGTTGGCGTTGACCTCTATCATAGCTGAGGATGGCCCAAAACTTCTGATACTCCTTCCTGCATAGCTGAGATGTCAGACAGGGGACATCATACTATGTTTATGGGGCACTAGGTATTGGAACCCAGGGCTTCATGCATGGTATATAAGCATTCTACCAAATGAGCCACATCCCCATCCCATTACTTATCAAAAAAATTTAGGCTCTATGATACATAAGCCTGCAAAACTCCAAGGTGATGGCTATAATATAAAACCAAATGTTGTTTGCGTAGAATTTGTGTTCAACCAGGAATAAGCCATCTGTAGATAAGACAGCTACAGACTCAGAGTGACACTGGCATGGAAACAGACATGGTGGCCCGTTAGAGTAACAAAGGTGGCTAGGAAAACGTCCCTCTGAGAAACACCATCCTGGCTTTTGAAGAATAGAAAGAACCCAACCTCAATAAGAACTATCACAAGGGTCCAGAGAACAACCACTGCAAAGACCCTGAGCCAGTGCATGTGCAGTAGGCCTGAGGAACAAGAGAATACAGATGCAGCATCCTGTGTAGAAGCAGAGCAGGGGGCAGAATGAAGACGGGAGCTCGTAAGCCATGGTGAGGAGCTAGGATTTTATTCTAACTACAGCAGGAAGTCATAGTGAGGGAAGTCACGGGAGAACTAGGGGCTGTTGTGCATCTTCCCCAGTGGCTTCAAACAGCATCCACGTGGTTGTTTTAAATGCTCAGGGTCAGGGTACAACCAGGCCCTAATGGAACAGTTTCTTTCTATTCTACAGAATGTCAGCAGCACCTCCCTTCTACTCTTGGCTTCTCCTCACTCTGCTTCTATCCAAGTTTTTCAGGACAGCTGGCACGGAGAACAGGTTAGACTCAGTGTGGGGAGGTCAAGAACAGGGTCTGGTTTGACACGCATGTTAAGAGTTCTAGAAAACATCCTTTGCAAGAGGAGATGCCATGGGCATGTGGTCCTGTAACTTGGAGGGATGTTGTCAGCAAAATGAGGTTGTGTAAATTACTGAGGAGGAAGCAGGCAGGTGGAAGATTCAGGCCCCAGATCCTTAAAGCCCCTTCTTGTAGCAGGACCAGGTAGCAGAGATGGATACACACACACACACACACACACACACACACACACACACACCAATAGGTACACAGAAATGGCCATTGCTGTCAAAAGGAAAAGGAAGTTGGCAGGGAGTGGCAGCAATAGCACTGGCCTTGGGAGGCAAGGGCTGTAAAAGTCGACAGAGAGAGTGGTCAGCAAAGAGTCTTATTTGGGGTTGTTGCAAGATGGAATTTTCCAGAACAGCACACGTGACTATGACACACTCCCACCAGGAAAGAGTTGACTGCAGGAGAGAAGGCCTTGAAGGACAAGCCCTTGGGTAAGGCTGTCCTCTGACAGGAGCAGGGACAGGTAGGTAGGCATAGAACACGAGGATGAAGGTAGAGACGTGGGAAGCATCGTCTGGCTGTCCATTTCCTTGGTGAAGCATATCTGTTGGCTTGGTGTGGTCATCTATTGGTCAGTGGCCAGCTGGAGTGAACATGTGAGGGAGGTTTGAGGACCAGTGACAGAGACACAAAGACACTGTGGTGGGGAAGAAAATGCCCAATAGATAGATTTCCTCCTCTTTCCTAGCCTTTGCGTTATAAACACCAACACGAGGAATGGTTGAGTTCTAGTATGGTCCTATCACTGGTTCCTCTGTGCCTCATAACATCTCAGAGAAGGCAAGGTGGGGATAAGGACACCAGCCCCAAGGAACACATTGCTGGAAGGTGGGTCTCACTGAGACTGTCTCTTATCCCCTCTCTTCCCACTCTGGGTAGCTCTCCTCACAGCCCCAAGAGCATTGCCAAATCACTGTCCATGCCTTCTGGACTTGACACCAGGTCTCTCTGTGCCCTGGTCTCATCTTCACTGAGCCTCCCTTTGCCCCTGGGAAATGTTCCCACTGCATCTGGCTTCAGGCAGAGGCTGATCACTTTCTCCTCTGAGCCACCCTCTTTTTCTGCTTCCTACCAACCAAGTGCATTAAAACGTACGGCCATTACGAAAATGTCTGGTTTACTCAAAAACGCCAGTTCAACTTCTGAATGCATTTATAATCTTGGCGAAATTACATTTGGCCTCCATTTCTCTGCCTTTCTGACAGTGAGAGGCAGGGGTGGTGGTAGTAACAGTAGTAGCTTCTCTCAAAATTCTCATGAAGACAAAATGTCCTTCTCAAAGCTCCTGACCCACAGAAAACACTCCACACATAGGAGCTGGTGTATTATCAACAGTGAACAGCAGAGAAGAATCAGTTCACATGGAAGACTTTACTTGAGGCCCAACATTTAAAATCTAAGAACCCAAGTCAGGCATGGTGCCACACACCTAGGATATCTCAGAACTAGAGCGGCTGAGGCAGGCTGATTGGAAGTTCAGGGCCAGCCTAAGCTGCATAAACAGATCCTAGCTTAAGTTTTGTTTTGTTTGTTTTACTCTAAGAACCCAGAGAAATAAACTGTTAAGACTACACAGGGAAAGCTGGATTCACTGTGGGCCCTGTGTTTCTCACAGCAGGCTAGAGGGGCTAGGTGGTTACTTGGTGGCTCAGCATCGCATGAGCTTGTTAAAAGAATGAGTTATTCTGTCTCACTGCATTTAATGAGGTAGAGTGTGCATTTAATGAAATGCAGTAGAATTCTGGCTGTTGAGACAGTTTGGCAGGTAAACGCACCTGATGCCCTGAGTTTGGTCCCTGGGATCCACAAGGTAAAAGGAGAGAACCGACTAAGACGAGATGTTTTCTGACCTCCACACATAAGCCATTCCATGAGTATAACCCATCACACAATGACTGACTGGGTGAGTGACTGAGTGAATGAATGAATGAATGAATGAATGAATGAAATGAATGAACAAAAGTTAAAAAAAAAATTCTGATGCTGAGCTAGGGTGTGCTGAAGAGTTCCACAACAAAATAAAGATGATCATGCACCCACAACATTGAAACAGAAAATCCATCAAATACTGTAAAGGAAAAGATAGGAAAAATGACTAAATGCAAGAAGTGCCAGCTTCCTGACCCTTAGTTCACATCAGAGAGGACACAAAGCAAATCCAGAGGGATGCATGGGAGGCCCAATTTCTGACGATGCAAGGAACCGTGAACAACCCCCAGCCCCTGAGACACAGAGAGAAGAGGCCCCGTCAGAAAACAGAGCATTTGTGCTGGGGTTGGTGTAGCAAGGATATTCTCTTGAAGAGCAATTTTTTTTTCATTCTGTTTTAACAGCCTTAAAAATATTAATGTCTTTGTTTCAACAAACTTCTTTTGTGGCAATAACAAATATTCAATAATTACAGTAAGGCAATAGCCTAAAAGAAGGGAAGTAGTTATTGCAATATTTTCATAACAGTACGAGATTGGAAGCAGCCTGCAAGCCTAAAAATAAGGAAATGCTATATGAACGATGGCAGTTTAAGTTGATATATTGTGCAGCTGTAAAAGTTATTGTGAAGCAATGTAGCAACATCACAGGGAAGAAAGGCTTAGGGTATGCCTAGCACACAAAATCAGAGTTCAATTGGGACAGAGCTAACCACAGCTGTGCATAACTTAAGCACAGTGATAGGCGTTCCAAGGACATCTCGCTGAACAGAGAGAGGCTAACTCACTGGGAAGCACAATTGCGGCCACATTTTCCCCACAATTCTCTCACTCCTCCCATGATGCTCTCATGAGTAACTGGAGGCACACAGCGCATGTCTCCCCTTGTGCACCGTCGTCAAGTAGGTTTGGTTCCCCTCGCACTATTTCAAGTGAACTTCTGACGGATTCCTGTTCAGGTTCCCTACTAACATGTCCTTGTCTCCGTGGCCTCTGAGTTGCCTTCCTCCTTGGCTCGCAGGCCAGCTGTTCTCTTTCTCTCTGGAGCCAATTAGAGACTGTCTTCTTTAAACAAAGCAAAGAAATAAAAACTATCGGAAAATGATAACAAAATCACGAGAACAACAACAAAATGTTGCTGTGTCCCTTTATCCTGTGATGGCTTCTCCATGTCAGCTGTTATCTCTGTGATATTGGCCTGGTAAAGGGGCCAGTCTCCAAGTTCAAAGCTAGTCTTTCTGTCTGTCTGTCTCCCTGTCCCTTTCTCATAGTTTATTTGTTGGTGAAACTGGATCCTTTCTGATATATCTTCCCACACTCTAGATCTTTCTATTATTTCTTCTGCCTTCTGTATTTTCACATTTTCTGTATATGTTAGCATGACTGACAGGTCAAATCTAGCCCATGGCCTCTTTATTTATAAAGTTTTATTGAGACACAGCCACACCCATTTATTTACATACGGACTGTAGTTGCTTCAAAGTTATAGTGACACAGTCAAGTGTTCATTGCCATAGAACCTGGGTCCACAACACCCCAGATATTACTGTTGAGTGCTTTGCTGGGAGAGATTTGTTGATTCCTGATTTCAACACTTGATTAAATTCAGCTCTAATCCCCCTTAACCTACGTCACAGGCGGCATTTAGGGACTTCCATGGGAAGTGAGTAATGACTGGCTATCTCCTTATTTTGCAATGTTAGCAGCTATTATTGCTTAGAAAGGAGATCCATTAAGCCATTAGGGACTGCCAAATGGTGACACTCTCTGCTCAGCCTGCCCGCTTAATTTATTAGCTATTATGCTTCTGCAAACAGAAACTTTTCCTCACCTACTATTTAGTTACCTAGAACTGGTGTTCTTACGGAAATTAAGCAAACAAACAAAAAAAAATCCATAAAACGCTAAGTCCCTTGCTTTTATCTAAAATGCTGATCCTTCCCTCTAATTTAGTAGGGGTTTTTATTTTGTTGTTGTTCACCTGTTTTTATTTCTTGTTTTGTTTTCGTACTGGTGGTCTCTCAGACTGGCTTGGATCATTGCCATGACAATCCTACCTCGGCCGCCCACATTCTGGGATCACAGATGTGTGCCATGACACCCAGTTCTATCAACTAGCTTTCAAGGGAATGCATTGTTTTGTTTTGTTTTTTTCTTTTATGTTTCATCATGAACTTCTGGACTTCAGCCTGATGGATGCTTTTCTATGAATCATCACAGTTAACCTCACTTGAGCACATCCTTGGCCTGTTCAAACAGGTCGTGGTCATCCTGATCTACCCATAATGCTCTTTGGTGACCTCCTTGCTAATCTAAAAGGACAAGGTTTTCTAGGCCAGCATTCATCTGCTTATAAGAAATTGGTCATATTTACTTTAGATTTTTGTTTGTTTAGATGTTTTGCTTTTTAAAAAATCTCCTGAGTCTATATTTGTACTATAGCCTGAAGACAGGGGTACCATCACCCTTGTCTGATTATCTCTCAGGGTCGGTAATGAAGCTCAGCTTTTTAGGATCCACATTTTATTTTGAATTCCATGGGTTCAATTTGGTTAGCTAGATTAGAAGCCAACATATTTTCTCCACACCCTCCTATGTTCTCATCGCTGCCCTCAGGTCCTGAATCTTCCCAAGGAAAATCCTACAGTGCTCTAGGTGGAGTGTGATAGTCTCAAGTAGGGAGTCTCACCTGGTCTCTGCCTCCCATCAGATAGGCACCAAAGGTAGTTAGTTGAACTTACACATCTGCAACTATTACAACTGTTATCTGCTAGATAGGGCTCTCTCCTTCCTGCCTCAAGCTATATCACCACACCAGGAAGTCACAGCTGTGTCCCACATGTACCGGAATTTGAAGAAGCATATTGTTGTCTTTCTCATAGGAGTTGAGAAAGAGGGGGAAGGGGTGACGGAAAAGACATCTCACATGCAGTGTGTCAGCATCCACAGAGGGCTTTGAATCTGTTCCACTCATTCCAGCAAGAGAGGGACTTTATTATTCTTCAGGTTTTGTAGCTCAGAGAATACTTATAACCTGTCCAAAGTGGCATGGATAAAAAGAGGCAGAACCAGAACCTATACCCAGGCCCTTCCCCTTTACGGCTGTCTTCACAACCCTCTCACCCTAACCAGCAATGTCAGCAAATATAGTTAAGACTAGCCACACTGGTGAAGTGCAAATGACCAAGCACAGCTGTGATAAAAGAGGATGACAACAGCATGCGTGGGCAAGCTTCGGGGACCTGCCCCGTTCCTAAGGTTTGTGAGAGGAATTCAGGAAAGTCTACCCAGAAGGAAGGGAGAAGGACAAGGTCTGGAAGGTGAATGAGACTGGTCTAGGGCATAGGGGAGGAAGGGACATTGTCCTGGAAGACAGTATGCAGAAAGTCCTTGAGACTTGCAAGAGTTTAAGAAATAGCTATTGAGTCTCTGCCAAACCCTTCCTATGGAAAGGTAGAGCCTATTTGCTTTCCACCTTTAATGTAGGCTGGGCTGGTCACTTGATTTGATAAACAAACATGGTAGGAGTAGTATCGTGGGACTGCCAAGGTGCCTTAACAGAGCCAAAGCTTCTGCTCTGACAAACTTGCATCTAGTCACACACTATGAAACACCCAACTGTGTGAGGAGATCACCTGGTACAGAAGACAGGCATCCCATCCTGGTCCACTTTATATTCCAATTTCACTGGGTCATGAGTCCTAGCTATTTGATCAAAACAAATTCTCAGTGTTTCTGTAAGACTATTTTTGGATGAGATTATCATTTAAATTGGCAGGCTAGGTAAAGATTTCCTCCCACAATGTGAGTAGGCCTTATTCAATCAGCTGAAACCCTGAAAAATCCAACATGGTTCTCTGTCTCTGTCTCTGTCTCTGTCTCTGTCTCTGTCTCTGTCTCTCTGTCTCCCTCTCTCTCTCTCTCTCTCTCTCTCTCTCTGTGTGTGTGTCTTTGTCTCTGTCTCTGTCTCTCTGTCTCTCTGTCTGTCTCTCTCTCTCTCTCTGTCTCTCTCTCTCTCTGTCTCTCTGTCTCTCTCTCTCTCTCTCTGGCACAAGGAGAGCACTCTTCCTCAATCCTGAGATAGGGCAGGCTTCCCCCACCCCTACCTTCAGACTCGTCTGAAACACTAGCTTGTTCTTCCTGGATCTTTAGTCTTGTAGCCTTTAGGGAGAACTACACCATCGGTTCCCCCGATTCTCAGTCTCTTACATTTGGGCTAGTTTTTTATTACTATATTACTGTATACTATACTACTGACTCCCTTACCTGTCAGTCTGTCAGTTCACTTTGTGATCTTAGGGCTTTCCCACTTTCACAATCCCATAAGCCAATTCTTCGCTATAAATAATTTACATACATACCCTCTTCTGTTCTGTTTCTCAGTAGAACCCTGGTTAATGTATCTTCCGATAGACTACCTCAGCTGTGTTCTTGCTGCTAGCCATGTGGGCAAGTGCCCTTTCCGAGCAGAACCTTTGCAAGGCTATAGTCCTAACAAACATCACATAGGATAGAAGGACCGCCCAGCTGAGAACCGTCAACCCAGAGCTACAACAGTTCTGTTAATCCTAGTCACTGATGTTGCTGAATTGGTAGTGAAACAAAGGTGCTGACATGCTAGAGGAAAGAAGGCCAGAGTAGCCAGGGCAGAAAGGACAAGCAGGGGTAGAGCAGGGCAACAGAGGAATGACCTGGAGAAATAAATGAGCAGTGCAAGGCGTTATAGCCTTGGAGGTCTCTGTTCAGAAGCTAAGCTTTCATTCGCCTCCCTTTTCTGTTTCTGTCTCTCTTTGTCCACCATTCTGTTTTCAGCTTCAGATTTGTTGTCTCAGTATTAGACACCAAGAAATAACCAGTACCCATAACCAAGTGTGTAAACTACATCATTACCAATTCTGCACACATTTTTTTGGGTGTGTGTACAAACATGTGGAGACAGTATGCATGCACATGTGTGTATGTACAGGCTAGAGGTCAACCTCAGATGGCCTCAGGGGCCATCTACCTTATTTTTTGAGACAAAGTGTCTCTCACTGGCTTGAAGTCACTGGTAAGGCTAGGTTGACTGTCCAGCAAGTCGAAGTGGCCTACCTGTTCCAGGCTTTGGGGTTACAGGTGTGCGCCTCCACACTCAACTTCGTATGTGGGTTTTGTGGAACAAACTCAGGTCTCCATGGCCATACGGCAAACAGTTTACTGACTAGTCCATCTTCTCAGTACCAGAGACGATTTCTTAAATCCCAAGACACCAAGAAATTCAATGTACAAAGGTGTGGACTTAGCTATCGTTACAGCTGCAGTCTGGCATCCTCTGAAGACTCACATTGAGGCCTGGCTGCCAGCTGATGGGCCTTTGGGAGTGTCGGAGAGTCCTAGGGGCTCTGACATGTGAGTGAGTGAACCTTTGAAGGGTTCCCAATATGCTAGCACTGGGTGTCGGATCCTAGTCAGGGGAAGTGGGAAGTATAGCTTCTCCTTGAGACGTTCTTGTTCCTCTCTCTGCTTCCTGACACCTTAGGCCGAGCAGCTCTGCTCTGCCATACACTGTCCTCCATGACAGTGTCTCGGCAAAGGGCGGAAATAGAGCAGCCAGCTGACAGTGGACAGAAACCTCTTAAAACCGTGAGTCAGAACAAATGTCTCTTATAAGTAATTTTCTTCTCAGATATTTGACACAATGATTAAAAAAAAAATGACTAACACAGCTTTCAAAACCTAAAAGGTCTCAGTCTCTGATTCCTGCAGAGGCAGAAATCATCTGATTGGAAGCCCAGACCTCCTTCTCTAGCTGGTTAATCAATTCCTCATTTATCTTAGGAAAAGCCACGGACTTAAAGCATAATGGGTCTCTTCCAAGTCTCTCCAGGTCTTGATAGTTAAAAGGGAAACCTTTAACAGTAAAGAAGTTTAACTCCAATTAGGCCTCACACACTTGGGTTTTTACCATCGCAAGCCACCGCTCTCCAGACAGCTCTCTGCATCTGCAGATGCGGGAGCATTTGATGCTTTCCGCTCTTTACGTTCCCAGAACAATGCATGTGGAAAGCACTTGTCCAAGGCTGCAGCTGTGAAGCGGAAAACAGGATGGAATGGACAGGATGGAATCGTGTTCAGCACCAGCATCTTCTCTGTGCTCTACATTGTCACTGATACAAGCTCCAAAAGGAACCTAGGGATAGATAACACAGTGCACCTCTCTGTTGCCCTTCCTACCTACTTTGTCAGTACAAATTCTGTAACTGCACCTGCGTTCACCTATACAAGACACGCACTCGATCAAGCTAGTCAGTACTCCAGAACAGGAAAGGACCTCACGAGACCCCCCTCTCTGCTGAGGACAGTGGGTGACTTCTGCAGGGACAGGGTCAGCTTTCTTTAAGGATGTAGGCATTGTATACGTTGCTTTTATATTGCTATGATGAAACACCATGACCAAGGCATGGAAATTCATAGAAGGAAGGGTTTATTTGAGCTTATGTTCCAGAGGGATAAAAATCCATCATCATCATCATCATCATCATCATCATCATCATGGCAGGAAAACATGGCAGCAGACAGCCATGGCAACTGGAACAGTAAGCTGAGATCTGAGAGCTCACATCCTAAGCAATAAACAGGAAGCAGAGAGAGAGAAATTGAAATGGTAGAAGTCTTTAAACTTGATAAATCTGTCCCCAGTGATGTACTTCCTCCAGGGAAGCCATACCTCCTAAGCCTCCCAGCCTGTGCTAATAACTGAGGACCAAGTGTTCAAATTCCAGAGCCCATGGCGACACCTATCACTCTAACCCCAGTCTCTGTTGGGCCAGCCATGCTCCAGTGGACGGCTCTACTGAAAAAGTGGTAAAGGGTGGATCTGGGAGGAGTTAGAGGGAGAACTGGGGATGAGAATGATGGAAATGCATTCTATGCCTGCATGAAATTCACAAAGAATAAAATTACATTAAAAAAAGATAGAATCCTGAAGGTCAAAATCATGTTTACCTCCCTTTTCTCAATTCATACTTGATGGTTCCAGCACAAACTCCCTTCAGATCACCTCACCCAGGGTCCTCCAATTTGTTCTCATTGTGTTTTGAATGCCACATACGCTGAATCTCTTTGAAAAATCCTCAAGTAGTGGAAGAGGCCTATTGCCCTGTGTGACAGACCTTTCCTTGGAACTAAGTGCTTAACTTGGGGGAAGAAAGAAAAAGAAATCTCTGAAATTAAAACCAGGATGGCAGATGGCAGACACACTTATCCTGTGGGGCCAAATCTAATTGCCTGCCCATATACTGGGTTGACACGAATTTGAAATACTCAGTCTCAACAGAAAAGAATGCTGGTGTGTGTGTGTGTGTGTGTGTGTGTGTGTGTGAGAGAGAGAGAGAGAGAGAGAGAGAGAGAGAGAGAGAGAGAGAGAGAGAGAGAGAAGTTCTTCACAGACAGAGTACAGAGGAAGCAGCCAAGCATTTAACAAGCCCCAAAGAGTGATGTGATTCTAGTGACATGACCATTAGAATCCCAAAGAGTCCCACACAGAACACCCAGTGATTCAATTTCTCATGAATCTTCAGTTGGCAGAGGCATCAGAGAAGGACCTGAATGAGAAAGATGGGTCTGTGAGATCTTTCTAAGGGAGAGGATATACAGAAGGGATGAGGGAAACTGGGTCATATTAGAGATCATACATAGCCCTAGACCTGAGTTCCTGACACAGGGGTTTAAACTGCCTGGAATTTCTTAAGTAATAATGTGATCTTGGTGATTTACAAGGTTGAAGAGATGACTCATGATGGGTTCCTATAGTCTATCAGGGTAAGGCCTAGACACCCAAAGACCAGCCAAGTGATTAGAAAGATGGAACTTCTGACCAGCCTAGCACTGGGAGAGTGCCTGAGGGTGTCAAGTGAGCTCAGTGATAAAATGAGTGAATTCCTGCTGAGTGGAAACCACTGAACTCAGACACAGCCATCACTCTTTATCTCAGGGGTTGATTCTAAAATCTGCAGAGACTCACATCTTATACAGAGTGGGGTGGTGTTCATCATCTATATGCATCTATACATAACCCCCTATACCCTCTAAATCCTTTCTAGATTACTTACCACACCTACTACAGTGTAAATGTTATATAAACAGTCCTATATGCATTGTTTAATAAATAGAATTACCTACGTTTGTACATGTTTAGCATAGGGTTTCTGTTTATTTTAGATAGTTTGGTTTTGGTGGTAGGCATCAAGCCCAGAGCCTTGTACATGTCAGCCAAGAATCCTACTATTGATGTAGGTCCTCAGGCCTTAGAGATAAGGTCCAATCTTGCCTTGAACTTGCTATATAACACATGTTTGCCTCTGACTCATGTTTTGTTTGTTTTTTCTCGGCCTCTCAAGCTCTGTAATTGCAGGCATTCACCACCATGCCCAGCTGAAAGATGTTTTTGATCCATAGACAGTTGGAAGTTTGATCCATGTTAATGGAATATACAACACTGAAGGATGAATAAGGCCCTTAGCTAGTGGTGAATGGCCCATCACTAATCCCAAACCCTGTTCAGTTTCAAACCAAATTCAGCCAGCACCTACATGAGCAGGCCGTCAGAAATCATAGTTTATCTTGATCCCCCTTAGTTCCAGTGTTTTCATGTGACCACCGGTACTAAGGTATGAAAAAGTAGGTGATGTGATATAGTTAAGAGAAAATATGGTCGGGATAGACAGAGCTAAAGATGTCCCAGCTTCTGGAATTATTAAAATTGTCACAACAATTTTAACATGTGACAAAGTGGCAGAGAGTGTGGCAAAAGGTAAACTGGCCTTATTCATAGATAACAAGACTGTGTCTGCATAAACCACCATGGTTCTCAGATAGGCAGCAAAAGCACAGACAGCAAATGGCTTTATATACAAGAAATTGCATAGTATTAGAAATCAGAAAGTACTGGCTGTGGTGGTGCACACCTTTAATGCCCACACTGGGGAGGCATAGGCAAATGGATCCCTGTGAGTTTGATGCCAGCTTGTTCTACATAGAGAATTCAGGCCAGTCAGGACTACACAGTGAGTCTCTTTCTCTCAAAAACTTCAAAAGTACAGTTGTTTGTTCCTAAGTTTTATCTTCAAGTGAATGGATCACAATGTTAACCTAAGAATAAAAGAGCTCAGAATATCAGTTACTTAGGACAACAGTATTAACTAGCCGTGGGCTCAAGGGAGCATGTGCAGTGGGGCTGAAGGGAGCATGTGCAGTGGACTGAAGGGAGCATGTGCAGTGGGGCTGAAGGGAGCATGTGCAGTGGGCTGAAGGGAGCATGTGCAGTGGCACATCATTGATGAAGGGAGCATGCTAAATGCTAGGTTGTTTTAATCTTTTTTTTTCTATCAAGTCTTTTTTTTTTTAGATTTATTTTTATTTATTTTATGTGTATGAGTACACTGTAGCTGTACAGATGGCCGTGAGCCATCATGTGTGTGGCTGCTGTTGATCTCAAGACCTCTGCCGGCCTGCCCCGCTGGCTCTAGCGTAATTCACTGTAGCTGTCTTCAGATGCACCAGAAGAGGGCATCAGATCTCATTACGGGTGGTTGTGAGCCATCATGTGGTTGCTGGGATCCGAACTCAGGACCTTTGGAAGAGCAGTCAGTGCTCTTACCCGCTGAGCCATCTCGCCAGCCCGGTTGTTTTAATCTTGACAACGATGTTATCACATGGTGTCTAAATTTGTAAAATTTAATTAAACTATTCATTTTAGATGTATATACTTTTCCATGCATAAGCTACATCTATCTCCATGCCTATAATCCAAGCTCCTAAGTGAGTCCTGGGAAGTAACACTTAAGAGCCAGTCAAGGACCCACCACAGGATGAGAGTCAACATAACATCATTGATGTCTACTAAGAGAAGAGAAAGAGTAACTTCCACTGACTACACTCTATTTGATTCCTGTCTTAATTCATTTTCTGCTACTGTAATAAGCACTTGAAACGAGGAATCTTTTTTTTTATTATATGTAAGTACACTGTAGCTGTCTTCAGACACTCCTGAAGAGGGCGTCAGATGTCATTATGGATGGTTGTGAGCCACCATGTGGTTGCTGGGATTTGAATTCAGGACCTTCGGAAGAGCAAGTCGGTGCTCTTACCTGATGAGCCATCTCTCCAGCCCTGGAATCTTTTTTTTTTTTTTTTTTTTTTTTTTTATGGCTAATTTTTGTCTCATTCAAGATACCAGCATCTACTCTACTTCTGGTACCACATGTTGTGTCAAACAGTGGTGGAGAAGCTAAAGTAGATACAAGATAATCCAGAACACAAACTGGGGGAGGAGAAGGACAAAGAGCTGAGTTGTACTTTAGCAGTCCGCTCTTGTGGGAACTATACTCCTAAAATGACAGTCTCCCAGGAGAGGCGTGGGTCCCTCCTAAAGGTCTCCCCTCCCAACACCATGGCATTGCAATCTAATTCGGCATGAGTTCTGGTAGGTCAAACCACATCCAAGGCATAGCAATCCCTTCCTTTCTACAGCTGAGAAACTGAAATGACTATATTTTTCTGAAATATAGTAAAAAAAAAAAAAAAAAAAAAGATGTATTGCAAAGACTCAGTTGTAGATTAGTTGGCTGAATGCAGACCCCACTCTCTGTAGGAAACACACAGGATAGCCAACAGATGCTCAAAGGAGGTCAAATACCTTAAGGTTGCAATGGAACATGTCTGCGAATTAATGTTCGTACCACCCACAGAAGCCAGCTCCACTAGAAACATAATGATGTTGAAGACATCTTTGATTGTTGCTATCTGATGAGTCTTATGGGCAGTTAAAGCAGGGCTTGGGGGGGGGGGCATGTTCTGCAGTATTTCTGAGAAGGAAACCTTGGAGCTGTCAGGAATTATCCGGGGTCATTTTGGAATGACCACTCTCCTTTTCATATCATGAGCAGATACGCACAGCTGATTCTATCATGTGCCTGACCGTGATTACAGATGCTTTTAGATCTTCTGTCGAGTCAAAATTAAAGTCATCCTTGAGGGAACCAGACAGTGAAAAGAGGAGGGGGGTCACAGTGCAGATAATATCAGTCTTTCCATTCCTTCCTAGTGATGAGGTATCAGTGCCATCTCCCTCTTCCATACCGCCCCCACACTGCCCCCTCCCCCCCACACACATACAGGCCTCTGGTGCAGAGATATAAGAATGAAGTAATGTCTACAAACTCAAAGCTGCAGACAGGAAACAGTCATCTCAACCCAAATGAGCAGCTAGATTTAGTTACCACCTACTAGTCTAAAATATTCTACTTATTTGATTTTAAAATAATTGAGCACTGGACAAATTAAATCTCCTTTGCTCCAGGAAGCAGTTTTTACAGAATAAATGCACTCTCTTGAAGCTGTCATGAGAATGTGAAAGCTCACGTCCATTCTTTGCCAGGGTGATAACACCCACTTTGGGGTATGCTGGCCACCTGTCAGAGATACGAGTTGCTGAACGTTCAGGAAAGGCAAGTGACATCACCCAGTGCTAGGGCATCAGGCTCCCAAAGTCTCTACTTATTTCTGAGCCAGAGACAAGCGAGCTTCAGGGAGACTGAGTGTCCCTGTGGCATAGAAGGGGCAGGCAGCTCAGAGGTTCCAAAAGATCACATGGATTGCTCACTCTTCATTCTACTCTGTCCTAACACTAATCAAGGACTGGCTCGCAGAAAGGGTCAGAAGGAGGATGAAAAACATCTAGTACAACAGGTGTCAGATGGTCTGGAGGAGGTGGAGCCTGTGACCCCACTGAGAATTTTCAAATGATTCTTCCAGAGGTCAGGATGAATGGCTTGCCCAGGTTCTCGGTATGTTTCAGCTTCTCCCAAGGCCCAGGTTCCTCCCAGGCAAGCATCAGGAACGATGACTGCTGCACTTATTTTTCTGGTGGATAACCCTAGCTTTACCCTCGTCAGTTCCATTTTATAAATGGCTAAAATGACAGAGCCTCAGTTTTCTTATGTTAAAATTCTGTTGTGAATATAGAGTTCTGACTGCACGTGCCTAGATCCAATAAGCAGTTATCGAAAATAGGCCTGGGCCAACAAGATGACTCAGTGGGTAAAGGCACTTGGTGGCAAGCCAGGTTCGTTTCCTTCCCACATAGTGAAGGACAGAACTAAGTCCTCTAATCTCCTAACACGTGCTGAGGCATACTCCCTGCCCCACTACATTCAAATAAACAAATGTGATTTTTAAGAATAAGAGTGTACAGTGCTGGATTAAGCAGGCCTCTCTGAAATGTGAAAGAGGCTTCTTGCAAGAGGCTCAGACTTGCAGGTGAAAACTCTGAGCATCACTTCCAACTGTCAATATCACAAACACTCTATCATAGGAGCTGGAGAAGGAAGCTTCCAGGAAAGCTTGCCTGACTCACTCAAGAATGAAAGAGGGCAAAAACTAAAGTAGAATTCCATTTTTGTTCTAACTTTTACATAACAGGCTTGCTGGAGTGGTGAGGGGCAAGATAAATCTTAGTTCAGCTCTCAGCCCAGCTTGCAAAGTTGTGGGATCTCTGGCAAGTCAATTAACAGCTCGCTCGTAAAGCAGGGGCAGTAGCCCTGTATTTCAAAGTGTGATTGCAAGGATGAAATGAAATAATGGGTATCAAGCGTGGGACTTGGTTACACAAGAGCAGTAGTCAGTGACAACCCAGAAGCAAAACAAGGGAGTCAAGTCTTTACTGCTTCTCCAACCTCGTACAGAGCCTCTGGATACCGCAAGGGCCCTGTCCCTGAGCTTGCAGTCCTAGCTGGCTTCCACACGGGCTCATTTCTACATCACCTTTGCCCTTCCCCAGACACACACACCAGCAATCTAACCTATGCCTTCCCCAGCCTTGCTTTCCCATACCTGCTGCAGCCCATACCACAAGGCTCAGGGGTCAGGAGAGGGGGAGTTAGGAAGAGTCCAGTGTGTGCACAAGTCACGGGGCTGCCAAATTCCATCTCCTTACTCATGAGAGACAGGTGATAAGGCCTGGGCACTGGGAGGTGGGAAAGCACACAGCACTTTCACAACATGAACAGGCCCAATGGTCCACCACAAGCTTAGGTTTAACTCTAACACTGGGTCTCTTAGAAGTGTCTACAAATTAAAATTCTAATTTGGGAGTAAAGCAGAGGAAAATATTAACTTTAAGTAGTGATGGTGTTAGGGAGGGGAGAAGACAAGGGAGATGGCTCAGCAGTTTTTTCGGAGGACTTGGGTTTGATTCCTGGTGCCTATATGGAAGCTCACTGTCTCTACCTCTAGTTCCAAAGGATCAAACACTCTCTTGTCTTCCTAGGTAGTGCATGGATATAGTACACATGCAGGCAAAACACTCAAACACATAAAATAAGTCATATATATACATACATATACACACATACATACATACACACACATACATATAAATACACACATATAACATATATACGTATATGTATATATGTATATACATATACATATACATATACATGTACATATACATATATATATATGGTGAGATACACACACACCACTACCACCACCACCACCAATTTTTTTAATCCATTGTGGGAAGCATTTCTAATCTGGCTGACATTTTTCCAAAGAAAGACAGCTAGAGTTGTCACAGGCAAGTGGAAAGGAGAGTCACTTAGCCACTTGATGGTACTTCCAGGCACAATTACATCAAACTTCATCTTCCCAGACCCACACATCTTTCAAGAAACCAAGTGCTTGGGAATGTCAATTACAGGGAGTCACAGGGCTAGAGACATGGCTCAATGTTCAAAAACGCTTACTGCTCTTGCAGGTGCCTGGGTTTTGTTCCAGTCACCCAGATGGTGGCTTACAGCCATCCTTAACTCCAGTTCTAGAGTCTCCAGAACCCTCTTCTGGCCTATGCTGGCACAAGGCATGTAGGTAGTGCATATACATGCATATAGGCAAAACACTCATAGACATAAAATTAAAAAATAACCTTTAAAACCAAAAACACCTAGTTCTAATAAATACTAGCAAATTAGGGGTAAAAATGAGCCTACTTCCTTAAAAAGATGGATGACTTGTCCCTGCATTCTGTATGTCAAGAGTGGCCCCAACACCATGTTAACCCATCAACTGATGACATCACTTTTCTCAGACTCCATTTGTAGCATTTACATGGCTGCTTAACTCACTTGTTCTGACACAGACACAAAGGACAGGGCCACACCAGGTCTTCACACATTGGTCGCAGACATGAGAAGTGTTTTGAGGCAGCCTGTCTGACTGTGGACAGAAAGCCCAAGTTAGTTTGTAAGTTTCACAAAGAATTTATGAACTTTCCAAGTATTGTATGCAAGAAGCCTCTTTACCCCTAGCCTAAGGCTCAAGAAAGCAGTACAGGGCTCAGAATCAGTAAAGTTGGGCAATATTTGGCATGCAATTTGGGTAGGAAGTGAAACACTGGCGTTAGGGATGGTGGTAAAATTAAAGGTGAGCAGAGGATTAGGGGCCATGACAGGGCACAGGTTAATATTTTGAATGAGTGACACAGTGTGCTAGGACTTGGCTGAGACTCAAGAGCTAGGCAAGGGCAGTTCTGGGTAAAGGGTGGATGAGGACACAGATGAGGGAGTTTCCATCTTGGATAGAAGTAACAGAGTTGCTTAGGATTGTCTCAGGATGAAGTTCAGGATTTGGGTAACAATGGTCACCCTCACTGGCTTAGGATTTCATGATGGATGTCAGGGCAGGCCTCAGGGATAAGGTTGTGTCTGCCCCATGCATTACGTGGCTCTCTTTGTAAAGCTAAAAGCCTGAGCCTTATTACTTAAGGTCAGGACATATGTCCTCAGCGACATCTTAGCAGCTGCCCTGTCACATGGCCTGAAACCAACCCACGGCTACACCGAGACATCATCTGTGTCACTGGCCATCCCTGTCTTCCTGAGGACTTTTCCTTCTGCCTGAAAGAGCCACCTGGCAAGTACCCAGCAGTTCTCAAGGCCTGCGACTTGGGCCTAGAGTCTAGCAGGCCAGGCAGGTGTGATGGCTGCTGGGCTCTCCGACTTAGGATGGAACCACACAGGGGAGGAAGAAGCAAGGAATTTGGAGGCCAGAGGATCTACATCTTGTCTTGGGCTATTAGTTCCTTGGTCCTCATCCACGATGGAGCTTCTCATTCTTAGCTTCCAGGTTTGGAGACTGAGGGAGTCATGAATGTGGAAAGAGCTTCCCAAGAGCATAAAGCAGCATTAGCCATGAGAATCATCACTTCTGCACGGAAAGCAGAAGGCAAATGCCGGCTGAAAGACAACTTGTCCTCGAGTCTCTCAGAGAAAAAGCTTCCACTCAGTGAGTCTCCTTTCCTCTTAGCATACTGGTTTTAACAAGCTTTTTCTCAAAGTAGGCAGAGCAGGAAATGAATCTGGGGCAACGTTTGCGTCACTCGCCACAGTAACAGGACACTGGAGAGGCATGGTTGTTTGTCCCTTCCAGTCCTCAGCTCTGCTTTCTGCTTCAGTCATGATGTTGGTACATAATGCTTTAAGTTCCAGTAACAAAGGCAGCTGGGACCTTGCTGGGTCCACACGGGTACTCAGGTGTTGCAGAAGCTGCTGACAAGCTGACACCCAGAGCTGGCCCAGCAAAGAGACATAGACTCCCCTCTGGGCAGCCACCTATGAGCATAGCCTAGGATGCCCCTCACTCCAAATTTCCCTCCCACTGCATTCCTACATCTCAACATTAGAAAGCCATTCCTCTGACCCCAGTGTACAGAGACTTAAGTCCTAAGACCAACAAAGTCTTTCCAGTCTCCCATGATGGCCATGTCCTCTGTGCCCAATTCTCCCTGTCTAACAGGTGATCACATTCCCAGACTACCAGCATGCTCAGTATCCCAACACCTGTGGCTCAGACAAACCCCTGTGTCCACGGACTTATGTCCTATGTTTTCCCAGATGCCCAAGTAACCTAAAATGACAACCTCAAAGCCAATATGTCCATGGGAAGTTGGCACCCGTCCCCATTTCCTTCAAAGACTCTTTACCACGGTTTGGCTATGGTACCATGTGTTCCTTAGAAGTTCATACATGTTGAAATTGAAACCATTAAGAGGTAATAAGAGATTAGGAACAATCTGGCTAGATTTTTATTATTTCACTTAGGGTCTAACCACATACCTTGGGCTAACCTCAAACATCAACCCTCTTACCTCAGCCTCATGGGTACCTGACTATGGTATTTAGGGGTGGGACCTTTGGGAAGAAATTAAGACTAGATAAGGTCATTAGAATAGAGAGCTAGGTGAGGATTTTATCAGAAAAAAAGAGACCAGAGGACAGATGGACACAAGCACACACACACACACACACACACACACACACACACACACACTCATCCCTGATGTCTTGTATGGCATTCTATACTACCCCAGAATTATGCCAACAAGAAGGCCATAGCCTTATGTACTGACTCATACATAAGCCAAAAGAGACTTTTTCGAGTATACAGCCTCACCCATTGTGTTCGAACAACAAGAAAGGAACTGCCCACTTTCCCCCAGGGCCCCTGGCAGTCTGTCCTGCTTCACTCTCTCACCAATCCATTTCCCCCACTTGACTTGACTCACCTGCTCTATCCAGGTACAGACTCTTTCTGTCCAGTACCTGCTACAGTATCTCCTCACACGATCCCCTCTCCTTCAGCCATGGCCCTGTGGGGCTCATTCCCAGGTTGGTCAGAGTTGCTCATGCTGCTCCTAGGTCTCCACACCTTTACTGGCTGTCTCTCAGTTGTGGACCCCATTTCTACCACAAGACCCTCACCACCTGGCATTAGTTTGGCACGTACCAGCATCTTCTCCTGCAGAGTAAGCCTTCATTCAGCTACAGATTTGGTATGTCTGAATGTTCAGTTGTTGTTTCCTGTGTCCTTTCCCTTATGTCTCTTTACTAACTAATAGCAAGGTCTCTATTCCCCAGACCCCCAAGTAGTAGGCTGCATCGTAATCCCCAAAGCTATCCGGATCTTGAATTCCAAGCCTGCAATGTCCCATTAAAGGGCAAAGAGAGCTTCATAGATGTGCTGAAGTTAGGGATCTTAGGATGGGGATGCACCTTTCCTGCCGTTGCAACTAAATATCTGACAGAAGCAGCTTAAGGGAGGAAAGATTTCCTTGGCTCCCAGTTTGAGAGGATCTGTCCTACATTGGGGAAAGCACAGCAAATCCATGATGGTAGGAGTGTGTATCAGGGACTCCCTGTTGGAACTTTAATTTTTTTCAAATCCTATTTTTAATGATGGTTCTTATACCCTTTAACCTTCCTTGTAGCTCACCACCCACAGTGGGTAGTAGAAAAGAAAGGATATAGGTGGGGGGCGGGGAGTGGACCTGTTTAGAAAGGTTCTTTGGAGCAACTCCCATCTGTGTTGTCTGGAAATCAGCAGTTCAGTTCACAGGTTAGCAGGCAGCAGCAGCTTGATCCACTCGCAAACACCTCATGGATACACCAGTAGCCCAATTCGATAAAATCTGGTTAGCAATAGTGGTGACACGACCTAGCAGAGACAGCTAGGCCTCAGCCTCAGCTCCAGTCAGCAGGAGGGACCCTGAGGGACGCCAGGAGAAGTTCTCAGTTGTCCCTCTCTCAGGGAAGTGAAGATCAGCGAGGATGAGAGACCCACAAGCGTTGCACAGCTAGCTGTACCAGCAAGCCAAGCTCTGTCGCCATCACTCGGTAGAGTCCTACTTCCCAAACATCATGTGTCTTCCATGCACCTTGCCTCAGCACAGGCCTTGCCTCCTCAGCGCGTGCATTCATTCAATCAGCCTGAATCCTTAGCAACAAACTGCAGCAAGCCACTAGAAGTTTTTTGATGCATTTCTCTCTATGGCATCCCAACAAAATGCAGCTCAACTACATAATTTAAGGTGGACCAATACATGTGTGTCCTTAGTGAAGAATCCTTCATTGTCTGTCCTTTCACGTGCTTACTTTAGCATCCTCTCTCCTGTGTCTGCTTCATTGAAATGTTCATGAGTCCGCCTTAGCCTTTTACACCTTGTGTCCACTTTAACTAAACGTTCCTCCACATATTTGCCGCAGCAAAAAAAGATCCAAACAACTTTCCAAAGAACCCTTAAGTTTCCACTTCACCTTATCTTCCACCCCGGAGGAAAAGAAGCAGAGCAGACAAGTAGGAGGGCTGAGCTACAAAAACCCAAGCTCACCACCCTTTTCCTGCCCAGTGATTGGTTTCTCTGAATGAGGCTTCACTTCCAACATTTCTACACTCATCCAAAACAGTGCTCACAGCCAGATATCAAGTGTTCAAACACAAGGATCTATAGAGAGCATTTCACATCTCAACCATAATTTGGAGATTCTCCAGTTAGCCATGCAATCGCTGGCCCTTAACACCTTGCATTTAAATTTCAAAGCAACAACTCTCTTTAAAATGTTCCTTTCCCCATTCGTTTTAGTAAGTTCATTTGCAGGCCTAAAGACGTCATGCTTAAGGAAGCTGAGACCTTGACGCTGAGTCATGGACACTGACAGCTGCCTTCTAGGCAGCCATGTTCCTCCATCCTCACAGAATTCCCAGGGTGTTACATTCTGTCCCTCCTATGAACTGCTTGTGAGCCACTGGAAGAGGGTGTGGACTATGCCTGTCCATGCAGACATAATTACAGAACTGTACAGTGGCAAAGAGGGTGTGGGCTATGTCCTTAACCTTCATGGATTAGTTCTCTTCCAGCCAGTGAGGTTCTGAGAATCATTTCTTAGAGACTTCTGGGAAACAGGCCTCTTCCCTCTTAACAGGAAGTCTTAGAAAGCTGTGCCTTTCTCCACAGGACATGCTCTCTCCTGTTCCTAGAGGTGTCATCTGACCAAAAGGAGAACCAATCTCAGAGGAAGCCGACACCATAAAAGCAGAGTGGAGAGCTGGCAAGAGACAAGAGACCAAGATCTTCTGTGTTGCTTCAGAAAGGGAGGGCCAGTCCCGACCCATGTCAGCTACCAAACACGCATGTGACTGGCTAGAACATGAGACAGAGATGAAGGGAAGAGTATCCCTTGAGTTATCTGTGGGCAGAAGCCCATGACTGGCTGAGCATCTCTGCTCCTGGGAAGTTTATATTATGACGTTTCTTCCTGTATCCTGCTTCTCTCATCAGCAAGGCTGTGTGTGTGTGTGTGTGTGTGTGTGTGTGTGTGTGTGTGTGTGTGTGTGTGTGTGTGTGTATACCCCCAGGATTTTCCAGCCCTGGCCATGTTGTAGGAGAGCCTCTGTCTTTTATTTTGTAAGAGGCAGGCTGATGAATCTGTATCCAGCTACTGGGCATACATGGGAAGAACTGGGCCCCTACTTTCTTTATGATTTTAGTGAAAGGACGGTGATCCAAGCTTCATGACTGGCTGGAGCTCTGGTGGAGAGATCCTTTCCAAGGAGCATCTACTAGCTGAGCTTGAGTAAGTCTCTCCAGATGTTCCTTTGCTGTGGTGCAGAGGGAAGGTGAACATTCCCAGGAGTCTCCAGTGAAGGCAAATGCCATCTTATCCTGGCCTTCTGGTTGCTTGCCTGTCCATGCAGACCTTGGCAGGATTACAGAACTGTACAGTGGCAAATAGGCTTCGAGAGCCAGGGGTTTGTGGATGAGGACCACATCCTCAGCACTGACTAGGGCATCACTCTGACTTCCTCCTGATCTTCAGCTTGTTGGCGTACAAAGTTACAACAGTGAGGTCCACTGCCCAGGGTTGAAGTCAGTGTTCGGTGGAAGCCCTACTTTCCACACACGCAGTAGGCAGGAGTGAGGTGGTGGCTTTTGCTGATATATATTAATATTCTTACAGTGGGGAGGCTTTACTTATTTGTTTTAGTCTGTAACTACAGTTCTTTTATTTTGAAAATGATGTCAGTGAATCAGTACATAGGTAGCTCTTGGACTGGCATAGGATCCATGGAAACAGTTGAGTTGTAAATATCTTTTTTTTTAATTGAAAAGAATTGCAAACAATATATTCTGATCATCATTTCCCCTCTCCCAACTCCTTTCAGATCCTCCCCACCTCCCCATCCACCCAACTCCACATCCACCCCTTGTGTGCCCTCTCTATTTATGTCTCTCTCAAACAGGCAAGCAAACAAACCAGAAGTTTTAAAAAGTGTAAGGAACACAAACACAAAACCCATAAAAACACAAAATTGAAGCCATAATATACAAGCAAAAGACTACTAAGACAACAAACAGACAAAAACATACAAAGCAATGAGACAAAATGTCTATAAAAATGCCATCGAGTTCACTGCCCCTGGCCCTTAAGTGTGATTTATACACTCAACGAGACTCCATTGGAGAAAACTGATTTTTTCCCTTGCAAGCAGATGTCAATTAAAGCTAGCTTCTTGGTTAGGGGTGGTGGCTCACATCCGGTTCTGGAGTAGGGAAGGTTTAGAAACGTATAACCCAGCAGGCAGTTCTCAAACTTCTGATAGGAGTGAGCAATGACATTCTGGAATGGCGCCCAGGCCAAGCTGCCACGATACTAGGGGCATAGTGACTTGCCAACCATCTGGATTGTGACTAGACACGCTAAAGAAAAGATAGCCCAGAGCTGGAACCCAGCAGAGCAGGCAGGAGGGCTGCACAGCTGGGCAGAGAAGTGCCACATCTGACAGTGAGCATCCGGGGAGCAGCCATCAGTCTTGCTTGAGCTCAGCTCACATTCCCGTGGGAGGTGTCAGTCATTTCCTGAAGCCACAGGTGGGCAGACAGTTCATAGGCTCACCTTACAGATAGAAAGCAGGGCTCAAAGGCCCAAAGGGGACAAGAAGATGGGACTGTGCTAGCATAGGTCTGAGGGGTCCTGATTGATACTCAAATCCATGGTTCCAATCCTTGAGAGAATAGCGACTAACCGTGTTGCCTTTGCTATGACAGGTCATATTTCTGTAGATTTATTTGTTTGTTTGAACTAAACTGTCTTTTCTGTAGTCATAGGGCAAAACTGCAGAGGAGGCCCAGAAGCCCCATGTCCTCAGACTCCCTTTCATTCCTCTTGTCTAACCTCCCTTTCTTCCCCACACTCAGCTATAACCAGTCCTCAGGGCTTCCCAGATGACCAGTCTGCGCCCCTTCGCTAGCTTTCATCATCTTCTTTAAGTATTTTAGGAGGTGTTTATATCATCTCTACTTATTACCCCCACCCTCACCCTCACCCCACATATTTGCCTATAAGCTACATAAAAACAGCTCTACTCAGGGCCATAGCCCCGGTACCTATAAACAGTGCCTCGCACATACTAGGTTCTTAATATATGTTTAAAGAACCAACCAGGTCACTTACACAGACGTTATGGAGGCTGGCCATGTTCCTTCCTGCAGTGTAACAGAGCTGTAAGAGAAGAGGGCCCTTTTGGAAAACAAAAGTGTACTGGAAGGAAGAAGAGAAGATTTGTTGAGCTCTTGCTAAGGGCCAAGCACCAAGCTAGGTAATTAACATATATTATCCATGACAATGGCTGTGTGTAGATGCCCTATGACAAGTTAATAATTAATCCAAAGCAATTACTCTCTATTAAAGGAACTTAAGGAATGGGAGATAAAAAAAAAAGGAGTTTGAGTCTAAGATGGAATTTTCCGAGTACCTATCTTAGCACACTGTAGCCTTCTACCCTGTAGCCACTTACAGAATAAAAACTTATCCTTGCCTACTTGGTAGGGGGGATTGCTTTAGTTATCACAACTTCTCAGTTATGACTAGAGAGACTGTCACTGCCCACGTGGGAGGTCTTCAAGTCAATGGGACTCTTGTGTACTTTCCCCTATAGATATAAGTATGGATGGAAAATTAAGGCAGGCCAGGGTGAATTTGTTGATACCTTTCCTCCAGAAAAAAAGACTCTGAGGAATTTTAAGGACCAAAAGTAGCTATGGATATATCTAACAATACCTGGGGACTAGTTCTAGGTATGATTTTTATCAACTATATTTGACTTAAGTCAGATTCATAAACAACTTATGTGGCTTCCAGTGAGGCTATTACGTGACAAAGCTGCTGGCCTTCACTAAGATTCAGCTGTGATGTAAGACCATTTCCACTGCCAAATGGTCTCTGGCCCTGAGATCGTCGAGCAGAAGAATGGAGTTGAGAAAGCAACCTAGAGACAAATAAGGCCATCCAAAGGAGTAGTTCTGAAAGAAGGCCCAAGAGCTGATGAAAAGAGACAGACAGGCCAGGCAGTCACTTGCAGAATCAAGACTCAGACCTGATGAAGTATTCCCCTCTTACAGGAAGACCTCTCAACATGAACCCAGCTAGGTTTCAGTATCTCTATGATCCATCTATCTGCGTCCAGTTCCCTGTCCGGTTTTCTCAGCAACTGTGGTGCATTCTGTTTATCCTTCATCTTTCTTATCAGTGTATTTCCAGGATATATCAATCAGGTGGCTTCCCTTCTTGATCTTTCCCTTTAATGGCTGCGCCACTTCCCAAAAGGCTCCACTCATAATATAACCACTGTGGGCATACAATTTCACAGATGAAGAAGAGCCACATTAACAAAGTCTTGTTGGAACATGAAAACAGCCATAAGCCCTTAGACCTCAAGCCTGGTGCACATTTGATATGACCTAGTGGTGAGAAACTAGAATGAGAGTAAGCATATGTACAAATGGGAGGGATATGAATAATATGAGCCAGACGGTTTGCTTAAGTAGACTGAAAGAAAAATGGCTCCAGTGTTCCATTCCTCCTTCTGTCTAATTAACTCTAATGATACTTTGCAGGATCTCCCATGGACAGCTGGAGTCTATTTCTCCCTCCTTGCCTCTTGGTGGGTCTTGTGACATAGTATGACCATCGCATGATCTCTCTCTCTGTCTGGATCCTGATGTCAGTGTATGACTCTCCATTTGTGCTGCTCTAACAAAATGTATAAAGAACTAACACACTTCTCACAGTTGTAGAGGCTGGAAGTTCAAGCTGAAGGTTCAAGGTTGGCTTGGTGAGGGCCATTCTCTGCTTCTAAGATTTTCCCCTATAGATATAAGTACTTTCTCCTATAGATATAAGTATGGATGGAAGATTAAGGCAGGCCAGGGTGAATTTGTTGATACCTTTCCTCCAGAAAAAAAGACTCTGAGGAATTTTAAGGACCAAAAGTAGCTATGGATATATCTAACAATACCTGGGGAACTTTTTGCTGTGTCCTCAGAGTAGAAAGAGGGAAGGCCAGAAAAAGAAGTGCTCTCTGAAGCTTCCTTCATAGCAGCATCCATCCATCCATCCATTCACTCCTTCATGAATGAGAGGGGCTTTCTCTTTAGTAGTTGCATCACTTCCTAAAGAACCCCACTGTAATATAACCACTGAGGGAATAAAATTTCACTATGAATCTTGCAAAATGACTTATTCAAATCACGACACCACGTAAACAAGACCATTGGTCAATGGAAGACATGTGGCCCTATTAGCTCCCCTGTTCCAGCTGAAATCTTGACAATTGTTATTCCTAAGAGAAAGATGGGGGCCAACAAGTCCTCAGCCAACCTTCCAGCATAAGCCAAGTCAGTTGAGATCAACTGAGTCTGCCCCAGGCCAGCGGCACCTCCCATTTGATCTTAACACAAAAGCAATCATAAGCCACTAGGATGAGCAGTGGTTCCTTACACAACAAAAGCTTACAGATATATTATTCTTCAGCTATTTCCATTTCTGTAATTCAGATCTGCTGTTTTTCCTTGTCTGGTACCTGCTTCCTCCATGCTTATCCCTGCTTCTTGTTCTAATCTACTGCTGTTTTCATTCTGCCCCTGAGTTCTGCTTCCTGTGGATGAAAAGGTCCTTGGTAGGGCAGTGACTAGGATTATCATGGCCTGGAAAATTTAAGCACAGTAGTGACAGAAAGAGCAGTGACAAGTGTGTGTCATCCTAAATTGGCAGGCGTAGAAGAGATAGAGAACTACAACACGTTACAAATGAGAAAGTGAAGATTCTAGTTTCTTCTCCTCTCTCCACTGACTGGAGCTTTCCAAATCATCAATAATATCATCTGACTCTACTGTCTAGATTGAATGGACTTCCATGTCCTGAGGAGAACATTTTCATCACTCTTCAAAGTGAATGAAGAGCTTTGTGAGCCTCATTCCTGCCTATTCTGTCCTCCTTTCTCCTTCTCTCTTATCCCCAACCCTGTCTCTAAGCCTCTGTAATCATCCCCCAAAGTCTCCCTGCTCCTCAAGTGCCCACAGCTTTGCACAAGCCCTCCCCTCTTACCCTGGTAATGAGTTTTTGCACCAAATCTGTATCTTCTATTAATCCATTCAGTGTGTCCCAGAAGCCCACTGTATCTCTTAGTTCTCTGGTACCTGCAGGCAGATCTTGCCCATCATACTCACCACATTGTCCTGGAGCTGTTTATGTAGCCAACTCCCTTGCTCAGCTATGCCCCACCCTAGGACAGAGACAGCTTATCTCCATCCTTGAGCCTTCCAGTGCTGAGTATAATACCTGACACATTTTTAAACACAAAGTAAATGGATGTTTGGATAAGTGTGTAGGTGAGGGAACAGATGGCCTCCTGCTGCTAACTGTCAAATGTGGATTCCTTCTTTCAAGGTATGAAACAAATTCTAAAGGGCCAGGAATGAGACTGGAACAGGCAGGAAGCTCTAAAGTCACTTTGAAAAAAAAACTATGAGAATGTTCTCCCCAGGGCTTGGAAATCCATTCAACCTTTTAAGCAATAGAGTCAGATGAACTTCTTGATGATTTAGAATGCTCCAAACAGTCAGAGTGGAGAGAGTACCTATGAGACAGGGCTCTACAGAGGGCTAAGACTGACTCTCTGGCTGCGGGCGCCGCCCGTGGTTCAGTTTCCATTGGAGAAAGGAATGCTCTTTAAGGCTTCTTTCTTCATCCTCTGTTCCTGGCCAGCTAGGCCCAGACAATTACAAAATCACTTTTTAAAAATTGCTATGGAGAAAAGGGCTAAATTCCTTTGTCCTTAGCCAACATGCCTTGCCTGGGTCCCCGTGGGCAAGAATAAAGCAAACTTCAAATGGGACCTTAAAGAGAAGTTGGCCACTCGTTGAATTCTGAGAGGAAAATGAGAGTGTCCCAAAGATAGCAAGGATACATTCAGTCAATGAACAGGTCACAGAATGGGTCCTAGAGGAATAATGACAATAACCATGACCACTGTGCCATTCAAGATTCTGGTCCACTGGAGAAGCAAAGACATGTAAACAAGAAACTACAGAACCAAAACTGTTAGCTACCATACTAAAGACCCCGTGGCTGAGACATGTTATTAACATGACTGTGGACCAGCGCACTCTGCTTTGAGGGATGCATACATAAAATGTACAGTCCATCGGCGGGGAGACTGGCTACTGAATAAGGAGAGGAGAAAGGATACAACAAAGCATTGGGAGGTTTTCCAGGGCCTTAAACATGAGCAGGAATTCAGCAATTAGTCACTCAGTCCTTCAAAAGGAAGTAGGAAGAAAGCTCTAATGATCACCTGTTAGCACAGTAACAGCATTTGACAAAACTCAAAATACTTTTGTGTTAAAGACAAAAACACATTGACAACTGACGTAAAACAGAAGGGGACTCCCCTAGCTTGACAAAGGTCTTCTGTAAGAACTTAGATCATATCACAGCACATAATTTGGAACACTGACAGCATTCCTTTAAAAACCAGGTACAAGTTGAGGGTGTGTGCTAATATATCCTTATGAAGTTCTAAGCACTGCAGAAAATTAAACTTAAGAGTGGGTGGGTGCTGGAGAGATGATCCAGAGGCTAAGAGAACTCCCTGCTCTGCCAGAGGACCTGAGTTCAGTTCCTAGCACCCATGCCACGTGGCTCACAGCTGTCTGTAATCACAGCTCCAGGGAATCCAGTGCCTCCTGCCTCTGTAAATATCTGCACTTGCATGTACACTCGCAGATACAATACCTACATTTCAAATAATGAAAGTAAAAGTGTGTGCATTAAAAAGAAAACACACCATTTTAGTATAGATATATGTATCTACATAGGAAGTTCTAAAGAACTTCCAGATAAATTGTGTATGCATGGTATATGTGCATATATGTGTGTGAGTCATTTACCTGTTCATGTGAATATAGGGGCCAGAGGTCAACTGCTGGTTTCTTTATCATTCTCCACTGGTTTTCTTTGTTGTTGTTGTTGTTGTTGTTTTTATAATTGAAAATAAAGTTTTTTTCCCGTAGTATTTTCTAATCAGTTTTTCCTCCTTCATCTCCTCCCAGATCCATCCCATCCCACCTCCCTACCCTTCTAATACCTTACCTTCTTTTTTTCTCTCTTAAGAAAACAAACAGGCAAATAAAAAAGACAGACAAGAATAAAACAAAACAGAAGAAACAAAGAAAGGACACCAGAAAGTCAGAGGTACACACACACACACACACACAAACACACAAACACAATCAGAAACCATAATATACAAGCAGAAGACCATTTCAAGTATTTGCATCAGTACCAGCTGCAGCTCTGGGGTTGCAAACACACACCACTGTACCCAGCTTTTTTTTTTTTTGGTGTTTTTTTTCAAGACATGGTTTCTCTTTATAGTCCTGGCTATCCTGGAACTCACTCTGTAGACCAGGCTGGCCTGGAACTCAGAAATCCACTTGCCTCTGCCTCCCAAGTGCTGGGATTAAAGACATGCGCCAACACCATCCGGCTGTTATGTGGGTGCTGGGAACCTGAACTCAGGTCCTCAGTCTTGGACAGCAAGCATTTTACCCACAGAACCCATCCCCTCAGTTCTTCCAGTCAGTTTTTAAGTTGCTAAGATAAGTTAGTCAAATTGCTTGGCCTACAGTGAGCAACTCTGCTGCCTGCTTATACATGAGCACCAGGCAGAAGCTAGCACTCACAAGCCTGAAGGCATTTACCATAGCAACAAAACTAGAAAGTGCCTAGGGAAAAAAAAGTCAATGGAAGGCATGAAAGCCCTCTATAGGAAAATAATAAAATTTTATCAGGAGCTATATAGATAAGACAAAGAATATGGACATAGTCTGTATTCTCCATAGGAGGTCTCACACTGTTAATATCTCAACCCTCTTTCCATAATCAATGCAATTTTGATTAGGATTTCAATTTCAGCAGTTTTTTTATGAATATTAGCAGGTAGATTTGAAAATATGATGTGGAAGAACAGAAGTCTTGCAGAAAACTGGGTGAGGAGATATACCCTCACTGACACAGTACTGAAGCAACATGGTTGAGCTGTAGACAAGCAGGCTGAGAGCCCTGGAGGGACAGAACCTACACAGGCTCGCGCATTCAGGAAAACAGGCTTAAACACAACTGTGTTAAACTGAGGGTTTCTTTCCCTGGTTTCATCCCGCAGGGCTGATCTTCTAAGACTTCCTCCATGCAACTTCTTGCCCTCTGGCTTCTTGCTAGACTTTGGTGCTCTCCATACTAGCAGGAAACTGGGGTGGTCAGGCCTTCAGTCCCCAGTGCCCCCTCTCCTGGTCATAGCTCCCAATACAGTGGTGTTCATTTGCAACCCCAGCTCTGCAGCAGGTACTGATGCAGATAGTTGAAATGCACTGCTCTAGATTCAGTGAGAGACCTTGATGCAAAGAACTCAAAGGTATTTTTGGAGTTTTTGTGTGTTGTTTGTTTTGGTCTCATATTGCTTTGTTTGGACATGTTTCTTCCTTACTGGGCCTTCTGCATCTATATTATGGTTTCTGATTGTGTGTGTGTATGTGTTTCCATAACTTTCTGGTGTTCTTCCTTTGTTTCCTTTTGTTTGTTTTGTTTTATTCTTGTCTGTTTGCCTTTTGCACAAAGACCTTCTTCAATTTTCCCTCTGAGTCCACTTGCCTCCTTTGAACTGCAGAGTTAGAAGTGTTCAAGGTTTCCATCTTCTGCCAACCCCAGGCCCCTTCTTAGATTCTATTAGCCCTGCCCCCTTTATAAACAGTACCTTCATTAAAGTCTCTTTTTTAAAATGACTTGCTTTTATTATTTTTATGTATATGTAGGCATGTGTGTTTGTGTCCATGTACACAAACACACATGCCTAACATGTGAACGCCACATGTGTGCAAGTGTCCATGATGGTCAGGAGAGAGCATCAGATCCCCTGGAACCAGCTGCCAAGCCTGACTTCCTGAGATTGATTCCAGAACCCACATGCTAGAGGAAAGAACCAAGTTCTGCCAATTGTCCTCTGACTTTAACATGCATACTGTACACACATACACACACACACACATACACACCATATACATGCATAGATACACAGAGATACACATGTACACGTACATATATACACACACACATTCACACACAAAAGTGTAATTTTTTAATTGATAAGTTGGACTTGGTTAAAGTTGAAAGTTTTTGATCTAGATACTGTTAATAACAGAAAGAAACAAGCCACAGAATGGGGGGAGATGCTTACAGAAGACGTGTCTCCTATCCAAATATACAAAACGCCCATACATTCAGCAGGTAAGAAACAACAGTTTAAAACTAAGCAAAGTCCCAATCAAACAACCATCAATAAAGACATACAGATGGCAAATAAGCACATGAAAAGAGCCTCAAATTTCCTGTCCCTACAGAATTGCAGATTAGAACAAGATACGCTAGCTGCTAGCTGCGTATTAGAAAGGCTGAAATCCAACCCCTGACAAAGGCAAACACTGATGAGGGTGTGAAGCCACAGGAGGTCGCATAGCTGAAGGGACAAGAGAAAACATCACAGCACTCCAGAAGGGAATTTGGCAGCTTCTTACAGACTGTGTGCTCTTATTACACGGCCCAGAAATCCCACTCTCTGCTGTTTACTCAAATGAGCTGAGAAACTGAGCTACACAAAGCCTGTGTGTGCTGTTTATAGCCGCTTTTAAAGATATGTAACTGCCAAAATGTGCAAGCCACTCAGGTGTACTTCAGTATGTGAAAGGATAAACCACGGAGCGGGAAGCTGAAGAGTGCAGCACTAATCAGTGGTTTAAAAGCCACAAGGAGACCTAGAGGAAACCCACACATTTCTAGTGACAGAAGAAGCCAACCTGAAGATCTGCTTTTCAATGTGAGGCCAATTATATGACATCCCTGGAAAGGCAAAACCACAGAGACAGTCAGAGGCAGGTGAGGGGGGAAGGGCCAGTGTTTGTAAAGGATGCAGAAGAAATTGAAGGTGGATCGATTTCTAGAGCAATAAAACAGCTCTGCAGCTCTGCGCTGTCACGGTGAACAAGCACACCATGAACTTCAAACATCACAGATACATACACACCCAAAGCAAATTTTAGTATAAATCATGGGTTCTGTTAGTGTTAAGTCATCAATAGGGGTCGTTTGTTCTCATAAATGAGCTACACAGGTACAAGATGTTGAAATTAGAAGAAATTGTGTTGGCATGTGGGAGACAAACATGGGAGGATTCTAGCACTGTCCGATATTTTTAAAATAAAAGCATTTTTAAAGATGCTAAGACTCATTGATCATGACAGCAATCCAAACAAAGCTGTAAAATTATTCTACCAAATGCCTGCCTGGAGAGGCCCAAGATTAAAAAGGGCTAAGATGTCTAACACTGGTCAAGATCTACTAATATAGAGAAGCAGGAATCTAATAGAAGTGTTACTACAAACAGGAATTTGCCAAAGCAATTTACAGTCCAACATTGGTGAAGATGAATAGAAGGTGTATTCCATTCTAGGTATATATCTCACAGAAATATGCTGTCAGGGATGCTGGGAAGACATAAGCAAGAATGTGACAGCAGTGTCACTCATAAAAGCCTCTCAAAATCAAATCTGGAGAGTGTGAAAGACAAGAACTCCCACCTAGGAGCAAAGGTGAAACAGGATCCACATAAAGGGCTCAGTGCCCCACTTGTCTCTTGCTCTGTCCTTGATGACTAGAAGACACTATTCTTAGTCCCATTATTCCTTTATGCACTTACCTGTGTACTGTGGCCTATATCAATTGGTTTCTTGGATACATTTAAAAATAATAAAAACATCCTCAATCATTCATATATATATCTCATGGCAAAAATTTTCTGTGATTCACTGGTACAAGAGAAGATGTTTATTTAGAGGGTATTATCTGGACCTACCAGAGAAATTAAGAACCAAGTTCAAGAGACAGAAAATATGGGGCCAGATGATGAATAGGCATCCAAGTGAGGCTACTGGGGTATCTATCTGGGTTATATCAAGACTCAACTCTCAACTTATCCACACAGATCTTGCATGGATTGTCTGTGATGTGACCATTGCCTATGAGATGCACTTAAGATCAAAAGCTTAAGATGGAAGCTTCCAGTTGGCTAAGAGTAAGTTGCATATACCCAAGAGGCCAGGGACCAAGAAAGGGGATCTGTGGCCTTTCCTAGTGTTTAAGATCTGCATCTGTCACTAATGAAAGAGTCCCAAAAGATAAGATCACGTGTGTCTATTGCAGATATCTACTGCAAATCCATGCTAGCTTGTTTTTTACTGCATCTCACTAGATCCATGTGATTCCTTAGATCCATGTGAAGGGACAAAGTAACTGACCAGAGAAAAACACATAAATTGTCTAGTTTCCCACATTTTACAATGGAGTAGATAGACCAAGGCTTCAGATTAAGTCCAAAGGTTATCAAAGCTAAGCTTGCTAGTGTGTACAACGGAGTCAACCAAATCTAGAATTGTTAGGAAGGTGTATGTGAACAAAGGTCTTTGGGAAGAGTTCAGACACAAGGTCTAGCAATTCCAGATGGAAAGTATCAATTGGGAAGATCCAAAACCACGATATTTAAAAACTGCAAAAGAGCCAAGACCCAGAAGTTTAATAGGAACCATAAGAAAATCAGAACAAGTCAGGAACCAAAAATTATTGAAGGCAAGATACTTGCTGAGTGGCTATTCACCGCTAGATTTTATGGCCTTCTGGTTGCATAGCGATCATGATATCCTCTGGCTTAATCAAATGGGGTTAAGTATTTGCCCATGTGTAGCAATAGATAGTATCAGTTCACTATAAAGGTGATAAGACTGAGGTTAGCAAATAGAAAAGGATGTAGCCCACAGCCACATAGAATAAGAACATAAGAAGGATTTTTTTTTAAATGACAGTGGATTCTTACTGTCCTTATAAACACAACTCACTCTGATCTGATGCCCCTCTCTTTAAGGATTGTCACATTCACATTCTACTGTTTGAATCTGGGTATAAGGAAGTCTCTGACCAAACAGGAAACAGGACATCAACCTAAAGTGTCACAAGGAGAGTAGATAGTAGTTGTGCATCAAAGTTTGCCCTTTCCTGCTACTAGGAACATGGAAAATAAGTGGAAGGAAGCCCAGGTTAGCCTCCTAGATGATGAAAGACTACCAGGGACAGGTCCAGCCATCCTGCTGCTGGTTTTGATTGGTGGTGGTTGTTTGTTTGTTTGTTTGTTTGTCTTTTATGCTGTTTCTATTATTGTTCAGAGGGTGGAGCTAATAGATGAGGAACCAATCGCCACTGGAAATAATTTCTCAAATAGAAAAAAATGAGGACAAGCCCAACCTGTCACACAACTCCTTTCCAGTGGGATGGGATGTAAGAAGAGGACAAGCTAGGAACCAGCTCACAGACTCTGTTGCTAGGCACGGTCTCTGTTGCTAGGTGGGATATAGATAGGGCATCTCTGCACTGAGTTACACAGCTTCTGGAAGCTCATAGAAAATAGCTACCCACCCCCGCCCCATACACACACACACCTCCACAAACATTTGACAGTTGTTGCTGGGTGATGTTTAAAAGACCATGACAATAAAGTCATGAGGGGACAGATTCTCCATGTCTCCCTACTAGAGATGCTGGTTCCAGAGTCTCTAAGACACCAGGATGAGTCAATGCTTACAACCTGGAAGCCAATGGGAAAACATCCCTGGGGTTGCTTCCCCAGGTGAAGAGGTAGACATACAGACACCAAAGAACCCCAGGCACTTTGACCACGGAACTCTTTAACATCAGACAGCATCCATCATCTCTGTCTTTTCTTGGTGTGAGAATCAGTGAGAAAAGGGGGAAGGTAGGCTGTGACGTGGGCTGAACTAGGGCTGTGAGCTGTGGATCTTTAGCAAGCATCTGGCATGGTCCCACCATCCTAGGCTACCTCTCTTCCTTAAGAAAAAGTGTACATGAATAGAACTCTCTTAGTAAAAGGATCACTTTAAAATGATGCTCTTTGTTAGCTGAAGACAGATGATATCAAATTACCACTTGTGACTGAACACCTAACGATGATGGACAGCCAGTGACTCATTCTGGAACAAGTCATTATCCTACTGTTCAGGGAATGAGCCTATCAAAGACAACAGAATGTGGCCCAGGAGGGGTAAGACACCCACACCTAAAATAGTCTTTCTAAGATCTTGTCATAGCAGTAAAAGCTCACTAGCTGCTGTCCAGTCTTTAGGCATGAAAACATTTCAAATTTGAGACTCTTCTGAGGAAAAAGGAGACAAGCTTTTAGGCTTCTTGGCTACACCAGAGGCTTCCAAACATTCAACGCTCGAAGCCAAAAGAAACATCTAGCCATTTTATTTACCGAAAATAAGTTATGCACATAAATTAAAAAGAAAAGGTGTTTATAAATAACCATAATCACTTCCTAATGAGCCATGTGTCCTTTCTGAACACTGTACAACTTCTCAAACCTTATCTCACCAGTCTGGACATGACCTCCTCCCACCCCAAATTCCTGCTCTACAGTGATTTTCAACTGTGCTTCTATCATGCACGTTCAGCTTTGATATAGTGCTATCACGTTCAATTTCTTTACTATAGCGCGAGATATCAAATATTTTAAAGAGTCCCTGGGCTCCTGGGAATTCCAGCAGCAGCCTGGCATCTTGGTGCAGCACTGGGTTTGCCAAGTCACACCTCAGCAAGGCTAGGCAGCTGAAGGCAACATGCAAGGCTGGGCACCAATGCAGTACAGTGGGCAGAGGAGGACGATGGGGTCTCAGCCAAAAGTGAGGGAGGCAGTGGACCGGTGACTGTCCAAAGGCAGGTAAAGGAGTCAAACCTCTGTGAGACTCCTTTCCCAGCTGGTAGGAGGGGTCTTTCTAACCATAGCTGCCCTGCTTGCTTTAGGGATCCTCATAGGTTCAAAAGTAGTCGTGGTCTCGAGACATTCTGTACGCCTTAAAGATTGGTACAAATGCTGGCCCTGCACACAGCAGCTGTGCTTCTTCCTCCGTAGAGACACTCGGAGTCTCTCCTGCCTTCTAGTGCTCTGCACTCTGCCACAGCAGAGGAATGTGAGCGATCCCAAATGATGCTCAAAGCACACTCTTGCCTTTGATAGCACCCTGTTGATTACTTACCATGGCCACTGTCTACTTCCAGAGAAGTAGTCGTTATCTCAAGGACAAGGGCAAGGGCAAGGGCAAGGCAAATTTTCATGTACTGCTTAGTCATCCAGCCCTGGATGTGGGACCAACACTACTAAAATCCTAAAACCTCATAAACAACTCCCTCACCCCAGCACTGGGCTTCCTCCTTGACTGTGGAGGTTTCCTATCAAATATGAATGAAGAGGAGATTGACTGTGTTAGAGATTAATAATGTGGGCAAGTACCTGTCACAGCCATTCATAACTGCAATTGCTCATGCGTGTATTTTCATGAAAGCAATTTTGTGTCTGCCAAGATTGTTCTTTCGCCAATAATAAGACCATAGGCTTGTATTTTGATTGCACAAGAAATATACTCTGAAAATATGTTATTTGAACTCAAGTAAAGACTTTGCTTCCCCACTAAGCCCAGAAGAATTCACTTCTTTGTGGGGTGTGTGCATTGCATGTGTGTGGTGCGTGTGTGTGAGTGGGCTTGTCTGGGCCTGAGGTTGACTATGTGTGTCTTTCTTGATCACTCTCCATATTGTGTATTGAGTCAGAATCTCTCTCTGAACCTAGAGCCCATGAATTCAGTTAGTGCTCTGAGAATTCTGTCTCTATCTCTCCCATGCTGGAATTACACACAGCCTGCCATGCCCTCTTGGCTTTTTTAAGTGGGTCCTGTGGATCTGAACTCTGGTCCTCAGGCTTGCACACCAAGCACCTTACCCATTAAGTTATCTCCACTGCCTGAAAATGTTATTACTCAATGGGAGCAATCTTCCAATCTTTTGCCTTACTTCTGTGATTTTTTTTCATAGATGATTGCATAAGGCATGGTAGTGTGCAGGACTTATGAGTGGAGGCAGAAGCTGTGTGATCCCCATCATCAACATAGGACCCTAGCAAATATAATAGGAAATGAAAAGTGGGCCCAGGATCTGAGGGCTCTACAGTTCTATCAGACTTTGTTATAGCACTAAAACCCTGCTTAATTGAGTTAAACTAATATTAGGGGTTACAAAGAGAGGAGAAATGTGAATAGTATGCAAGAATGAATCGTGTTCTTGTGAATGCAAGAATCTCTAAAGATGTGCTCTTGTGGCCATTTCTAAGAGACAATGGGAACGATACTTGAGGTAAGAGCTGGATGAAAATGCTCTGGTAGTCCTTGTAGCAAATTCTGAACCACAAAGTCAGTATCATGACTCTTTCCCTGATAGCTCTAAGTTGGGCACACTTGGAACTTGAATCCTCCCTTAGATTTTCCATATATGGATCGTGTATAGTAGCGATAACATTTAATGCCTTACAAGTTACTTTGCATCTTAGATCTACCCTTGTTAGAGATATGAGTAAATTCTTGCATGTCATGGTGGCATAGTCCTATAATCCCAGTACTTAGACAGTGGAAGCAAGAGAGAGTTAAACGTCATCCTTGGCTACAAGTTTGAAACCAATCTGAGCTACACAAGACTCTGCTGTGATAGAAATGATAGCCCATGTTCTGTTATTGTCACAGTTATATATACACAGTCTGCCACTGAATACTACCAATAACTCTATGGTGGAAGTGTTGACACCATTTGACAGCCATGACACTTGGGAATCAGAAAGGAGAGATGATGTCCTAAATCAGTTAGCCTTAGACAGATCTAGTACTAGAATTAGAATCTGAATCTAGATCTTCCTGGAAATCCTATATTCTCACATATGCCTCGGAGCTACAGAGTATCCAAGGAAACTGTCTAAAAGCTCAGTCTACCGAAGCAAAGCAAGACACTGCATCCTAGTGTTCAGTACGGACCCAGGGTGGATTGTTGCTTATGGACCCTCCCTAGGGAACCTTTAAAAGCCCAGCCTCCTGCCTCCTGGTTCCTCATCACTGACTGAGTCACACTTGTCTGCTCATCCAAGTGATCAGAATAGCTCTGTGTCCTGACTCACTGGGGACAAGAGAAGAGAACTGGACAAAGCTGATATGCTCCTCATTCGTTCACATCACCGACAAAGAAATGTTTACTCTAGGAGCCTTGAGATGAATCTTAGAGTAAGAAGTTTTGCCAGGACAAGAGATCCTACTATTTAGGGAATAGTTCCAGGTTGCAGCGTCCTAAATGCCCAGGAAAGTGAAGTCCAAACAATAGGCTGTAGGATCACACACAAAAATAGGCTTTAGGGCTGGTGAGATGGCTCAGCGGTTAAGAGCACTGACTGCTCTTCCAAAGGTCCTGAGTTCAATTCCCAGCAACCACGTGGTGGCTCAAAACCATCTGTAATGAGATCTGACACCCTCTTCTGGTGCTGTCTGAAAACAGCTACAGTGTACTTAGATATAATAATAAATAAATCTTTTTAAAAAGAATAGGCTTTAACGTTTCTAAAGGGTGAGAAGAGCTGGTTAAGTTTTCTTGCTGCCTTCATAAGCACTCTGTACAAATACAACAGCATCTAGTATAGGAAGGGATCTCGCGCTTTCACTCCATCTCTCCCCATATCCCTCAGATCAGTAACATGCTGGAACCTAAAATAAGCCCTTACAAGGAAATAAGGTCACTGTGACCAGAACAACCAATCAACCAATCAGGATTTGCTTGGATGGACTCATTTATTCCTGAATCCTTAAGGTTAAAGGGATGGAAGATTTAAAAAAAAAAAAAAAAGGAGGAAGAAAGTGTTTCTGACAAAGTTAGATGATTCTATTTGCTGACCACATAATTAAACATTAAAGTTATTACAAACCCAATATGGCAGTATGGATAGACTTGTCTAACTTAGTAAGACACAAAAGACTAGGAGACAAGAATGTATGTGTAGATGCAAATACAGTAATAGGACCACAGTGGACTATCAGGTGCCTGGATGAAGTAAATTCACTAATATGTTACATGGGTGAATGTATTCATTTTTCAATTTTGAAATATCCCCCAATGTACTTATACGTGTTTAACACGTTAATGTGGTAAGGTGGATAATTAAAAATAAACAGACTTCTTAATTGCATTTAAGTCTGGTTGAGATACTGAAAGGCGATCACAGCTCCCTGTCTGCTAACTGAGGTCAGGGCTGAGAGAAATTCTTCTGGACTGATGCCATGCTGGAGGGAGTAAAGCCTTCGGAGCACCCAGCACCTGTCCGAGTCCGAGCCTGCCTTCTGTTTTAACCAAAGCATGAGAAAAGGTGACTCATGGATTTAAACTGAACATGAAGAGTTCGTTTCACATGTTGGCCTGACATTAAGTGCAGCCTCTTTGTGCCACCCTGAAGTCACCTCTGAAGCCCTGAGAGAAACTAACTCTAACACTAATCTTGAAAACACAGTTATTGTTCAGAGCCACAACAAGAGGTGTGCATTTCAACTGACAAATGGGTTTTAGTCGCCAATAGACAGTATCAGAAAAAAACATTCTTTCTGAAGGTACTGGCTGGTGACCTCAGAGCTTCTCATCTGGGGAGTTCTGAGTAGTAAGATCTCAAGTTGAATAGCAGCAGATTCTAGGTACTGACAGCCAATACTTCTGGACATACCCTCAATGGTCTTGGGGAGAAAATGGACTCATGTGAAACAGAGGCTCCAGACTGACTTCCTGGGGCACAGGGTGAGGAAAGGCTTCCAGTATAGAAAGTGGTCACTCATCCCTCTAGCACCCACCAAATTCTTTCAGAGGGGTGAGCATATTCAGGAAAGCCACAGTTGTTGGCTCCCCTCTGAATGTGTTCACTCAAACACCTTTGTCTCAAGCACACTGAGATCAGCACGACATAGATAGAAAATACTATTTAAAAATGACATTGAAGTCTGTGCTGGCTATTTTCATGTCAACTTGGCACAAGTTAGAGTTCTCTGAAAGGAGAGACCCTCAATGGAAACAAGGCCTCTAGAAGATCCAGCTATAGGGCATTTTCTTAATTAGTGATTGATGAGACAGGGCCCAGCCCATTGTGGGTGGTGCCATCCCTGGGCTGGTGGTCCTGGGTTCTATAAGAAACCAGGCTGAGCAAGTCATAAAGAGCAAGCAGTAAGCAGCACTCCTCCATGGCCTCTGCATCAGTTTCTGCCTCCAGCATCCTATCCTGCTAGAGTTCCTGTCCTGCTTGACTTCCTTCAGTAATGGACTACAATGTGGAAGTATAAGCTAAGTAAACCCATTCCTCCCTAACTTGATTTTTGATCGTCAGAGAAAATTGGTTTCACCAAAGCGATAGTAGCCTTAACTGTGACAGGTTTTATTGTTGTTGTTGTTGTTGTTGTGGTGGTGGTGGTGGTG
>NW_022196903.1:105727177-105733794 GCF_008632895.1 Mastomys coucha
GGTGGTGGTGGTGGTGGTTTTGAGAGAGAGTCTCACTATGTAGCCTTGGCTGTCTTGGAGCTCACTAAGTAGACCGAGCTGGCCTCGAACTCAGCTTCACTCTGCCTCCTAAGTGGTTGGAGTGAATGACTCCATTTGCTAAGGCAAAAACTCTTAACTAGAAAGTTGAAGTCCTAATAATAGGCGGCAGTCAGTCACACACCAAAATAGGTTGCATCTTTAATGCTTCCAGAGGGCAGAGAAAAACTGGCTATGTTGTCTTCACAATCACCATGTACAGATAGAACAAGTTCATCTGCTCGGCGAGGTCTGGGCGGGGGCAGGTGTTCAGCCCACTAACCATCTTTAGTCTGAAGCTTTGCTCTCACGCTCATGGCAGCAAGAGGACAGGCCCCATTGTCGATAATGCTCAGACATAACAATGTGCAGAAGAAGGGGGATGTGTTCAATCTCCATGTCTGCTTCCTTAGGACAATAAGGAAGACTTTTCCAGAAACATCTAGAACATTTCCTTTTAGAGCTCTGACAATAACTGCACCAAATGCTTATGCCTAAACTAATTATTGTCAAAGGAGATAAGATGGATACTTTGAAGTGCAGAGAAGTGGATTCAGCAAATGGAAACAGAATTCTATTACTGTGACAGAAGGAATGCAGTAGAGCATTAATTAGAGTGTCACTATGTCTAAAGTGCCCCATACTCTTGACATTACTCTTTTTCTACCAAACTTCACATGTCTTACTTCATATCTAGGTGTCCACATGCCTGCCTCACCTGAATGACAACCTTGTTTGAATTGGCTTGACTTCTAATCTACCCAGGTAGCTCTATTTCTCAGAGATGGTTTATTTAGAAAGCATCACTCCTTCCTTGAAGCGTGCTGTGAATGTCTCTTTTGGACTAGACTCCTTGTTGTGTCTTCCTTCACTGCTATCCTTGCCTTTATCCACCTTTGCCTTTAGTTGATCATGTGATCCATCTTCCCCAACCAGAGAGCAAGCACAATGTGCAGCTTATGATCCACTCCACACAGTGTCATCACTCTTTCTGGCACACTGTCCTTGTTCTGCTGTTCAGTTACAAACGAATCAAATGGCATCAAAGAGCTGAGCACTGACGATTCATCTAGTGCTTCGAGCTCTGCTACTCAAACCCAATGTGTGTGTTCTTAGTTACCAACCATCTAAGGGAGCATGAAGCCTGTGACAAGCTGGGTTGGGAGGCTGTGTACTCTATTAGCCTTCAAGTGTCAACTCATGGTGAAAGTCTGCACCATAGGTTGGGAACTTACTGAGCTGCAGAGTTGGGCCATTGTGAGCATCCCCACAGCTTCTCCCCAGCCCACAGGACCCTAGTCATCCCATAGCATCTGTCTCAGAAGCACAAGACAATACAGGAAATGGGCCAGTTCTTCAGTACTGACTTCATGTCTAAAATTAAATTCAAACAGGTACCTTGCCTTGAGGAGAGCTGATCTCGGGATGCTTCAGTCTTTGGGATCTCCCAACTTTTGTTTCAGAATTCTACTCTTTTCATGCAAACAAACACAACCTGAATGCCTATGACAGCTTTCTGTGCCTCTGCCTCTGCAGCTGTGACCTGTAAGCTCTCTGTCTTCATTAGGATTTCTACTATTGTGATGAAACACTATCACCAAAAGCCACTTGGGAAGGAAAAGATCTATTTAATCTTATAGCTTGTAGTCTCCATCGTCATCCTGGAACATCAGGGCAGGAACCTGGGGTCAGGAACTTTGAAGGACTGCTGCTTCCTGGTTTGCTTTTCATAACTTGTTTATCCTGCTTTCTTATTACACTGAGGACCACCCCACTAGAGGTGGTGTCACTCACAGTGAGATAAACCCTCCCACATCAATCAGCAACTAAGAAAATACATCACAGGCTTAGCCACAGGCTAATTGTGTGCATGTATTTTCTCAGTTGAGGTTCCCTCTTCTAAAATTATGCTTGCTAGTGTCAGGTTGACATAAAACTGGCCAGTGCATACTTTATGATTCCTTACCTGCTAATGATAGCCTCTCAGTCTCTTAGCTGACCCAGCTCCACCCCAAACACTCTGGCTAATAAATGTTCTCTGAATCTACAAATGTCAAAGAAAACCAAAGCCTCAGAGTAGCCAGCACCATAATAGTAGGTATTATTTGAGAACTATTACAGCAGGTAATGAGATACCTGAGAACCCTGGAGGAGATCTTAAAAGCATAGTTTAAACAAGTGGAAATTTATAGCCAACAAGCAAATGTGAATGATCAGCAGTTGAAAAGTTACCGGGAGGAAGTGGTAATAGTGGACCTGGGCTAGCCTGACTTCACAAGCTTGTTGCTGAAAGTGGGCCAGGGTGAGACATGAGACATAAGCAGATCCTAAGGGGCAGGGATTCTCACTAAGCTGACCTGATGCGGCTCTTGAGGAAACTGTGTGATGGAAAGAGAAACCCAAAGGTCCTCGGTGAGAAGGAGAGCTGGAGGAGCCTGACACAGGCTTGGCCAAGGGCGGAGTTTTGGTTGCAACACAGTAGTGCCCGACCCAGGAAAGGGTTTGTAACCAAAGCAATTTGAAAAGGGGAGTAGTACTTTATGTGGTTAGGTGCTTAAGGATCTCCAAGTGTACACTGTCCAAGAAACTACCCACGTGACTACTGGGGTTGGTCTCCAGTTTGGAAAGAACATGGCTAGGCTTTGAAGTATGACACATCTGGGTTGAAATTTTAGATCTCCCTCCAATAGCTGTGTGACATTGACCAGAACAAGCCACCTCAGTAAGCTTCAGCTTCCTCAACCCTTAAATGTCAGCACCACCTTGATATCTTTTTCTTTTTTTGTCTTTGGAGACACTGTTTCTCAGTGTAGCCCTGGCTGTCATAGAACTCGCTCAGCAGAACAATCTGGCCTCTAACTTGGAGACTCTCCTGTCTCTGCCTCAAGTACTGGGATTAAAGGCATGCCCGGCACAACCTTGATATCTTACAGAGTTGTGAAGATTTAACTAAGACGGATTGCTTTTAAAGAACTGAACACAGCCTCGGAGCTCAGTAATTGGGTGTCTCAAGTTAGGTTTCCGCACATTGGTCTTCCATCCAATCCACAACACAGAAGGAGCATGCAGAACCCACAGAACGTTAAAAAGAAAACGACTCAAATGTCAACTTAATCCAGTGGTTCTCAACCATAGAGAATCATAGGGTCAGGGGAAGGACTTTCAAAAAATACTATCTCTAAGATCAAGCACAGACCAATTAAATCGGTCTCTCTAGGTCCAGAGAATGGGCCTCTATGTTTTCTCAAAACACAGAGTGGAGAGCCACTGTTCTGGATCAGTCTGCCTACTTTGCAGAAGAAATAAGCTCAGAGAGGTGAATGGATTTGCTGGGGTTTTTTTTGTTTTTTTGGTTTTTTTGGGTTTTTTTTTTTTTTCATATTTGATCTTCATTTTAAGCTATCAGAAGACCTGGTGGGCTCTGCTTCTATCAGCCGATGGCAAGGTCTTTTCCAGCCAGCTCACTTAATTAATTGGTTTGTTTCTTGTGTCCTTGGCCAGTTTTCTATATTGCCGAAAGGGTAAGACCCTGAAGGGTTGTGACAGGCAGAGACAGGCAAGATGGTAGAGGAGCATTTCAGGTGAAAAGGATACAGGCTCTGGGGACTCCAAAATCACACTCTGAATATTCAGGAAGGCTGAGCTTGGTCTCCGTGCTCTGGTACTCTGCATGATGTTCTCCCAGGAGCAAGGCCCTTCCTTCTGTTGATTGCTCCTCAGCTAAGATCACAGAACTCTGTGGCCTGACCCCTCGGCCCCAGCACAGGTCAAAGGGCCCAAAGAACATTCAGGAGCACCTCTGATGAGCCAGGGATTCTGCTCAAAAAGGAAGACGAACAAGAAATCAGGCACTTCCTAGGTACCTGCCTTTACAGTGTTATCATTCTAGTGAGCAAGTGTTTCTTCCTGTGACTGTCCCACCAGAACCTTTAAAAGGGAAGGGTGACTCAAATCAGCAGCAGCAGAGTACAAGAGTCTGTGGCATTTGGAAACAGGAGGGTTTAGGAACTAGTCGGTCTCTCAGAGCAAAGTGTGGCTATATTTGGCAGCTATTGTGGATTCTCTACCCTACGTTGGCGGCAGAGCTCCAGTGGTGCTATTGCTGACTGGCTGGTAGCAGCATGGCACTGACAGTGTCACTGCTTGGCTGGCTGTTGCCCTCATCTTTGAGGAAGCATGGACTGGATGCAAAGTTTTATTGCTGGTCCCCATCTAGGCCCTTCCTCAGTTTAATTCGGGATTTAGAGCTGGGTACCCACCACCTCTTAACTTCAGGAAGCTTATAGTCAGGCTAAGAATTGGGTATAATCCTAAAAGTAGAAGCCACAGAGCCATTAGGATGCTCCTTCAGCCAACACTTATGGGGCCAGCTTGAGCAGGTCAAGCCAAACCAAATGCAAGCACTTGACCCACAGTGTGCCTAAGGTAACAGCCAGTGGAAGAACCAAGAGTGGGGCAGCAAACTGAAGTCTCCAATTGTTTACACTGACAGGGGTCTCAGAGATCCTGGGCTGTAGCCCCTACATTTAAACAATTAAAAAAAATCCAATTCCCTATGAAGTAAATGTCAAACATGTAAGCTAGCCCATGCAAGTGGGACCCAGGAGTCCTGAATCCTGTGGTCCTACTATCCACTAACAAGACAAGCTGGCTGTTTTCAGGTTCATTTAAGGGTGCAGGAGAAAGCTCATTGTATGAGTGAGCCCAGGAAAAGACACCAGCACAGGCAAAAGCTCTGCTCTCTCTTGCACAAGATTCCCCAGGCTTGTACCCTGATTTTCACCCCAGTTGTACTGTTTCTCTCCAGTGTTTTGGGGGTAAGGCTTCATCTTGCTCAAGCTCTGCAAGGATTTCTGAACTGTCCTTTCTAGGCAGGGCTGGGGAGAGTGGAATGAAAGGACACAGCCTCAGCACCAGAGAGGTCACTTAGCTTAGAGGGCAGGCGCCCAGCGCCAACCTCTCTCCTGCCTCCTGCCTCCTGCCTCCTACCTCCTGCTGCCTGCAGCCCCTCACCCCCAGGCCTGCTCACCTTGGAGTAGTTCTAAGAGCCTCTCTAGAGGCCTGTGTTGTGAGAGGGCAGCACCAACTGCTCATTTGTTAGTGGCTGCAGTAACTACAGACAGGGAGCAGTGCCAACTGGACCTGGAGGAGTTGATGGAGCAAAGACTGTCCTTGGTGGTGTCAACTGAAATGACAATCAGAGCTTCTCCAAATAATGACAGGTATTTATAATAGCACAGGCCCACATGGGAATATGTGTATCATAGTGAACTGGATGTGCACAGATGAGGCAGAGGGAAGGTTTTAAAGGTGGAATGGGAAAGATTATGTAAGATACTTAAAGCAATAAACCAAGGCCACAGTGATTAGTAACAAGGGCAGTGCTGCTCTGAGCCTAGACAGAGCTGCTAAGTAAATAATACCCCTGCAGAAGTGTGTGTGTGTATGTGTGTGTGTGTGTGTGTGTGTGTGTGGTTTTTCATAGGCACACACATATGCCTTTTCCGTTATTGTCTCTTGGCTTATTTTTGGCTAAAGCTCGACAAAAGTGTCCCCAGATGCTATGCTTGCTTACCCCAGAATCTTCCTTCCACTCTCATCTTGTCCCCTGCGCATGGCCTGCCCAGTCCCACTTATGGACTATTCACAGGGGGATGCAATGGACATGCCATGCGCCCAAAGCTGGAGATAAACGAGAACACCCAGGCTGGACCTTTGTATGTGCAAGTCAGACAAAAGTGAGTTGTAGGTCCTGTGCTGACTACATCTGTATTTAGTTCAGTCATTGCTGTGAGTTAGGTTTGTGGCAGACAGAGTCCTAAATTAGCCCCCAGGTCCCCATCCTGTGATAGGTGCTCTGTAAAATCTCTTGCTTTAGATGTGGGAAGACCCTGTGTTTACTATAGGGTAGCAGGCTAATATTGGATCTTATTAGTCTGTCAGACTAATCTGGTAGACAGTAGTTGACATAGAGTTCTCCTGCTGGCTTTGGTGACAGCTGCAATATTGTGAGGTCACATGAAAGGAGTGGAGGGTGGCTTCTAAGAGCTTGGAGACATCCCCAGCTGACATCTAGCAAGAAAGTGAGGTCCTCAGCACAATAGTCATGACGGGATTCTGCCTACCACCTGGATAGCTTGGACAAGTACCCTGAGTTGCAGAGGAGTATGTGGCTCTTCCAGACACTTCAGTGTTAACTTGGAGGCCCTGAGCAGAAAACCCAGGTGAGTGTGCCCCGACTTCTGACCTACAGAGATTTTGAAATTATTATTAGTGCAGAATCACTGCATTTGCATTATTTTTGATATGTAGCATTAGAAAACGAATACAGTGTTACAGTTAAGATACTTAAGAGCCAGCCATGCATTATCACCAGCCAATCAGAGTAGACACAGACAGAAAATGACTTAGAGGTGATGGGCAGGGGCATACTGTCAATCATGGAGGAACCCATTCATAGACCAGAGAAAATGAAGCTGAAGCTATTAGTGAACCTGCCACGGACACCTGCGTGATGGCGGTATTTGAGGTGAAAACTTCAAGGAAAGTCAGCCTCCTGC
>NW_022196903.1:105738585-105745128 GCF_008632895.1 Mastomys coucha
GCCCACCTGGCCAGAATCCCGTGTCCCGCGGAACAGGGACCCCGCGAGAAATCCCGGTCCGTGACATGAACCTGATGAGCTAGTAAGAAGAGGCTTAAGGTCTCATTACTCCATATCATTGTCAATGCTTTTCTGATTGAACCCCTAAGTTACAAGTTCATCTTCCTCTAAAGCCTTGTTATCAGTGAGATCTAATGAGCTAGTAAGAAGAGGGTTGGAGCCACACCCATGGCTCTTGGGAAACAATTTAGTATGGTAGTAAAAAGGAAGGCTTTGCATGGGCAGAGGGCTTGGAATAGCACCCATCTGGGTCTAAACTTGCCTTGGAGCAATAATGAGGCACTGTTGAATCTGTTAGACTCCAGAATAGACTGGCCAGGACTTGGCAGTCTTTAAAGCAACAGTTTTCAACCTGTGGGTCACAACCCCTTTGGGGCTGCATATCAGATATTCTGTATATCAGATATTTAGATTATGATAGATAACAGAAGCAAAATTAGAGTTACGAAGTAGGAACAAAATAATTTTATGGTTGGGGAGGGAGGGTCACCACAACCTGAGGAACTGTATTAAAGGGTCACAGCATTAGGAAGGTTGAGAACCACTAGTCTAGAGAAAGATGAACTTGTGAGTTAGGAAGGGGTTCAGTCAGAAAAGCAGAAGCATTCTGAGTGATACGGAAAGAGAGTAGGTTCACTTGGGCTCAATTTCAGTATTTCCAATCTGTGCTCAGTGGACTCATACTGATCTATGGAGTATGTGATAGTACAAAACCATTGGCTTCATAATGGCCAAGAAGCAGAGAAGAAGGGTCCAGGGTCCCAATGTCCCCTCCAAAGGAACACTCTGTATGACCTAGCTTCCTCCTATCAAGCCCCACCTCTCAGAGTTTTCACTACCTCCCAAGAGCACCATACTGGGGGCTAAGCATTTAACCATGAACCTTTGGGAAACACCCCAGATACAAAGTACGGCAGTCGTCTTGAGAACTGGCTGCAAAGCCTGCGTGCAAAAGCCATGGTCTCTTTCTGGTATCAGTCTAGAGAAGCTGTGGTATTAGTCTAGAGGCAATGCAGTTTGGCCAGGCACTCCTAGGAGGGAAAGCTGGGCATGAAGTAAGAAGAGCAAAGGCAAGGCTTCTACATGGATGAACCAGAATCCTGGAGGACAGTTTGTGAGCCCTCAGAGAGAAGCGCACCTGCCTTTCAGCACCCTATCCCAGGGTGGTGGGGGTCAGGGAGATGCTGATGTCAGCACAGTAGGAACAGTGTGCCGTGGCATACAAGGTACTACTGGAGGGTTAAGAAGAGGAGGTGCAGGCGCCATAGGAGCACTGGCCTCAGAGGCTGAGAAGGTGAGGCAGCAAGCTGACAAGAGGCATGAGTGCTCAGTGGGTGCCATATCCAGAGCTTCCAAATCTCAGAACAATGGCTCTTATGAACCAACCCTAACTTGAACTGCACAGGAAAGGGAATTGTGGGAATGAAAGATTCATAGCTGGCTAAGTCGATCTAGTCCAAACCACTCATCCTAATAACACAGATAAAAGTCATAAAAGGTTGGGATTTAGACATGATTTCTTTGATATGCTTTGGGTGGGGTATCCCCTTAGGATCTTGGTCCTAAACTTGCTCCCTGTGTTTTTGCTGCCACTTTGCTGCAGCATCTCTGACAGCCCAAGAGTCCTTGACTAATACTGCATTCCAGCAATCACAGCGTGGTATATTCTGCACGCATATCCTAGATGCCACCCTTAACACCTTCCTCCTCCATCCTCCACTACAGTGCTTTCTAAACAACCTGAAGATGTCTCTCCGTGGTCCTCAGCTTGCCCCAGGTCGGATCTTTGCATGGATCCCTCTGTGTTACCCTCACCAAAGGCTGGGTGTATTTATGGTCTTTGATGGTGAGCTAGGTAACTGTCAAAGTGGTTTGTTTGGTTTGCGGCTAGTAGAATGGTGGAGCTGTGATGTTTCCCTGTGGCTGTGGCTTCTGTGTATTGGTCACTTGAACAATAGGTTATGTGTCTTAGGGAAAATGTCTAATTTCCCGTGAGTGGCAGTGAATACTGTAGGAACCGAATCCCTGTCCTAGCTGTGACTTAGCTTTGCCCATGCACTTTAACATCCACTGGTGGACCTTGTCTTTCTGGATCAGAGTCATGAAAGAGCAAGTGTTTTTCTACTTCTGTGTGTAACAGCTCCCAACCCACCCCAGACCTTAGCACAACTGACGCCATGATGGAAGTACAACTCAAGCCTTGGAACCCAGCGCAGAGGCAGCATCACCTGCCAAAATGAAAACAAAGGCCTAACCCACCAAAGTCCATAGTCCAGGAAAGTCCCTACATGTGCTAGCTAACCTTGATCTTTGGTATCTGTGGTTCCACTACTGGCTAACTGTTCTGTCAGAGGTGTGCCAACCCAAGATGTGATTTTTGTGCTTAAAAGCTCACTCTGAGAAGGGCTTGGGATTACAATGGGTTCCAAGGATGCGTGTAGTTGCCAGTCAGCTAATACTTTCTATCAGTTAATACTTTCTATTGGCTTGAACCTGTGTCCAAGTGGTCTTTTCTGTCAGATACCTCACAATGTGTGTGTGTGTGTGTGTGTGTGTGTGTGTGTGTGTGTGTGTGTGTGTAGGGTTGTGGTCCCATGTCTGCTTTGTCACAGAGCTCAGTCACTCAGGGAGGAAGGACATAGGAAGTGGACCCCACTTACCCAGTGCTGTCACAGGGTGGATGTGGGCTGCCAGGGGTGGGAAAGTGCAGTCTGAGGTATAGGTAAGAGGGAGCTGGCTAGGGGGTTCCCAGGCCTGCAAAGAGGCTGGGGCTGTGGGGCCAGACACCCAGGCACCACTGGAAGCTTCACAAGAACTGAGAATGGAGTGGGGGCTGCAGGCTAGATCTAGCTGAGGGGATGGAGGTGGGGAAGGGAGGATTTCTGGCTGGTCCCTCAGGGGAGTCTGGCTTGAGTTTGGTGGTGGTCATGGCTGGGAGCTCAGAGAGGCCTTTCTACAGGAGATTAGATGGCAGCTCTGTAGGTGAAGGCCTTCTCCATCGCTCCCCACAGCAGATCCCAATGAAAAGAGGTACCCATGGTTTTAAGGCATTTATTGTTGTGGCGGAAAGTGGATGTGTAAAACCATACCCCACTTCTCAGGGTGGACCTGAGATTAAATACCTTTTGCAGGGAAGAATGTCTGGGAAGGAAAGCTTATTGGCTAAGCTCTCCAGGCCTTTAGGTACCTCATTAAAATGGAGATCTGTCTTGAGCCTACGTGACCACAAGTCACATCCTCTACATGTGGAGGGGCTTGGGGCATTGCCTTTATGTGACTGATGACTACAAATCTATGGGGGATTGCGGCTAGTGACAGGAGCCTGGTGCCCAGGAACAGGCAAAGCTCCCACCATCCCTTCAGGGTCTCTGGAGCTTAGGAACCAGGCTACCTTTCATGGTCCCACAAGAATGTGTGTGTGTGTGTGTGTGTGTGTGTGTGTGTGTGTGTGTGTGTGTGTGTTTCCACACTTGTAAACTATAAGTGGCGAGAATTTTTTTAAAAAGGAAAAAAATCATGATGTGAATTCAGCACCTGTATGAGGAACTCTGCAAATATTAGCTTTTATTACTGAAACATATAAACCTCTCTGAGGTTTGTAGAGGGATGACAGTTAAATCTCCCTGGTGATGTCATGGTTTCTGACCCTTACCATCCTGACTCTAACTGCTGAACACGCTGTGAGCTGTCCATCACCAGTCTGATTGATGGCGGCTCCCTTGCCAGTTGCCTGTCCTATCTTTGCGGATCCCAGATGCCGTTCTCTAACGCAGGTCTCTGTGGATGTGAGGCAGTGGGAATGAGCCTGACGAACAAGCGGTGCTCTAGCTCATGGCAGGAGGTACCCGAGAGGCTGACCACAGCTGTTCTGGAAGTGAGCAGGGGAGATGGCAGCAGCTGGTGAGCTGCCAGGAAATGAGGACTCAGATTTGTACCTTTGTCACATAGCTGCGGGCCTTGTCCCCAGCACAGCCCAATTCTCCTTGTTCAGCAGCTCAAGGAGATGTCCCTTACCACTATATACAGGCTTTTAAATAGCCACAAGTGCCCCAGCAGGGAAGGTTTGTAGAGACCAATTGGCCACTGAGAAAACAAGAGGTCCAAAGACAGAAAGTACCTCACCTAAAAATCACATGGTCGAGTTGGCTTACAGCTCAAGTCCCCTTCATCTTGTGTAATAAAATCAGCCTTCCGTTTTTCTCCTTATCCTATTTCTTACTCTGTGTGTGTGTATGTGTGTGTGTGTGCGCGCGCATGTGGGATACATCAGCATCAGATTACATGCCTAGAACTAAGTTCATAAGAAAAACTCTTATTTGATCAGTAGAGGCAGAAAGATTCCAGCTCAAGTAAACAGAAGTCTAGACTCCATCATAAAGGCAGCCAATTTCTATGACACGCTGCAATGGGCACAGGCTCATGAGGTCTTCTCGTGAACCCCATTATTCTGCAGCAGCTGGCTTGACAGAAGATGGTCTTTCTAGACTGATTACGACACTAGCTAGATGGCAACATTTGTAAGACTAGGACTAGATTCCCTAGAAGGCTGCATATCTCCCAATTAGCATCTGATATATGGTGCTGTTTCTCTAACGGCTAGAATTCACAAGTCCAGGAAACAAAAGCAGGAGTGGATCCATCACCACACAGTGGTACCCTTAGCAACCTATTAGCAAGCTTTCTTCCTCCGCTCTAGGTAGCTTCTAGTGCCAGAAGGTGCTAGTCAGAGTGCTGGGCCAGCTGTGGACCCTGTGTGCCAGGGAAAATGTGCCCATTGGTGCAATAACATGTCTGATTAGGGAGTAACAAGCTGTTTTCTAATTGGGTTTGAGGAGAGAATTCACTGCTGGTACTGTAAACCTGATAGAAAGCCCAAGGCTGGGAGCTAGAGAGATGACTTGGTTGTTAAGAGTCTGCTCTTCAAGAGGACCCGGGTTGAATTCCCAGCACCCACATGCAAGTTCACAACCATCTGTAACTGCAGTTTCAGGAGATCTGAAACCTTCTATAGGCCTCTTCAGGGTACCGTGTGCATGCATATGTACATGTAGTACACAGATATACATGTAGACAAAACACCCACACACATAAAATAACAAGTGTTTGTGTACTGGCTGGTTTTGTGTGTCAACTTGACACAAGTTGGAGTTATCACAGAGAAAGGAGCCTTCCTTGAGGAAATGCCTCCATGAGATCCAGCTGTGAGGCATTTTCTCAATTGGTTATCAAGGGGGGAGGCCCAGCCCATTGTGGGTGGTGCTATCCCTGGGCTGGTAGTCCTGGGTTCTATAAAAGAGCAAACTGAAAAAGCCAGGGGAAAACAAGCCAGTAAATATCATCCCTCCATGGCCTCTGCATCAGCTCCTGCTTTCTGACCTGCCTGAGTTCCAGTCCTGACCTCCTTTGGTGATGAACAGCAATGTGGAAAGTGCAAGCTGAATAAACCCTTTTCTCCCCAACTTGCTTCTTGGTCATGATGTTTGTGCAGGAATAGAAACCCTGACCAAGATACTTTGTTTAAAAGACTTATTGGCTGAGGAGGTCATAACCCTTAGTGGGGAAATGGCAGGATCTATATGTATAGATTCGCATATATATACATATACATTTATACATATATATGTGTGTATGTGTGTGTGTGTGTTAAATGGATGTGTGTTTGAAAAATTGCCTTCTAGTTTATGCCCAAAGGTTAGTTCTAATGCCAATTTTGGATATAGCAGCCTTTTTTTATTTTTTTTTATTTTTATTTTTTGCCATGGGCAGTAGTACTACCAAGACTTAGGACTGGTTTTTTTGTTTGTTTCTTTGTTTGTTTTTGTTGTTGTTGTTGTTTTCGAGACAGGGTTTCTCTGTGTAGCCCTGGATGTCCTGGAACTCACTCTGTAGACCAGGCTGGCCTCGAACTCAGAAATCCGCCTGCCTCTACCTCCCAAGTGCTGGGATTAAAGGCGTGTGCTACCACTGCCTGGCTGGGTTTTTTTTGGTTTTTTTTTTTTTTGTTTTTTTTGTTTTGTTTTGTTTAAGATTTATTTATTTTATGTATATGTGTACCAGAAGAGAGCATCAATTCCATTACAGATGGTTATGAGCCACCATGTGGTTGCTGGGAATTGAACTCAGGACCTCTGGAAGAATAGTCAGTGCTCTTAACCACTGAGCCATCTCTCCAGCCCCTTAAAACTGCTTTTAAAAGTAACTTTGAATGCTCAGCCCAAAATGAGATGCCTGATTCGTCCTATAGAAAGCACAGGAAACACTGTTGGGCTGATAGAGCTAAAGAAGATAGAACAGTGTGGAACCGTCTTCTGGGCACAGCTTGACCACTGCACGCTGTAACTCACAGATGTGATTACCTGCACTAGACTGAGCCTGTCAATCAATATCTTGTTATGAAGAAAGTGGGAGCTCACAAGGTCTTACCCATCCCTGATGGTTTTCAGGAAGTTAATTAGGGCAGGAGCTCACAAGGCTCTGTCATTC
>NW_022196903.1:105745138-105750678 GCF_008632895.1 Mastomys coucha
ATATATATATATATATATATATATATATATATAATTGATTTTGCTGCTTCTCCACTAAAGGTTATAACCTCCTCAGCCAATAAGACTAGGTAATTACTGTTGCTGGGGGATAGAGAGGCATATTCTTCAGTGGTGTAGACGTTGGCAAGGCACCCATACTCCTTCATCTGTGTTTCTCTAGTGAAACTCACTGAACCCCAAAAAGACATGAGAAAGGGGATTAGTTGCAGGAGTGGGAGGGGCCAAGGGAGGCAAAACAGGTGAATATGTGTCCTAATACAGTATACACATGCATGAGCATTTCACAACAAAGCTCACTGTTATGTATAATTAAAGTCTAATAAAAAAGAAAAAATGAATAAGTTATTTTGGAGGGCATGGTTCCTTACCTGTGACCACTCTGCTGGCCTGGAGCTCTTCATTCCATAGGAAAGAATGTTTCCATCAAGAAGCACAATGATTCCATTGAGTTAGGAGTCAGAATTGCCTCCCTGCCACTTCAGGCTATTCATGCCCGGAGTCAACAGGCAAAGAAAGAAGTCCCTGTGGTGGCTGGGTGAATGACCTGAAGCACTGGGGAAAGTGACTCCTCCACAGAGAAGACTGAGCATGTCAGGAGCACTGGAGACCCCTTGGGGCATCTCTTAGCATCACAATGTCCTGTGATTAAGATCAGTGGAAACCTCAGCTGGCTCAGGAATGAAGGGTTGGGTCACATCATCAGATTAGGAACCATGACCTACTATGGCATTTCCAGAAGGTAAGAGGATAGAAGGAAGCTGTAAATAATAGTTATATCTAAGCTACAAAAGCAAGGGCTCTGTCACACATATCTCCTTGTTTTGTTATGAATGCGTTTATATTCTATTTTACGTTGTTTGTTATAGGAAATACATTTGTCTTCTTTCTTCTCATGCAGCATGTTAGATATTATGCAACATACAAATCTAAGTCTTATTAATTTTGTGTCCTAACATTGAAGTACCATCAATTAGTAAATTAGAGAGGATAGACATACATGATTTGATCTTCTTTTCTGGGAAAGAGGTTAGTGATGTTTTCATTGTTTTTAGGATAGCAGCGTTGTGTGTGACAGAATGGCCTTGCTATTGTTTTCATCAGCCTACATGGAGCTTATAGAGATTCCTATGGATGTCAATTAGCAAGACTAGACCAGTGAATGGTTAATTTTATATCAGTATGACTAGGCCATGAATGTGAGGTACAAATGGATAAGGAGAGGGACAACATTCTGGAGGAGCCTGACATTGAACTGGTGGGCTCAGAAGAGCCTAAAGGGAATCTCCACTGGCCCATGTGGGCATCCAGAGGCACCGGCAGAGACTGACTGTTCCCTAATGTACTGGTCTTGCCTTCCTGATCTTGGGATGTCTGCTTTCTTCTCTAGGGGATCAGGTAAGGGAAGTGCCATTTTTCTCATAGATGACTCCAGATATTGGCCTTTGGAGTCCTCTGAGGGAGATAGGGCAGCTCCCCTGAGCATCACGTCTGCATGGTTGGTAGCATGGTTATTCCAAGCCCAGAAGTTACATCCTCTGTCTATCCTCCCAGGGGTTGGCTAACTCTTAGGATGGACAGGAAGTGGCCATTTTAGAGAGTTCCTCTGTCATGGAAACAGGTTTTCTTAGGAGGAGCTTGGGTGACAGGCACTCAAGACCTCAGCTTCCTCGGTGGTCAAAGAAGGATTGAGCTAGTGGCCTTATGGATTTCCTCTACCTTGTCATCTGATGTCCTCCCTTGGTCTGACACTTCAGGGTACACAGCCAGACATGACCTTGCCCCTGCTGGAGGCTGGTGATTGGAGGTTCAGTCAGGGTGATGCTCAGGGGCTCAGAGGGGACCTCTTGAACTGTATGCCACCATTAGCTTCTTATGGTAGGAATGGCAGTTTCCTAGCATGTCTTCTGCATGATATGAAAGTTCTGTACAGCCCATCTTCTGCTGGAGGGGGGATCTCTGGGTAACCTAACTCTCAGCCCAGAGAATGGCGTTTCCTCCCTTTCTGCTGTCAGTAGAAGGAAAGACCTGTCTCTAGATGTTGTTCGAGGCTGGGAACTTCCAAGGTAAGAGGAAGCTCAGGGACCTCCTATGGACTTAAGCAGCAGATATGGGTGGCTCAGTGTCAGTGGATTGATTTCCACGTCACACATAACATCTTGATTCCTCGCTTGCTTGGTAATTTCTTATTGCATGCCAGGACTAGGGAATTTTAACTTGTCAGATGCCAAATACTTTGTATTTCTGTAATCTTGATCTTTTATTTTAGGACACAGTAATGCTGCTTGGAGATACTTTGGATCTTTTGAGTCTTGCTTTTGAAGCAACACACACACACACACACACACACACACACAGAGAGAGAGAGAGAGAGAGAGAGAGAGAGAGAGAGAGAGAGAGAGAGAGAGAGTTACCTGGAACAGCTTAATTTGCAGCAAATTACCATCACTAAGGTAAGACTTGCCATTCTATTCAACTGAAAGCTCGTGAATTTTGAAGGCATTTTTGTTTTGTTTCATTTCATCTTCCTTGGGAATGGGCTGTGTTTAGCTGTGGAAACATCCAATTTCCAGCTCCATAAATGTAGGCTCTGTTGCTGCTAATCATTGAAAATGATTCTTGCCTAGCATCCTGATTAATATTTTCCTAAAGATACACAAGAGACCTTGTCCCAGTCTCTGGAATTTACTCTGGGTGGAAATGTCCACTCCGTGATTCTCTTCTACAAATTTCAGCTGCTTTGGTCTTTCTGGACTCTAGCCCTTTCTAGACTCTAGGACCTTACTTAGCAAGCCACACTGTGGGTTCCCCAGACTTGGGCCAGCCTGGAAGCTCTAGGCTGTGAGCAGAGCCTAGCAGCAATTTCTTTCTTTCCTTTTTTATTGTTTATTTTATGTATGTGAGTATACTGTCGCTGTCTTCAGACACCCCAGAAGAGGGCAGCAGATCCCATTACAGATGGTTATGAGCCCACCATGTGGTTGCTGGGAATTGAACTCAGGACCTCTGGAAGAGCAGCCAGTGCTCTTAACTTCTGAGCCAACTCTCCAGCCCCTGGTAGTAGTTTCTTATTTTGTTGGCTTCTCATATCATAGGTGCCACTCTCCTTCATTGGCTTATAGTTAGCTTCTTTAAAATATCTGTTATATATGTTTTTAAAGCTTTATTTCAGGGAGAACTTATTAGGATTCTCCAGAGGCCTAGAGCAGGAAGGACATATGCCTCTACCATCCTGTCAGCTTTCTCATACAAGTTTTCATTTTGCTTAATTTGAGAGCTTGTTGTCAGATAATGGGAGATAATGATATATCCGTGCCACAGTGAGCATACACTGGAAGAATGCTGTTTGTGGTTTGAATGAAATGTTCCCACAGCCTTACATGTTCCCAGCTGGTGGCACTGTTTGGAGATGCTGTGTTACCTTTGGGATATAGGGCTTAGCTGACAGAGGTAGGGTACTAGAAGTAGGCCTTTATGGTTCTGACCTCTGTTTCTGCCATATGATCTGGGTCATGTGAACTGGCCAGGGCTACATGGTTCCAGCCCTATAGATGGAGCTGACCCAACACCATATTTTTCCCACCACAGTGGAGAATTCTAAGACTATGAATCTAAATAAACACCTCTTCCCTTAGATTGCTTTTGTCAAAGTGGTGAGAAAAGAAGCTAATACATTCACCAAATGTCCTCAGCAAACACCTGGGCCCATGCTCATCAATGTCCTAACCATATTGCTCTCACTGCAAAGTAGATTTTTTGTTTTTATTTTCTTGTTTGTTTTTGAGACAGAGTCTCATTGTGTAGCCCTAGAACTCACTACATATACCAGACTGGACTCAGAAAGATCCATCTGCTTCTGCTTTCTGAAGGCTAGAATTAAAAGCATATACTACCATACCTGGTACAAAGCTGTTTTAATTAACTTCCTACTTACAGGTCTCCCAACAAACACTGGGTTCCTTATGGCTCAGAATATGCCTTAAGGCCCTCTATATTCCTGCTGTTAAGAAAGGCACATTCTGTAAAGGCCCTAGAAAGTATACTGGACTAAATGTTAGTTCAAGGCTACTTACACAGCATCCCTTCCCAGGACATTCTATTCTATTGGAAATTACTTGGATGAGCAGCTATCAGGGACACAGAGAGAGGCCACACACACACACATACACACACACACACACACACACACACACACACACACACACTTACTATGGTGGCCATGTCATGACTCCCCTTCCCCTCCTCAGTGGGGATTTGCTGGAGACCCTGGTGAAGCCACAGATAAAGATCTGCACAGGGCACTTTGATCTTGGACCAGAAGGCTTCCTCTAATGGTCACCAGCCTTTATTCTGTTGAGCTACCTAAAATGTTCTCAGCACACTGGGTCAGGATTTTTCCTGCCTAAGCCTCCCTGTTCCTATGCTCTCACAGGTGTCCAGACGTCTTCTAAAGGCTCTTCTTGCTCCCTCTAGTTTGGTTCTTTGGGACAGAGTCCAGGTAGTGCAGGCTGGCCCTGATACACTACCTTCAAAGGGCATATTATAGGCATATGCCACCATGCCCACTTCCCCTTGTCCGTCAGACATTCCCTCAGTAATCTTCGGCCTGTCCAATTCTTTCTTGTTATGTTTTGCTCTCCAGACTGACAGAGGGTGACAGGGCCTGAGGGAGATTGGCTGTGGCTATCAGTAAGGGAGCAGGGGGCAATGCAAAGTGTCTACACAGGTGGCCCTAAGTCCCCCGTGCCTGTCTGTCAAAAGAAGCCCAGAAAAGGATACTTGGCTTCAGGGTTGGTTTGAGTTGATAAGAAAGTGGAAGGTCTTGATTTAGTTTGAAAGCAAACTGCATTTTCAAAGAATAAAAGTGGTTTTGACTGGCCAACCAGAGAAAGTGCTAAATGTAAATACTGTCTGGCCACTCACAGACTGAATAGGTACACTTCTTCAGAAGCTTCTCAGGTGACAGCAGATACACAAGTTGACACTGACACTGTGTGTTTGATCTGTCCTAAAAGCTGCCAACCATGACCAGATGAAAGTCAGGCACCTCATGGAGAAGGGAAAGTTGATACTGAATCAAGATGACGGCTGTATCAATCCAACTCAAGTTCTTCATGATTTCAAAAGGAGAGACATAAAGAGGCTCAGGACTAAAACCTGACCCTCTACACCGGCTGTATCAATCCAACTCAAGTTCTTCATGATTTCAAAAGGAGGGACATAAAGAGGCTCAGGACTAAAACCTGACCCTCTACACCTGAGTCAGGTGAGACCACACCTGAGGGGATGACAGAGATGGAACTGGACAGGAGTGACCCAGGAGGCTATGGCAGTGATGTGTACACAGCCATGTCCTGTCCAGGGACACTTGCCTGTCTTTGCTCTTCTCTGATAGGTGACATGTGTGAGAGGAACTGAGACCACATTCAGTGGCACTCATCAGTGACCATCAAGTGCTACTGCTCTGACTAAACTATGATTTGGCATAAGGAACAGAAAAGTAAAAAAAAAAAAAAAAAAAA
>NW_022196903.1:105750739-105758936 GCF_008632895.1 Mastomys coucha
TTTAGCCTAAAGGAAAACTAAACATGAATTTGGAGTTTAAATGGCTTTGGCAACAGTTGCTCCTGTCCCTCTATCAATTCTGCCCTCACTTTTCCATGACCATGTTTTAGTGTTCATTCTCCTACCAAGGTCAGAGTTGGGCTATAGCTTGCCTACCCTCCACTCCAGAACAGAACAGGCTGGGAAGTCCAATTCAGCGGCAAACATCAGTAATTTATACAGCCAGCTTTGCCCTTAGGGCTTGTGGTTAAAGTCTGGGTTTTGTTGCCACACAGAAAAATTTACAGTTTTTTTCCAGTGGACATGGATGGTAATGGAGAAGTTCATTTCATTTAGTCCAGGCTGATCAGCATAAAACCATACAGCAAAGCCCATTTGAGCCACCCTCTTCCTGGTAGCATAAGCTGCTTCATGGGCTATCCTAGGTAGGGTCCAAGTAAGTTCTATATTGATCCAGATATGAAGAAGAGTTCTGAATAGTGCACACACACACACACACACACACACACACACACACAGCCTAGAAACAATAGAAGTCTGGAGTTTAAAAAGTAATGTCAGCACAGGACCACAGGGGACTGGACTAGGACAGCCCAGCATCACAAATGACCATGAACAATGGCACAATCAAAATGCAGATGATGCTCCCAGTGCATCTCTGAATTGGAAACTTAGGGTTTCTTTGGAAAGTCAGTTGAATGAGGCAAACTCGTGAAGGAACGTTTAGCTGAAGTGGACCCATGTGAAAGGATGTTCTGCTAAAGCAAGCACGTGAAAGGACATATGATAAGGAGTTTTTGCTAATGGCGCATGTATTGGTCTGTCTTACATTGTGTTGCTGAGCTACATTTGTCAGAACTCCATGTTGGAGTTTTTGTCGCTTTTGTGCACACAGGCTGATTGGCACAGTGATGTCAGCTGAGACAGATGTACGTGCTGAGGCAAGACATGAGCTGAGGCAAGCCCTATGTAGGACTCGTGATGTTTGGAGGGTATAAAAAGGACTCAATGGACAGTGGCAGAGGCTGAGCTAGGCTCGTCTATAGAACTAGCTGTGTAACACTTGTGAGTCTCCAGTCTTTGCTGATCGAGAGAGGCTCAGTGGAGAACTCGTGGTGTTCCTCCTGCTGACACATGCTGAGGCCTGGCTGACTCCACCAGGTAGTGACAGGTAGTGTCATTGCTGCTGCTTTGTGCTTATCATCTTGACTCTTTTGAACTGGACTGTTAGTATATCCATGAAGTGTTTGTGAGTGGACTAAGCTGTCGCTGTTAACCTGGGAACTGAACTGTTGATTTTTAGACAACACAGACAGGAGTTGCTCCAAACAACCTTTTTAAACAGGCCCACTTCCCCCATATTCTTTCTTTCCCACTATCTCTGGCGAGTGGTAGGCTAAAAGGGAGGTTAAAACATTTAAAAACCATCATTAAAAATAGATTTTAAAAGCATTTAAGTTATACATCTCTATATAGGAAATACCACATTTTGTTGCATAACTGAGTAGACAGAGTAATGGCCACCCAATCACATCCTAATCTTACAGTTGAGAATCATTTAGGACCAGGGCAAAGGAGAATGAGTGGAATTGACCTTAACATAGGGAGACTATTCTGGATGTCCTAGGTAGACCCCAAAGCAATAAATAATAAGGATACTAAAAAGTGAAAAAGGTGGGGCTGAAGAGGTTAGAGTGAGGTGCTGTGAACCCAAAAGGCTATTTCAGGCTTTAAGGCTAAGGGAAGCAGCCACAGCTGCAAGCCTAGTAATGTGAGCAGTGTCCAAAAGGTACATCGGACAGGGAAACATTCTCCCCTAAGGGCTTCAGCAGGGATCATGTCCCTGCTGAAACCCTGAGTTCAATCTAGTGTATCTTTGACTGAAGAAAGTATACCTATGCAGTTTTATAACTCTTAAGTTTGTGACTATTTGTTATAGAAGCAACGGAAATGTAGACAATAATCATTAGGTCCCTAATGATTTCTAATATGGACAAAGAGGTGGGTCTAGCAACACAGCCAATAGACATGGCGAAGGTTAACAAGAGGCCATGCTAAAGGCAAAGCTCCATTGGAATATCAAATCGAGGTCAGATGATGGGTGGGTGATGATTGGAGGGAGTTCATCCCAACTCTTCCCCGGGGATAGCATCTCCCACAGCCTTCCCTTCAATGTTATCTCTCAGTGCTCACCCACTGTTTATACATGGGCACCATTGGTCTGCTGGCTCCCTGAGTTTATGGCTCTTGTTAGAAAGGTCTCCACACTAAACTGGTAGTCATAGCTTCTAGTTGCTGGCTCTAGCCTGTAGCTAGATTTTAGAATGTTTAATTGCTGTAAAGATATGAGGACAAGCACCATGTATATCTGTCTGACATTTCTTCTACTAAGAAGTTCAGTTAGTGCCTGTGCTAACCGTCCTTTCTCCCTGTGCTCCCTTTAAGATGTAGCACTCATGACCAAGCATGTAATTCCATAGAAATAAAGTTTGGGAATGATAATAAGCAGTTCCAATATTAGATGTAAGGGCTAGACTAGCAGCAGTTACTCACGTGGTTAGGCAAGAGGCTCTTGAAGGATTTGTCTAGCCTAGAACATCCCAGATTCTAAGATGAGGGAATTTCATATAGTCATTTATTCAATATTTATTTTTAAAACTATTTTGCCATTTTCTGTTCTGGCACTTATTAAGACAGTCAAGAGTTTTATGATCCAGGTTGGATTTGTGGGGAGTTTGCTGTGGTTTGCCAAGTCTCTGCTTAAAAGTGGGCCCCTGAGAAAGGTGGTATACTACGGTGATGGTCTGAGATGTCTAGAAACTTCCAAGCAAACTCATACCTACTCTCTTGTAGAGTCTTCCACATTGTGGTTTTGGAACTCTGTTTGACATCTTTATTCTGCAGATTGTCTTCACATTTTCTTAGCTCAGATTTGGAGTTGCATTTCAACAAGATGGAGCCTAGGTGGGGAAAGCTGAAACACACTGAAATATAAGGCATAAAATAGCTCTAAAAGAACTCACTGAGAACCGTGAGGCACTGGCTGTCCTCAAAGATGGGACCAGTGTTTAAAGAACAGTGTCAGCAAGGAGGGAGACTTAATGATGAAAACTCTGGTGTTTTATGAGTAATGAATATTAAATCCACTGTAGATCAGTGAATAACTCAGTCACCAATAGTGCACTGGTGTCACATTAAGGAAATAAACTGTGGTGGTTTTTATTTGCTCAGCACAGGCCCTGTTGGAATAGGTGTGTTACTGTGGGTATGGACTTTAAGACCCTCATTCTAGCTCCCTAGAAGCCAATATTCTGCTAGCAGCCTTCAGATGAAGATGTAGAACTCTCAGCTCCACCTGCACTGTGCCTGCCTGGATGCTGCCATGTTCCCGCCTTGATGATAATGGACTGAACCTCTGAACCTATAAGCCAGCCCCAATTAAATGTTGTCCTTTTAAGAGTTGCCTTGGTCATGGTGACTGTTCACAGCAGTAAAACCCTAAGACAGAAATCAAAGCACTTCCCCTTGATTCCCCTAGATTTGAATTCTCTACTTCACTCTCTGTGTACTCCACCCTGTTTGGCTGTTGTATAAGTGTGAGTCTATGCCTGTCTGAGGGCTATCTTATTAATCTGTTCCTGTGTTTGTCCTTGTGTGTCTGTGTGTTGAGTCTGTGTGTATATATACCCCTAACAAACAGCTTTGTTTTTCTTGAACAGCACAGAAAGCATTACCAGGGGGAAGAAATGAGGGATACTTATCAGAAATCTTTTTTTCAGAAAGTCTTTTTTTTTCTTCAGAAATTGTGATTTACAAAGGATTAAGTCGCTGATCCAAATGACCCAGATAACACAGTATTACAAACATCATCAGTTATCAAGCAATATCCATATGTTGCCTTCAATATTTACATTGGATATTCATTTTATAAGACTGATTTTAGCCTCTATTTGCTGTTTGTAGCAAATGATTATCATAACACATACGCATTATTCTGGGTCAGAGCATGGAAAAGTATATAACTAAAGATTACACTATGCACTAGCTTAGTTGATTGTATGGGAAATCCAAGGCAAGTAAGACTGATTGTTACATTGCTATCTGGTTTTCTTGTTTTGTTTTGTTTGAGACAATTTCTCTGGGTAGCCCTGGCTGTCATGTAACTCTCCAGGCTGACCTGAAACTCAGAGATCCCTGTCTTTGTTTCCCAAGTGCCGTGATTAAGGGTGTGCACTACTACACCTGGCTACATGGTTCTCTTAAAGCTGTGGTTCTAAACCTTCCTAATACTTTGACCCTTAAATTCAGTTCCTCATGTTGTAGTGACCCCCATTCATAAAATTATTTTGGTTGTTGCCTAACTATAATTTTGCTATTGTTACAAATCATAATTTAAATGTTTTCAGATGGTCTTAGGCAACCCCTGTGAAGGACTTGTTTGATCCCCCAAAGGGGTCACATGCACAGGATGAGAATCATGTCTTAAAGCCAGGTTAAACAAACATGTTGAGTAGAGTACACAGCAGAACAACAAGTCTTAAGTGACCTCAGAGTATTATTAACCCTTGTTATGAGGTCCAACAAAAGTTCATCTTTTAGAATGTAAAAATTATTTTGTTCATAATATCTCATTGTTACACACTACTTAAGGATAAATATTTTTAAATTTAAATTAATTAATGCCATTAGGATATTGCTAATTTTCCTCTATTCCACGTATAACTAGAAGGTCAATGAAAGCAATCTGCTAGCTACCAGGTTCATCTGGACTTCTATTTATAATATAGAAATGGGTGCACATCCTGTAAGTTAGAAGCGTCAGACAGTGAAGATCCACAGTGAGCACTAACAATTTTAACAGTACTTCAATAGCTAGCCATATCCAGATGCAATGCCAGGTCTATCTAACTTTGTTCTCGACACTCAAACACATAGCCCTCAAGAACCCTTTTTTCCTCTCTCTGAATGGAATGGCCACATCTGTAAAATAATAGCCCTGCACTAGGAAGGCTTTGTGACTAATTCCAAACTTCAACATTTTATGACAACTTGAATTTAAAATGAAGATAGTCAAATAGCAGTCCAGACCTCCTTTCTCAGCTCCAGGATCACAATCCCCCTAATCCTTCAGACAACCCCTTGTCTGTTCCCTGAGGAGAATCAATCAATATGTTCATAGCAGCAGGGCTCTCTATCCATAACAAAAATCTCAGCTCTTCACATCACAAAATCTCCAGAGAAAGGGATGTGTCAGTGCTGAGCATTTCAATGTGACAGAGGCAGTCAGATAATCTTTAATAAAAAGGAAAGCTATTAACAAAATCCTTGGAGGCACCCAGGAAGATGGAGTAATCACTTCTAGCATCAGGACTTTCTTAGTCATCTTCAAAGATGAGTATCCGCATATCAGATATGTAGGTTAGCATAAGGATTCAAAGTAAAATGAAGTCCGGGCACAAAGACATAAGACTATAGATGAAGTATTCAGTATTTAAATCCAAGCCACAAAATATCTTCTATAAAAATAAAACCAGGCCTTCACTTAACGATTTTTGTAAGTTTTTAGTTGGTGAGGGCATATAAAATTTAGAAAAATATGAAATTTCATAGAGACAGAAATGCATTCAGGGTCTATAGGTTTACAATAAAGATCATCAAAAGTTCAAGTGAGGGCACACAGCTAGGTACTTAAAGCAGTTACCAATCTATGATTTGGAGTGGTTCACACATGTGGTATTATTGTATTATTTTCACTTTGTTGAACCAGTCATTCATGTATAGAAAGACAGAAACTGAGAAAAGGAAGAGAAATCTCCAAAGAGCCCTGACCTAAGATCCCCTTGCTTCCTCTGCAAGGCCTCCTTCCACCCTGCTCAGATACTAGGCAGAGCACTGGGGACATAGAGGTGAGCGCCACACAGGTCAGGACTCTGGACTCAGACCACATTGCAGCAAGGGAGGAGAGACTCAGCCTCCTGAGGGCTTGTTCCCTGTGTCTTTCAACAAATAGGTTCTGAATATTACTGGGTACCAGATGCTATCATAGATGTGGCAGAAGCAGTAGGGAGCAGGACAGAGCCCTCATGGCACAGAGCTCCATTCAGGTAAGGGCAAACCCAAATACTAAACAAGTAAGCAAAGTAGTGCCTTTGACAGTGTAAGTAGATAGAAGGGAAGACACCAAGAACAGATGACTACTCGAAGGTGCAAGGCGGCTTCCTCAAGTCATTGGCACTCAAAGGAGTAGCCAGGAGTAGAGAATTCCACAAGGAAGTTCCCAGGCCATGGCAACTATCTGAAGATCCATGCAGCTCTGGTCCAATATGGGGATGAGGGAGGGAAGATGGGAAATGAAGGATGAAAGCAGTCAAGGAGAAAGGATTGAGAGGGCTAAGTGTAAGTAAGAAAAGACTAGTTAGGAGGTTAGAATGCTGGCCTCCCTGAGGCAGTGGCACCTTACTGCAGGCTGGGGGTAAACTGTGAAGGCTAATCCAGTTAATCAGGAGGATGTGGTGGTTACAGGCAAGAGAGCAAGCAGGAGTTCTAATCAAAACAACAGATACTCTGATTTAAAAATAAGCAAGAAATTTAAGAGCATACCTCTTCAAAGAAGACATGTACCTGGCCAAGAAGCATACTGGAAGATGTTTAGCATCAAGTCATTAAAGAAATGCTAAACTCACTAAGGTGGGGCCAGCTGGGAGGCACAGGCCTCACAAATGGCAGGGCGGCCAGGACAGGATCCTTTCTACCTCCATCTACACCTAGGTGTGACTTTGGATCCACAGCCCTTTCTGTCCCTTCCCCACAAGTGGAGAGCTTGCCTCCAGGGAGTGCTCCAACCCAGGGACTCGTTGGGGGTTGGGGGGGAGGAAGAGATCACCATTTTCTCTCTGCCATTTTCTCACGGGTGACTTTCTAAAGCGGGACCAGCCATGAGGTGCAGGCCTCACAAGTGGCAGAGCAGACTGATCAGAATCCTTTCTACCTCAGACTACACCTAGGAGGGACAGCAGATCCACAGCCCTCTCTGCACCTTTCCTGAAAGTGGAGAGCCTGTCTCGAGGGTATGCTCTGACCCCAGGAAACAGGATGGGCTACTGATCCACAGCCATCTGTGCATAAGTTTTACCAGAGGAGAGCTGACCTCCCAGAAATTCTGACACAGGCTTACAGACCCACAGGAGGAACAAGCTCCAGCCAGAGACAGCAAGAACATCTAACACCAGAGATCAACAGATGGCAAAAGGCAAACTCAAGAATCTTACCAACAGAAACCAAGACTACTTGGCTTCATCAGAACCTAGTACTCCCACCACAGCAAGGCCTGGATATCTCAAAACACAGGAAAAGCAAGATTTGGATCTAAAATCATATCTCACGATGGTGATATAGGACTTTAAGAAGGACATAAATAACTCCCTTAAAGAAATACAGGAGAACACAGGTAAAGAGGTACAAGCCCTTAAAGAGGAAACACAAAAATTCCTTAAAGAATTGCAGGAGAGATGGGCGGTGGTGGCACACACCTTTAATCCCAGCACTTGGGAGGCAGAGGCAGGCAGATTTCTGAGTTCGAGGCCAGCCTGGTTGGTCTACAGAGTGAGTTCCAGGACAGCCAAGGCTACACAGAGAAACCCTGTCTCGAAAAAACCAAAAATAAATAAATAAATAAATAAATAAATAAAAGAATTGCAGGAGAACATGAGTAAAAAAGTAGAAACCCTTAAAGAGGAAACACAAAAATCCCTTAAATAATTATAGGAAAGCACAACCAAACAGATGAAGGAATTGAACAAAACCATCCAGGACCTAAAAATGGAAGTTTGAGAAACAATTAAGAAATCACAAAGAGAGACAACTCTGGAGATAGAAATCTCAATGTAGTTCCACAAATCCAGCCCTTGAAAGGATAATAAATGGAAAACTCCAAAACAAGGAGGGGAACTACAACCCCGAAAAAGCAAAAAAGTAATCTTCCAACAAAAGTAAAAGAAAATAGCCACATGAACAGAATTCCAACTCTAACAACAAAAATAACAGGAAGCAACAATTACTTTTTCTTAAAAACTATTAATATCAATGGACTCAATTCCCCAATAAAAATACATAGACTATCAAACTTGGTACATGTGGGAGCCCTGCTGTGCCCACTGAAACCGAAACCAGAGACTCAACTCGCTGGGGGTTTGGAGCC
>NW_022196903.1:105768182-105779238 GCF_008632895.1 Mastomys coucha
GCAGGTCTCCAAATCCTCGGTTCGTGGAACCCCACGCAAGTAGGAGCTGCGGGACGGCATCCTACAGGTACATAAAAAGGACCAAACATTTTGTTGCATACAGGAAACCCACCTCAGTGACAAAGACAGACACTACCTCAGAATAAAAGGATGGAAAATAATTTTCTAAGCCAATGGTCCCAAGAAAAAAGCTGGAGTAGCCATTCTAATATCCAATAAAATCAATTTCACCCTAAAGTGACCAAAAAAGATAAGGAGGAACATTTCATACTCATCAAAGGTGTGATCTACCAAGATGAACTCTCAATTCTGAACATCTATGCTCCAAATGCAAGGGCATCTACATTCATAAAAGAAACTTTACTAAAGTTCAAAACACACATTGCACCACACACAATAATAGTGGGAGATTTCAACACCCCACTCTCTGCATTGGACAGATCATGGAAACAGAAACTAAACAAAGACACAGTGAGACTAAGAAGTTATGAAATAGATGGATTTAACAGATATCTATAGAACTTTTTATCCTAAAACAAAAGGATATACCTTCTTCTCAGCACCTCATGGTCCCTTCTCCAAAACTGACCACATAATTGGGCACAAATCAGGCCTCAAAAGATACAAGAAGATTGAAATAATTCCTTACATCCTATCAGTTACCATGGACTAAGGCTGCTTCTCAATAACAACATAAACAATAGAATGCCAACATACAGGTGGAAGCTTAACAACACTCTACTTAATGAAAACTTGGTCAAAGAAGAAATAAAGAAAGAAATTAAAGACTTTAGAGTTTAATGAAAATGAAGCCACAACATACCCAAACTTATGGGACACAATGAAAGCAGTCCTAAGAGGAAAACTAATAGCTTTAAGTGCCTCCAAAAAGAAACTGAAGAGAGCATACACCAGCAATTTGACAGCATATCTGAAAGCTCTAGAACAAAAAGAAGCAAATTCACCCAGGAATAATCAAACTCAGGGCTGAAATCAACCAAATAGAAACAAAAAGAACTATACAAAGAATCAACCAAACCAGCAGCTGGTTCTTCCTGTGGGTCTGTAAGCCTGTATCAGAATTTCTGGGAGGTCAGCTCTCCTCTGGTAAAACTCATGCTCAGCTATACCACTCCTGGGCATATACCGAGAAGAAGCTCCAACATGTAATAAGACACATACTCCACCATGTTCATAGCAGTGTTATTTATAATAGCCAGAAACTAGAAACAACCCAGATGTCCCTTAACAGAGGAATGGATACAGAAAATGTGGTACATCTACACAATGGAGTACTACGCAGCTATTAAAACAATGAATTTGTGAAATTCTTAGGGAAATGGATGGATCTGGAGAATATCATCCTGAGTGAGGTAACCCAATCACAAAAGAACATACATGGCATGCACTCTCTGATAAGTGAGTATTATTCCAGAAGATTGGAATACACAAAGTACAATCCACAAACCACAAGAAACTCAAGAAGAAGGAAGGCCAAAATGTGGATACTTCATTCCTTCTTAAAAGGGGGAACAAAATACCCATGGAAGGAGTTGCAGAGACTAACTATGGAGCAGAGACTGAAGGAAGGACAATCCAGAGACTGCTCCACCTGGGAATCCTTCTCATATTCAATAATCAAATCCAGACACTATTGTGGATGCCAGCAAGTACTGGCTGACAGGAGTCTGATATAGCTGTCTCCTGAGAGGCTCTGACAGTGCCCACTAATACAGAAGTAGGGGCTCACAGCCATCCATTGGACTGAGTACAGAGTCCCCAATGAAGGAGCTAGAGAAAGGACCCAAGGAACTGAAGGGTTTGCAGTCCCTTAGGACGAACAACAATATGAACTAACTAGTACCCTCAGAGCTCCCAGGGACTAAAGCACCAACCAAAGAGTACACATGGCGGGACTAATTGCTCCAGCAGCATATGTATAGCAGAGGATGGCCTAGTCAGTCATCAATGGGAGGACAGGCCCTTGGCCCTGTGAAGGTTCTATGCCCCAGTGTAGGGGAATGCCAGGGACAGTAAGCAGGAGAGAGTGGGATGGTGAGCAGGGAGAGGGGGGGAGGGAACAGGGGTTTTGTTTTGTTTTGTTTTGTTTTGCTTTTATTTTTTTATTTTTTTCAGAGGGGAAATTGGGAAAGGAGATATATCATATGACATGTAAATAAAGAAAATATCTAATAAAAAATAAAATAAAATAAATAAATTTTTGAAATAAAAAAAGAAAGGAAGGAAGGAAGGAAGGAAGAAATGCTAAATTCACAGTGAAGATATTACCTTACACCCTCCAGGATCACTCTGGGGCTGCAGAGTTGACTCTAAGCTTCAGAGCATTTGCTGTTCTTGCAGAAGACCCAAGGTCCCCATTGCATCCCCTCACCACTGTCTGGCAGCTCACAACTGCCTATTAATCCAGTTCCAGGGAATCAAACACTACTAATGTTTTCCAGGGGCACATGTCCATATATGGGCATTTATACCGACAAACACAAAAATAAAAATTTTTTAAAAATTAAGCGGGAGCTGCAGACTAGGCTCCTGGAGTACTTTGATACTCAAGGTTCATATCCGTTTCTATGGTTTTGATTTTGAATGTTGTTGAAAGGCTAAGTACAATGCCTTAGTTCCAATCATGGTGCTATAAGGCAGTTTAAGGATTGTAAGAGGTGAATCCTCGTAGGTCTTGCAGTCACTGAATCATGAATGTCCTTGGGAAGGATTGTGGGACACCAATCCCTTCCTTAGTATTTGAGCTTTGTTCTGCCACATGCTAACCACCAGGAAACACTATCTCCCCATAGGCCCTGAGGCAGGGATGTGCAAGCCCAGATCAACTTTTATGGTAAGTGGATTACCTCAGGTATTTGCGTTAGTGATGGAAAGCTGACAATCACACAAGTCATAATTCAGGCAGTAAATAAGGCAAAGAATCGTGATCGGAAAGCTGACTGACTAGGTCAGTCAGGAGGTACCAAACAAGTTTAGTGGACGGGAAAAGCAAAGGAATGGCTATAGTGGGCCATGGAATCTAAACTGTTTTATAAGGGAGTAAGAACATATTAGATTTTGATGTCAGACAGCAAAAACATAGTAAGGTTAAATAATGAAGGTCTTGGAGGGAGGTCAAGAGAATTGTTGAACAGTTCAGTGATGTCAAGAGTGTGCCACAGGAACTGGTGGCAAAGGTAGACAGAGGAAGCAATCTACTAGTTAGGATCAGTGACCAGGTGGCCTGACACTGTTTGGTAATGCACGGTTTACAAATGAACTGGATAGAGGTGTGGAAACACAAATCTACCTGCTCAGTCCTCATTAGGATTATCCTTGCTTATTGAAGGGGCTTGGGAAGTTTAAAGTTGGTTAATTGTCCTCAGCCTAAAACAACTTCTATTGTGTGACCTTAGAGAAGAACAGAAGATGTTTGCTGAAAGATCTTGCCAGGATTGTACACTCCCTTCCTGGAATGTCCCAGCAATACAAACTTTATGCCCTGACTGCAGGGCAGGGCAGGTGCAGATAACAACCAAAAATGTTTCAGTTCCCCCTTCTGGTGATTAAGACCACACCTGGCCTGGGGCCATAAATGCTGAGAAAGGGCAGCACGGCCTCAAATGGGTGTAAACCAATTCAAGCTACTACCAAAGTCTACCTCAATAACCGTATAAAAACTGTGCTTGGAATGTTGGGGATTGCCTCTGCCACAATTGCAGGACAGTCCCAGAGCACTGGACCAATAAACCTCATGCTTGTTGCATCGATCTCCATCTCTGTGTTTTTGTGAGTGGGACATCCCGGATGTACGGCTCTTTGGGTCTTACACTATCTAGAACCTAAGACCCAAAGATTCTTTCCTTGGACACGCAAGTGGTAGCAGCAGCGGTGGGACCAGCAGCAGCCATACCCTTAGTAAAAGTGCCAATAGTGCCTAAGATCCTCAATTCAGGAGCCTATAGAATCGCCAGCCAGGATCAACTAGACCACCTAGATCTTTGATTTATCTGGACTTTTGGCTTCAGTGATAACTCAAAGCCATGACATGGAAAGCATTTTCTTTCAGTTCCTTCAGCTAGAGGACTGAGTTCTCAATGTTGCTTTCAATGCTGCCCTCAAAATGAGGTTCTTAATCACAGGAAGAGTATCCCAATAGGACCATTCCTTCTTTTTACCAAGCTCCAAGAACATCTTAGCCAGAGACTTCATCTGAGAAACGTTTAGAATGATACTGCCAGGTAGCTCTATGAGTAGAGGCCCTCGATAAAACTTTGTTCAGGAAGGGGCTGAACTGTGTGATAGCAAAAGCCCTTTCCAGCTAAGACATCCTAGATTCCAGTAAATGATCTATTCCACTGAAGAAGCAACAGAGGCCCAGGTGAGAGAAAGAGATACACTCCCAGGCTGCACTAGTCACATAGGAGGCTGTCACACACATGAAACACCATGACCAAAGCACCAAAGCAATTTGGGGAGGAAGGGTTCTTTGGCTTATACCTCCATATCACTGCCCATGATCAGAGGAAGTCAGGACAGGAACTCAAACGGGGCAGGAACCTAAAGGCAGGAGCCATTGAAAGACCCACAGAACTGGGGAGATCCTTACCCAAGTCTCGGGATGACGCTACTACCCAATAACTCACGAGAGACCAAACTTGCTGCAATCACAGGTTTATTTGGGATAGGCTGGTACCAGGGTCGATCTCGTGACCATGCTGGCCAGAGGAGTTCAACCCCCGAACACAAGAAGTGAGGGGTATTTAAAGGGAAAAACCACAAACTGGGGGCAGGGAGAGGGTTACCAAGGAAACATAACATAAAAACAGTGGAAAATTTCAGAGGGACCCAACCCAAGGTATTCAGTTAGGGAGGGGAACATACTCCTTCTAGGAATGTAATCTTCATCTATCGGTCAGCAGAGTGGAGAGCCTCAGCAGGGTGGAGAGCCTCGTAAACCAGTAGACCTTCATTCCTAGTTCTGCCTTCGTTGTGGATCAATCAGGAGGGGCAGGTATCAGGAACCAGAGCCCTGAGGCTCTGAGTTAGCAAAGTTCTTGGAACTGGCTACTCCACATTTTTGGCTTGTTACAGAGGTTTTCCATGCCCCTTTTTAGGTAAAGGTTATACATTATACATACATTTCTATTAAATGCCCTCATTTTAAATTCTAAGATTCTCCAGCCTTTCACCATGAAGGAGTGCCACTTACTGGTTTGTGATGTGTTAGAATGGTGGGTCTCATCAGGACATACCACACACTAGGCCCAAACAGTTCCACGTGTAAGAGGTTTAATTGAGAGGGAGAGAGGGGGCAGTAGCACAGAAAGAGAGGAAGGAGAGAGAAAGCAAGATGGAGGAATGTTCCCTGTGTGTGTGTGTGTGTGTGTGTGTGTGTGTGTGTGTGTGTGTGTATGGGTTCTGACGTAGTGGCCGCAGGTAAAGGTGGGAGGTGAACCCAATGGATTCTGGAAATATGGCAGCTGTTGCTCTGGCAACAGGTCTCTGAGACCCGCCCATGAGTCGCCACAGGCTTCGGATGCTAACAGTTTGTACCTCAAGGCATGCTTAGCCTTCTTATAGAACCCAGGACCACCAGCTCAAGGATGACAACACCCACAATGAGTTGGGCCCTGTCCCACCAATCACTAATTAATGAAATGCCCTTCTAGCTGGATCTTCTAGAGGCATTTTCTCAATTGAGGTTCCCTCATTTCAGGTAACTGGAGCTTGTGTCAAGTTGACATAATAGAGTAGTAGAGTGTTTCTTTCTTGCATATTTGCAGTCACCATGATCTTACACAGTATTCATCAAGTGACCTTGCTATTCATGACCTTTTTCACTCAAAAGGAGGTAGGGCCAAACAACATTAAAGGAAGAACCCTGGCAATTGAATGTCAGGGTTTGGTGAAGAGGAAACAAGGGAAATGACATAACACCAAGGCAAATTCGAACATAGCTGCCATGTGCCTCTCCAGGGACAAACCATCGGCTGCTGCCAGGTCCCAGAAACCGAATTAAGTCTTGATCCTACCCCCCCTTCTAGTGTTCTCTGCTCCTTTCTAATGAAAATGCATCCCTTTGTAAATGCTAATACAAACTCCATCTCTCACAAGTTCTCATTAATGCCAAGTGAGGTAAGAATGGGGAATGTGGCTTAGTTGTAGAGTGCTCTGTAAGGCCCTGGGTTTAATCCCCAGTATCACAGACAACAACAAAACCCAATATAGTGAAATGAAAATAATTCATAGAGCTAGTGGAGCAGCAACAAGCCAAACTTCTGTGATCTTCAAACAGATCTAGACAGGCATGCCCCTTTACAGTCTCCACTCTAGATCTTCGTGTCTACGTGCACAAGAGAAGCCTCCCACAGATCCACAGCCGCTATCCCTAGCAGCCCCTCAGGCTGGTTTGATGTTGTGGTTTTTTATTTGGTTGTGTGTTGGTTGGTTGCATGTTGGTTGCATGTTGGTTGGTTGGTTGGTTGTGTGTTGGTTGGTTGGTTGGTTTTGGTCTGTCTTTTAAGACAGGGTCTCACTGTGTTGTTCTTGCTATCCTGGAACTCACTATGTAGATCATGCTAGACTCATATTCATACATATTTGCCTGCCTCTGCCTCTCAAGTGCTGGGATTAAGTCCTCTCAAGTTTCTAACCCAGGTAAATCACTGTCAAGTAGTAAAAGCAGAAATCAAATGGCTCTTTACACTCACACTTTCAGAAACGTTCTATTTATTATGGTCAAAATTTAAAAATCTGCAGATGCTCTTAGGATTCAAATAGTTAACACTGAAATGCCCCCAGCAGCTGAGGCTGCAGCCTCATGAAGCAGCGCTTCCCAGCATGCATGCGCCTCTGCAGTCTCAGCACTGAAAGTTAATTAATTGCTCATTTAAAAGGCTCTCTACTTAGCAATCAATTTCAGATGGCCTAAAAATATGTTTAGCAGAGAAGACATTAACAGCCATATAAGTTAAGGCTGCTCAAAACCAGGTGCTACATAAAAGATTCATGATGTGGTGCTTACGTGATCCAAACAGAAATGAACAATGCTAAGTGGAACCCTACGAGTTCAAATGGATGTTGTGAGTTCCAAACTTAGAAGCCAGGCCCACACACAAAAATCCGGATCTCTTTCAGGGCTCTCCTTCAAGTGGAGACATTGACAGCAGGATGGAACCTTGCCTGCTGCCTCTTCACCTGGCATCCACACCAGCTGGGTTTCTTTGGTTAGTGCAGAATGACAACAGCTGCAGAATGTCAATGTATTCAGGTGCTGTGCACAACAAGAGTGCTCCACTTGTGCCTGTCAGAGACCTCAGTATAAAACCTGTCAGAGTAGAACACCAAGTCTTTGGGATGTTTGCTTGTAACTACACAGAACTCTTCAGTTCAATTTCAGGCCCTGCACTTTGACAGTTAACAGAGGCACACAGCAAACCTTATGTACTTGCTGAAATCCCCACCTGGGTATGACAATCTGTTCCTTAATATTCATTATTTTAAAACCCACGGAGCGCACGTGTACGGAATCTCATACTTTGGTGCTTCCTGCTCTGAAAACCTGGCCGTATGTTACTCAAAGCTGCTGTTCTGGTTTTTGCATGTCCGGGGCCCTAGGAAAGTAAGCACATGAGAAAGAGTTCAGTGCTCCTGTTCAGAATTGTTTATAACTAGAAAACCCAGAAGTAACCTAAATGTCTGAGAATAAAAGAATGTTTGTGCAAAATATAGCACATATCCCAGAGAGGAGGTTTGGTGATTGGACTATTGATAACAAACACACTGTGGAATTTAGGACAAATGAAAGTGTGTGTACATGTGCACATGCATGAGTATATGTGTATACTTCCTCGGGGGTGGGGGGTGGGGTGGGGAGGGGTGGTCCTGCAGAAGCCATATCTTTTCATAATGCCACATCTTTTCCTTTGTTGCACTTCTTGTAGCTCTGTTAATTCGTGTAATTACCTGGTAAATGCTTCTCTCTCCTCCCAGTCTATAACAGGGGCTCTTAGTTTTGTATACCACCTAACGCTGAGGCCTAACAGTTGAAGGAAGGAGACACAAGATACAAATGTTGATGAGGGACACAAAGGGTCCAGGTCAAAGCTGAACTATCAAACTATAAAGGAACTACTCTCAGCATTTCCAGTTAGAACACAGTAAGACCAGGAGGGCCAGAGCTAGATGCAACAGGGATGGCATTCAAAGCAAGATAGGTGCTTTCTGGACCTGTTGTAGTTATGACAGAAGACAGGTTGGAAGTGGGACAGATGCCTGGAATCTGTCAGAAGAGTAGCAACATACTTGGGCAAGCAATGGTGTCTGAATTCTGAATGGTCTGAGACATGATGATACCTGAAAATACTAGAGAAGGGATGTGCTCCCATGAGATGCAAGTGGGGCCAGTGAGACAGCTCACAGGATAAAAGCACTTGTTAAATCTCAATTTGATCCTAGGACACACACACTGAAGAACAAACTCCCTTAAGTGGTCCACATGCAGGCCATGGCATGTACGTGTCTACACACACACACACACACACACACACTAGTTTTTAAAAGGTACATGCAAAGGAGGAAGACACAGCTTGTAAAAGTGCTGGTGCTAATGTGGCCTGTTTCCAGCCTTTGATGCTCTATAACTTTTAGGTTAGTTCTTAGAACAGCATCCCACTATGTGGTCCAAGCAACACACTGTCCTCCGGCTTCAGCCACCTGAACACTTGAACTGCAGGCATATACCACCATAGTTGGCTTCCCAGATGGTCATTCTTAAGAATACCTGAAAGACATTACGGCTAAAATCAAAGGAAGATGGAGAACAGGTAATGAGGTGAATGAACCGGACTTTCCTCTCTAATGTTTGCCATTATCATTTTTTTTTAACACCTAAGAGGAAGAAGTGTGCCCCATTTAAACAACTGCTCTTTTCTTCTGCTAATTGCTAAGAATTTGAAATCTACTGTTTTTGTCTTTTCCCTGGTTCCATGAAAACTCAAAGTCAAATTTAGGGTTCATGTATGGTAGCTGTCAGTGAAGTGATCTGGGTAGTTCTTAGTTCTACAGAGCCAAGAAGCACATTAAAAAAAAAAAGTCCTGTACTAGCCCTTTGTTGGATTTGTAGTTGGAATAAATTTTTCCCATCTTGTAGTTTGCCAGCTTTAAAGAAAAAACTATTAATGATAAATTAGATAATGCACTATGGGTAAAACTACAGTAAAGTCAGGCATATTGTAGTTAACAGAATTCATTAAAGTCACTTAGTTAAAAGATCCCTATATAACAAAACCTCCTTTACATCATAATATATATGAATATATTTAAAATTTTTTTTTTACTAATTCTTTGAGAATTTCATACCATGTATTTTGGTGACATTCCTCCTATTTATTCCATCTACATCTGTCTCTACTTCTTTGACCCCCAAGTTTGTATCTCTTCTACATTAAATTACTAATAATCCCAGGGACTGACTGTTAAGGAAAACTGTCCCTCCCTCCACCAGGAGTCATTGTCTATAGAGCATCAGTGAGGAGTAGGGACTCATAGACTCTTCCCAGTCCATGCTTGACTGGTGACTGGCTTGACGCTGTGCAGGTGACCACAGAAGCCATGTATCATGAGGCCAGCACTTCTGTCATGTCCAAAAAACACTGTTTCCCTTTGAACCTCCCTGACGTCAGGCTCCTACAGACTTCTGCCTTATCTTTCATGATGGCCCTTGAGCCTTGTGGAAGTGATATAATATAGACATCCCATTATTTATGGCTGAAATCAGTGAAATAAAAAACAAAGTATAAAGAATGGGTGAACTCAAGGGTTAGTGCCTTGAAAGACTGGCACATCTTGAGGCCAAGTTAACCTGCCAGAAGCCATCTAGGAGAAGCTAAAAACTAGCAGGTGATCTTCCCAAACTGGTCACCATGGACTGTTAAGTCATGATGGATTTAATCTTCTAGGAAAGGCCAAAGATCAAATTTAAGGAATGATTCCTGCTATTAAAATGCTTTTCCTGTTACTAAACATATATAAAAATCACTAGCTATTAGCCCACCCTAAGCAGATTTCTAAAGATCAACGAAGATGTACTGTCCTTTTAGTGATGTTATATATACAAATAGATGATTTCTTAATTCTTTTGTTTTATTTATTTACATTCCAAACGTTGCCCTGTTTCCCAGTCATTCTTCCAAAGGTTCATCCCCCCAGCCCATTGCCTCTGAGTGGGTGCTCCTCCATCCACCGCCTTCACCTCCCATTTCCGTTTTCTGGAGCATCATGTCTCTACTGGATTAGGTGCATACCCTCCCACTGAGGCCAGACAAGGCAGTACTTTGCTACATATATGCTGGGGGCCTTGGAACAGCCTGAGTATGCTCTTTGGTGGTTTAGTCTCTGGGAGCTCCCAGGGGTCCAGGTTAGTTGACACTGTTGGTCTTTCTATGGGATTTCCATCGCCTTGAGCTCCTTCAATCCTTCCCCTAACTCTTCCATAAGGACCCCCGACCTCAGTCCAATGGTTGGCTGTAAATATCTACATCTGTCTCAGTAAGCTGCTGGTAGACCCTCTCAGAGGACAGCCATGCTAGGCTCCTGTCTGCAAGTAATTAACATGGGGTACATATCTAAGCAGAGAATTCTCAATAAACTCAAATGACTGAGAAACACTTAAAAAAAATGTTCAGCATCCTTGTACATCAGGGAAATACAAATCAAAACTATTCTGAGATTCCAGCTTATACCTGTCAGAATGGCTAAAATCAATAGCACTAGTGACAACTTGGGCTGGAGAGATGGCTCAGCAGTTAAGAGTACCAACTGCTCTTCCAAAGGTCCTGAGTTCAACTCCCAGCAACCACATGGTGGCTCACAACCATCTGTAACAAAATCTGACACCCTCTTCTGGAGTGTCTGAAGACAGCTACAGTGTACTTACTTATAAATAAATAAATCTTTAAAACAAAACAAAACAAAAAAAAACCACTAGTGACAACTCACGTTGGCTAGGATATGGAGCAAAGTGAACGTTTATGTGCTGTGGGCGGGGGGGGGG
>NW_022196903.1:105779248-105782200 GCF_008632895.1 Mastomys coucha
ATGCAAACTTGTACAGCCACTATGGAAATCAGTGTGGATGCTCTTCAGGAAGCTGGGAATCCATCTACCTCAAGATGCCTTTCTTGGGCATATATTCAAAGGATGCTTCATCCTACTATAGAGACACTGGCTCAACCATGTTCACTGATGCTCTACTCATAATGGCCAGAAATTGGAAATATCCAAGGCATCTCTCAACAGAAAAATAGATAAAGAAAATGTAGTACATTTACACAATCAGCTACTGCTTAACAGCAAAAACAGGAAAAAGAAATCATAAGATTTGCAGGAAAACGGATGGAGTTAGAAAAAGTCATTCTGGATTAGGTAAACCAGAGCCAGAAAGACAAATAGGGTACATATTCACTTATATGTGGATGTTAGCTATTAAGTCTACAATCTGTAATAACCATAGGTTAGGTATAAGGTTAGGGACTAGGGAAATGGGAAAATAAAAATGGGAAATAGAATATGCATTTATGGATGGATGAGGGATAGGGTCTGAAACAAGAAGGTCAAATATAGAGGGACAGGGAAGACTGGAGACAAGGGGAGGAATATAGAGAGTGACAGCTAAAATTCAGGGCCATTTGAGGTATTGAATAGAAACCTAATATAGTAGAATCACTCTACAACATATACAAATATTAAGATCTAAATGAAATTGCCCCCAAAACCAAGGAGACAGAGCCCCAACTGGATGACTCTCATCACCAAATGAAGCTTTTAGGACTGGCAATGGGTTACATGTAATTAAGCTGTTGGCCAAATGGGTCCTATGAGAACCCCCAAACAACCCAACCTATTGCAGTATTGGTTGAGCTCCATAATCTGACAGGAAGTCCCCATTGCTGAACATGGCACTAAACAGTCATTTGACATGGAGAAGTCAAGCTAGTGCCTTCCTAGAGTTTTTATTCCTTAGGGACTAGTGCTCATCGTACTGGAAGGTATTCTGCTCACTACCAAAGGAGAAAAGTAATCACCACGGGAGTCACAAACCCTTTCTTCTATGATGGTGATCTGCATCCAAGATGTGCTGGTGCATCAGTGGAGTAGACCTTCTGGGAGTATCCAACCCATATCTGACAGGATTTAAGTCTCACTCCATGAGATGGATCCCATGCCCAATGCTGCATGAGTGGTCCAGTTCTGGAGACTAGATAGGCCAGGGACTGAGGGGAGAACCAAATACTACTGTTCTACTTAAGGAACGTAGCAATAAAATGCATCCTAACTAGATTCTGCTATACTCATAGGTCAGTGCCTTGCTCAGCCACCATCAAACGCTTCCTCCTACAGTGGATGGCAGCAAGTATGGAGTCCAACAGGTTGTCAAGATGCAGAGTGTCGCTGCCTCACCGACCAGCGGAAATAAGGAGGCAACCATGAACTCTTCTCCAAGCAGTTTATTCAGGAACCTTGTACTACAGAATCATTAGTTCATTTTTTCTTCTTCTCTTTCTTCTTCTCCTTTCTCTTTCTCTTTCTCTTTCTTCCTTTCTCCTCTCTAGCCCCCAACCCTCGCGGGTTAAATACTTTCCCTGGTCCCAATCAGCATCGGCTATGTGGCAAAGCATAATAGGCTGCGGGAAATCATGCCAGCTTGCATCACAAACTGGAGGCACTCAGCTTTTCCAAATAAGGGCTTGTTTATCACAATGCTCTCTGCTCTGGCCGGAGACCAGGTGCCAAATATATAGGGTGGCAGCTGTGGCTCCCCACAGTTCCCCCTTTTTGTTTTAAACGCAACAGGCAAGAGTAGAGGTCTGATCTCCAGTAACCATGAGAAGGACATTGCAATGGTCCTGCAACCTGGTAGTAATATCTCTTGGCAAAATATCAAACCCATCTTTGAGAACACATACATCTAGTTTGTACTACAAACCGGGCTTAGTTAGCATCGCCACTCAGCATGTGTCTCTGTCTTAGATGATTTATTTGCCAGAGCCCTATCCCGTAGAAGCCACTCGGTACATGCCTCTGTCTAAGGTGATTTATTTGACAAAGCCCTAACCCGTAGAAGCCAAGTTGGTGCCATGCCCGTCCTATGCCTTTTTCCTGGAGGTGGGACCTGGGGCATCAACCCACATGCAATCAGACGTGCTCTCCAAGGGACCGCTAGAAGCTGATCTCTAGTGCAGTGCTTAGCCTTGCATCCTGAGCGTGAAGAAGAGCATTCATAATAGTTAACCAAGCCTGTGGAGATTGCCTCGCCTCCAGGGCTGCAAATGCCTGCACCACCAAAGTAGCCTGTCATTGCTGCCAAACCCGCATAGACACACCACAATGCCAATATACTGACAAGGACCAGTAAAGCACCCACGGTTCCAATACCCGTCCACTCTTTCAGATGATTCATCAATCCACTAGCAAGGGACAGGTACCATAATGTCTCCCTTTAAGTGGGTATTAATACTGGATTGCGTATCTAAGGCACTTGCAACATTAGCTGATATCATTGTACACTCAGTCTTAACAATAAATTCTCAACTTAAAAGCTCTTAAACACTAAAGCAAATTTTCTGAGACTAAGCTGTGTATGTGAAGAAATACTCAAATACCTGACTAAATTCTAGTCACACAATGCTTCCAGTTTAAATTATCTATACACCAATTAAATCATTTGTAGTACAGGGTAAATATTATCAGAAGGTCCTTTTACCAAAGATAACATTGATTTTGTATCAAATAAATTCTATACCAAATAGGAACATATGACTTTAACTCAATAACAAATTATAAGGCTTTCTATAGCTATAGAATTAAATTTGGCTATTTCTTCTCTATTTCAAATATAACTATTAACAACCCTCTCTAACCCCAAAGCCCAGGGAACTGGGTAGACGACTCATCATAACTTCTTCAAGCTGAACGGGGGGCGCAGATATAAGAAAGGGGTGGGGAAGGAAAAACAGAATTCATTAGTTTTCTGATGTCTGTGTCTTGACT
>NW_022196903.1:105783397-105789843 GCF_008632895.1 Mastomys coucha
CAGGAGGGGCCTAGGGAGCCCTCCCTACTCTCTTGAATACCATCAATAAAGCTCACTGCACCCAAAAACAAAAACAAAAACAAAAACAAAAAAAAAACCTCCAATCTTTTCTCAAAAGCACAAAAACAAAACCCTTAATTATATTTTGCTAATGCTAAGAGTGCACTATTGGACGTGTGTGTTTGATCAGGGACCAGCAGGGAAGGTATCTTCCACTGGCTTAGTGAGACAGACAATCGTAGGTGCAAAAAAGCCTCCTCCCAGCAACAGCCACAGCTGTTCCAGGCTTTCTTTTTAAGCTTGTTTACTCTAGGAGCAAAGGTGCTAGCAGTTTAGCATTACTACCATGTTTCAATAGAATTTGGATTATTTTTCTATTTACTTTTTATTTCCAAGGCAAACTAACTCTTTGTCTCCAGACTGCTCATCACTTGTCTCTACTAATTTAAGTGGCAGTGTTATAGGGGGGAGGTAAGGATACAGGCAGCCCTGGACCTGTGGGCTCCACCCTAATAGTGGGCTTCTCCATTTTCTGTACTAACTTCTCAAGTTCCTCTTCAGAGTCCGAACCACTCTCATCAGTCTGATCTTTCTCAGACTTTGCTGACCTCTCTTCCTCCAGCTGTTCTAAAGCTCCCTGTTCCTTCTCTACTGCTTTAGAACACATTTTATTCTCCAAGCAGCTCCTAATCAGTTTCCAGATTGGTCGCACTCCACCTTTTATGATTCCTTCCTCCCAGGCGAATTCCAGATCTCTCCCTAATTCATCCCAGCTGGACAGCCTCAGGTGACCCAACACCGCAAACCAAGGGGCAGCAATATCTACCTCTGACAGAAATCTTTCTAGGGTTTCTCTCTTCAATTCTATCTTTTTTACTTTTAATAGCTCCTTAAGAGCAACAAACACGGGGCAAGACTGCAAGTTCCCCATACTATATCACTTTTGATTTGCCCTTAATGGGACCTTATCGCTCCAACCCGGAGACCTTATTGCCTCTTTACTGAGGTCCTTATTTGCCCTTAATGGGACTTTATGGCTCCACTCCAGAGACCTTATTGCCTCTTTACCGAGGTCCTTATTCGCCCTTAACGGGACTTTATTGCTCCAACCCAGAGACCTTATTGCCTCTTTACCAAGGTCCTTCCCTTTTTGTCCCACCTTACCTGGGAACTTACCAATCGACTGCCCTGACTGCAAGGAGTTCTGAGCCATAGAAGATGTCTCTGTACAGGCCACCATTTGTCGCCACCTCACCGACCAGCGGAAATAAGGAGGCAACTACAAACTCTTCTCCAAGCAGTTTATTCAGGAACCTTGTACTACAGAATCATTCATTCATTTTTTCTTCTCCCTTCTTCTCTTTCTTCTTCTTTCTGTTTCTTTCTTCCTTTCTCCTCTCTAGCCCCCAGCCCTTACGGGTTAAATACTTTCCCTGGTCCCAATCAGCATCATGCCAGCTTGCATCACAAACTGGAGGCACTCAGCTTTTCCAAATAAGGGCTTGTTTATCACAATGCTCTCTGCTCTGGCCAGAGACCAGGTGCCAAATATATAGGGTGGCAGCTGCAGCTCCCCACAGCAGAGAGTAATAAACTCTGGGGCACTCATTCCTAGTCAGGATGTCTCCAATCAAAACCCTCCCTTCAGCTCTCAGGCAACCCTGTGGAAGATGAGGTGGAAAGAGTGCCACAGAATACAGTAGATGCTGGAACTATCTACGGTGCATCTACTGAGGTGAGGCACAGACAGGGAGCGGAGTCAGACTAAACCTGAAAAAGCTACACTGCATGCGTTGCATATAGCAGAGAGAGAGGTAGGAATGCCCCATCAGTTTGGAGACCCAAACATCACATGATTCCCAGATGCTGAACACCAGACTGTAAACTTTGGATTAATACAGCTGGATTTTAGTATTGCTCCCATATCTTTATATTCTCCCGTTTTTCCCTTGTGGGATGAGAAAATGTGTAGCCTTTTCATTTGTTTTATCAGTTCCAATTAATAGACTAGGTTGTTGTTATTTTTTCCTAAAGACTTTGGACTTCTGAAGTATAATTTTTAAAGATTGTAGGATTTTAAAAACTCACACTGTGCTTTACATTATGATATTAAAATAAGAATTTAGGGAACAAGAAATAAAAAAAGTTAAAAAAATAAAAAGTCCTGTACAAAGCTCCCCTGCTTTTGCCTGCTCCTTGTGACCTTAGTCTTTCGCCATATCCTGTCCTGAGCAACTCCTGTGACTCTATGTTTATGAATGCTTTTCCCTTCTATAACCACGATTCCACATGGGTAGAAGAGAAAATATTACAAAGTAAAAGGCCTCACATACTAGAGCCACCTGGATGTCCGTTCCAAATGACAAACCCAAGCTCACCAGCATCCGCCCAGTCACCTAAACCTTATGTGTCACTGCTATTCTAAGTCAGTATAACAGACGGCAGTTACCTTGAGGACAGTTAGGAGGAAAGGAACTGAATGGCTAGTGAAGGACAGGAAGCTGGGTAAAGATTGAAATTTTACTAGGGGAAGTTTTATAATTAGGAGCTTATCATGTTCAATTCTGGATCTAACCTGTGCACTGGGTTCCCCAGTGTTTGCTAAGTAGGTACACTTCTCCTTTGATGCACATACAGGGGCCATAAATGCAATGGCCATTTTCCTTCTCAGAGCAGTGCAGAGCTCCTTTGTAGACTTCATCTGTGATGAGAGCCTAGACCAGCAGTTCTCAATCTATGGGTTACAACCTCTTTGGGGATCGAGAAAGCCTTTCAGAGGGCTCACCTAAAACCATCAAACTCATAGGTATTTACATTGCGACTCATAATGGTAGCAAAATTTACAGCTATACAGTAGTAATGAAAAATGATTTTATGGTTGGGGGTCACTACAATGTGAGGAACTGTATTACAGGGTCACAGCATTAGGAAATTCGAGAACCCTGGCCTAGATAACTCCTGAGGAGTCTTACAGGCCCCAGACATATATGAAGTAAGTCCTAACAGCAGAGACTCATTAAAAAGATAAAGTAAAATGAGGTCACAAGAAGGGTATGATCCAGCATGACTGGTGTCCTCATAGGGAGAGATGAGACACAGACACATGTGCAGAGGAGAGAACATCTAAGGACACTCTGAAAAGGCAGCTGTCCACGAGCAAAGGAGAGAGGCCTCAGGAGACAGCCTATTTATTGATCTAGCCTTCCAGACCCTACAAACCTGAGGAAAAATCAATGCTCACTGTGATGAGGAGGACGATGCTTGACAGAAGCCCAGGCCCCTGCCCACATGGTAACACTCCCCAAGCCCCTCAGTCATGATAAACAAAAGCATCTCCACTTCTGCTCATCTGTCCTTGAGGAACAAGCTCTCCTGTCTGTCCCACTGAGAACTGTTTTCACAATGGAATGAACACTTGCCATCATTACATTCCAGCTACTCAATTCTGTGACTGAGAGCTTACTATTTGAATTCACGTGCCTGGTTTCTCAGCTTGTGTTTCATCTCTCTTTGCAAAATGCTCTTGCCAAACATTTAACAGTAATTGCTTCCAGTTTAATGGATAGCAGATTATGTCATTTTTAATGAAATACAGCTTTCACTATAGCCTAATATCTGGTAACTCTGTGATATAAAACACACCCATGTTAACCTCTGTTCACTTATTTCAGATAGGATGCACCCACAGATTCAGTGAGTGGTCTCGCTGTCCATTTCCCAAACTCAAGAGAACACATAAAGACAACTAATGGCAGTGCCAGTGTGAAAACATTCAACTCTTGCCATAATGAGATCCCCACCCTAACAACCCCACACAGAGAAAGACATAGAAGGACATAAGGCCATCAAACACAGAGATTTACATTGCAACTCATAATAGTAACAAAATTTAGTTATATAGTAGCTAAACAGCTATACTGTGTGTCTCTGTGTGTATGTGTGTGTCTCTGTGTGTATGTGTGTGTCTGTGTGTATGTGTGTCTGTGTGTCTGTGTGTGTGTGTGTGGGGGGGGGTTGGGGGTATGCCTGTCAGAAGTTCCAAAGCACAGCCAAAGCCCATGCTCACAGAGCTGTTCTTTGGAGAGAAACCAGTTTTCCCATCAGTAACAGACTCGCATGTAACACAGCTGCATATGCTACAGTGAATGAAAGATCATGTGACTGAGGTGTTGGCAAAGGAGAGGATGGCTTTGAAATACGAAACAAAGGCTGGGCGTTGGTGGCTCAAACCTTTAATCCCAGCACTTGGGAGGCAGAGGCAGGCGGATTTCTGGGTTCGAGGCCAGACTCGCCTACAGAGTGAGTTCCAGAACAGACAGCCAGGGCTACACAGAGAAACCCTGTCTCAAAAAACTGAAAAAAAAAAAAAAAAAACCTGGTGAAACTGGGAACTGAAGGCATTTTCACACAGTAACACATTTTATGACAAATGCAATATAAAATTTATAGCATCTATTCAAATACTCAGAAGACACTGTTTCAAGGACATTACAAATTGTATATTCATTGATAAAATCATTTATTTCACTTTTTTGTTTGTTTAACAGCTGGAGATCTTCCTGACACCAGTGGAGAAATACTAAGAGTAATAATATTTAAGTGCTACTTCAGAGGTACATACATATGCTTCACAGTCATTGTGACTGTCCCTTAAATCACAATACTAACTTCCCTGGCTTTTCAAAAACCATAAAACTAACTTTGTGACTTTCCACTATAAACCTACTCTATATGTAAAGACAGGTGTGCTTAACAAATACATGCAGCTTGGGTGCTAAGCAGAAGCTGCTGGCAGCCTGGCACCAGGCGCTTCCAAGCGTGTGTGGATGACAAATGCGTGCCTATTCTCAGCGGTAGGCTCGCTACTGTCAACACTGCTTCTGACATTTGCTCCCCAATGGAAAAAAAAAAACTGAAAAAAGACTTTAAAACATCCTGAAATAGAGAAGTCAAACCAAGGCAAACACTCCTGCTAGAGAATGTATACATTGTGCAAAGCTGGTGAATGTGATTTTAGTGGAGGAACTTCTTAAAGGAAAAGAAGGATGCGATTAACCAAGACGGGTCAGTTCAGAACTTTTCTTTTTGTTTTGTTTTGTTTTTGTTTTTGTTGTTGTTCAGGAAGGCAAAGAAGAATGAAAATAAATTAACTAGAATTGAATTTAGACTTAAAAATCTTCCTTAGATATTGCTAAATATGAAATCACACACGGCAATAAAAATATCATATTCAGGTCACTGTACGGAAAAGCTGGCAAGAGCCCATACTAATTCTTATTCCGCTTGTTTCTTGGTTCAATCTCAACGCGCTCAGTCGCTCTAGTGCGGCGACTCTGTTGTGGGCTTACTTCCTTGTTCTGATCATTTCTGAAAACAAGAAAAAAAAGAAATGACATATCAGAAAACAATGGTCATTATTCCATTGGAACTCCTAGTATACAAGCAGTTACTTTCACATTCATGTTTTCATTAAAACCCACAACTGCCCTCTCTTCTAAATACAAACCTATTATTTGTATTATCACTATAATTTATCATTCTCATTTTGTTAAGTATGAGAACAATGAGTTTATTATAAGGACCAAAGAAAAGAAAGAGTCGTTCCCTTGAATCAAAGATCCTTAGCTTTAAAAAGCTGTGTTCCTGTAATTTAAAAAGCTGTGTACCTGTCTACCTGTAATTCTAGCACTTGGGAAGCAGAGGAAGGAAAATCTGGTTTTGAGTACATCCTAGTCTACATCGTGAGTTCTAGGCCATCCTGGAAGAAGGGACAAATACTATATCCAGACTTGGTCTCAAAATAACAAACAGAGCTGAGGAGATAGCTAAGTCATGGAAATCTTGAGTTCCATCCCTAGAACTCTGTGGTGGTTTGAATAAGAATGGCCCCCATAGGCTCACAGAACTGAACAATTAGTAATCAGGTAATAGCAGTACTTGAGAAGGATTAGGAGGTGTGGCCTTGTTGGAGGAAGTGTGTCACTGTGGGTGGGCTTGCAGGTTTCAAAAGGCCCAGCCAGGCCCCGTGCTGGCTCTCTTCCTGTTGCCTGCAGGTCCAGATGTAGAACTCTCAGCTACTTCTTAGTACTATGTCTACCTGCATGCTGCTATGCTTCTTGCCATGAAAACAGACTAATCCTCTGAAACTATAAGCCAGCCCCAATTAAATGGCTTCTTTTATAAGAGTAGCCGTGGTCATGGAGTCTCTTCACAGTTACAAAAACCCTCACTAGGACAAACCCACATTAAAAAGCCAAGTACTTGTAATCCCCGTAATGGGGAGGTAGATAGGTGGCTAGATCCCTGGGCTGAAGCTCACTGACAGCTGGCCTAACTTACTGAGTTTTAGGACAGTGAGAAATCTTGTCTGTCTGTCTGTCTGTCTGTCTGTCTGTCTGCCTGCCTGCCTGCCTGTCTCTCTCTCTCTCTCTCTCTCTCTCTCTCTC
>NW_022196903.1:105789951-105796602 GCF_008632895.1 Mastomys coucha
AGAGAGAGAGAGAGAGAGAGAGAGAGAAAGAGAGAGAGAATAGAGGGAAGGAGAGGGGAGGGATGGGGAAAGGGCAAGAGCGATGCTGTGCATTCAGCTAAACTCAGAAATTCTTTCTTTCTCTTGCTTTCTTTCTTCCTTTCTTTCTTTGTTTATTTTGATGTTGGGAATGGAAGAAATCCTAGGCTCTAATATACTAGGCACATTCTTTTTTCCATTAATTTTGTTGCTGCTATTGTTTGTTTGGTTGAGCTAGAGTCTTATTATGTAGCTCTGGCTCACCTGAAACAATGTAGGCCAGGCTGACATAGATTCTTAAGTACAAGACAAATACATGAGTCCACACACACTTGTAAGCCTTCTTCTTCTGCTGGGAAGCCTACAATAGGTCAGAAGCAGGAGTGCCTATTGAGGCAACCATGAGGTAAGCAGACAGTATGCCTGCCGCCCACGATGTTTCTCTTCTTTGAAGAACAGGAATGCACTGATCCCTGGAACTCAGACAAAAATCTCTGAGTTTCTGATGGAAAAACAAGAGCTGGTGATCTCACAGATTCTTTGGCCGAGGCAGCCAGAGCAACCACTAAAACCCAACCAGGCCAACTCCCAAATCACCTTGCTCAACTCCCACATTAATGGCCAGACAGAAGTAAGCTCTTTTCTAGGCATAAACACTTTTTAGCTCAATCTCTGGCATCCTACACAGTATCTTCAGTCTTAGGCTAAAAATGAAGACACAGAAGAATCAAGAAAAGAAGAATCAAGAAAGAGATCCCACTGCTATCCACAAAGCAACTGATGCAGAGACAGCCCAAATACTGGACCCACCAGACCACATGACCTCAAGAATAATTATGACCAGTGATATACATTGAGGGCTCTAATACAAAAGGCAGGGAACATCCAGAGAATTTCCACAGACATGGAAATGATATGAACAAATCAAATGGAAACACTGAAAAGTTCTAAAGTATCAGAGAAGAAATGCTTCTTCAAAGAACAATTAAGTATAAAGTATAAAACTGATGAATGATTCAGTAAACTTAAAAGATATGTCAGCAAAAAACATCCAAAGTGGGGGCTGAAGAGATGGCTCAGTGGTTAAGAGCGCTTGCTCCTGAACATGGAAGGCAGCTCTTAACCACCTTTAACTCCAGTGCCAGGGGATTCAATGCCCTCTTCACCTGCAACCTGCACACACATGACACAAACACTCTCTTACATATATACATATAAGTAAAAATAAATGTTTTAAGTCCAAATTAAAACACAAAGAAAAAATTGTGTGTGTGTGTGTGCATGCATGACTAGAATCCCTGAAGAAGAAATAACTGGAAAATTAATTACACAGTTGAGTTTCATAAAAATTAATTAAAGACATCAAATAAAAACTAAAGGTAGTTAGCCCTGTCCCCATTAACAAATAACAAACAGAAAATGCCAAGATACATATTCAAAGTGCTGAAAATCTTTGGAGGCAGGCAGAGAAAAAGAAACATTCCATAGAGGAATAAATAAGATTTCCAGTAGGCTTCTCATCAGAAGCCAGACAGGCCTTGAGGTGATGCCGTGGTGACTTTAAAGTGCCAGAAGAAAAACTGTCAACCTAGAATCCGCTCCTAGCAAAAACATCTTTTAAAGATAAAAGCTAAGAAAAGACATCACAGACAAACGCTAAGAGGATTGATGGCTAATACATTTAAGAAATAACCTAAGAAATATTAAAGGAAGCTTCTTACATCAAACAAGCACGGTCACCAGCTGCCAATCTGCATCGATTTAACATGCGTAGGAGTGAATACATGGCAAGGGGACCATGAACACAAAGTATGAAATGGAAACACTGCTGTTGGTTCTCATATATCTGAAGGTATCAAGAATAGGTCAAGAGTTAGGAAAGGCCTAAGAGAGCTAAGGGTAAACTAATTCACAAACACCAGAGAGGGCAATAGGCTCCTGCAGAAGGTGCAGTTTGTGTTTCAGTATAGGCAGAGCCAGAGGGCATGGGAAACATCTGAGCTGCTCCAGACCTGGTTCCCACAAGGCCATACCAGTATAGGCAAGCATTGTGGTTTTAATGGTCAGTACTTTGTCTTCTCCGGGTTTCTCGACAGAGAGTCTCCCAATGCTACTTATCACATAACAGCCTAGACACATGCTCACCAAGAGTAGTTAGTGCCTGGCTTTTCAGAACAAGCAGAAAAGCAAGACTCTTAGACATGTGGCTCCCATCAATATCTACCCAGTTTCTTCTGTACCTGCGTGGCCTTCTGGAAAACTGCAGTTCATCAGCCACTGTGACCAAATGACAGAAATTGGCAATAGTTCATTCTATTTGTCTCACAGAGTGTTTAGTTAAAAGTCTAGGAGTAGAATGAGACTAATTTGCAATAGTAAACCCAAGTAGAGGCGAGGGTCTTAGACCCAGCAAACAGAATGCTATAAGCCTTCAGTGGCTACCTTAGAAAGCCGCATGGAATCTCCGCAGTGTCTCAATACCTTCCAGAGGCAAGATAGTAACACTCATCCAAGCTAAAGTCAAAGACAAATAATTGGATGGTTCTTATTGTAGGAACAGCAGGTTATGCACACCCTACCATTCACATTCCTCAAGAAAGCTCTCCCCAAGTAACAGAAGGCAGCTTTGATCTAGAGAGCTCTCTACACTGTCTAGGGGCCTCATAATCTACCAGTGGTGTTTCTTTGAATTCTTAAAAAATTGATAATGATTACCACTAGAGTGTTAGTCATGTTTCTTGAGAGGAAGGGACATTAACTTTCATACAAGTAGCACTCCTGAAGAGAAAGTGGTATTTATAACTGCTGGTTTCCCACAAAATGGCTTCAACACCAACTGGGGCACACAAGTTGATGACATTTCCTACAAGACTGTCTGGTCAGTTATTATACATCAAGATAATTTCTTAGTTCAAATAACAGAATCCACTCCAGTTTTTTTTTAAGACTGTCTGAACCACCACCAGTACATGCCACCTATAGGGTGAGATGACTGAGCAACACTCTGAGAATGATGAAACCGTTCTCATCTGGAGGAAATAACATGCTTATGGTGAGAAAGGGCAGGATCTGCTCAACAGTTCAGAAGAAGGCCACAATGAATGAAGATCAAATTATGTTCCCAGTCATCTGACAGAGAGAGCAGGCAGGAAAACTTAAGGTAGTTACAACCATCTGAGAGACTCTCACAATGGCATTTTTCTGGGTGAGGAGCTTCTGTGGATTGCTTTGAAGGTCAGAGTCCACCAGTGTCTCTATCTGTCTACAAGTTCCTCTGTTCAGGTGTCTATGTTAGTACCCTTCCCTTCCATAAAATCAGTGTGCCCTTTCCCATAGTCTGAATGTCACCTCTGTTTAAATGATCTCCCACATTTATCTAGTCTTCTTACCCAGAAGGGTCAGATGCAAGAGGGCTAAAGATATTTTTATAAAACTTACAGGGATTCCTAATGCTCCCCCACTTTTGCGGGTGGGTCATAATAAAAGTTTTCAGCCAGTAGTGTACTTGACCAAATGGTTTGGATTCTTCTGATTTAGAACAAGGGCTAGCAAAATTTCTATAGTGGGCTAAATAGCTTTGACAACTCAACGTCTGCTGCAGCTACTTGACTCTGTTGTAACATGGAACAACAAAGAAGCAATGTGGACCAATGGCTAAAGGAATATATGGCTATGTTCTTTAAAAAAAAAAAAAAACTTTATTAACAAAATCAGAGAGTGGAGCAGATCTGGCTCATGGGCCATGGTTTGCCAACCTCAACCTAGGGCTATAGCAGTTTAATAAAATAAAGTTTAACCTTGGCCAAACTCCCACTCAGAGGGTATACCAATATAGCCAATCCAGATGTTGTTTGGAGAAAGAAGTATCATGCCCACAAATAGATGAGAAAGGTTTGTTTTTAAATTTTATATTTTGTACACTTTCTGGGTACAGTAGTATTCAGTGATCAATTCTATCACTACCTTGACATTTGACTTCCAGCCTCTAGGGCTGTGGAAAACCACAATTCTATGGTTTAAGCCACCTAGTATGTGATGCTAGAGTCCCGCGTGGATGGTAACTAAGACTTTGACGCTCTTTACCAGGACAGTCCCACTCTGCAATGGGTTATCACAGATTCAAAGACCAGAGATCTCAGCAGAAGCTACATGTCAAGTGAAAATAAGCACAGGCAGCCTGCTCATCTCAACTTTATACCAGGCCATAGCAGCTACACTATCAGGGAACATGTTATCCTTTCCTCTGCCACCTTATACATTTATCAAAAGAAATACAACAACAAATGAACTCTAATATAAACCATTACATTTATTTTAAAAGTCTCACATTACTGATTTAAAACATTATTAAACAGTAACTAACAAAGTATCTAAAAGATACCTTAATGCTTATTAGAACACAAAGGTGACTCCAGAAACAAATGTCCACATACATATGAAACAGACATGGGTCATCTCTTCAATACCTATTGCTGTAGCAATGGGAAAGCCTTATGGCAAAAAGAACCACTGAACGACAGTTACCTCCACACCTTATGACACTCATAAAAATGTATCTGAAATAGGTTACAAATCTTAATGTAAAACCTAATACTTCTAAGCCATTAAAACAAAACAAAACAAAAAACTTTGGTGATTTTGGGTTGGGAAAAGGTTTCCTAGGTTGGACAAAAATAATAAAACAGACATAATACATTTCATCAAAACTAAAAACTGTACTTTGAGAAGCAGTCCCTAGAAAATGAAAAGGCAAAACTAAACAAGACAAAAAGAGGAGACTGAGATCCCAGGAAGGTGTGTCCGAATGCCACTCCTGACAGAAGAGCACTTTAGAAGAGCAGAGATGCACTAGTTCCTGGAGAATGTGAAAGACTCAGAGTCAGAGAACTGCCAGTTTCCTGCTTTAGCACATTATTCTCTGAGGAAGGCAGGAGCACACTGGTAAGTGGAGCACTGTCAACATGCAGTTCTGTAGGCTCATTGCAGCCCATGTCCATGCATTGTCCTCTCTCCACAGGGGCGTGATGAGTCTGAGTCCATGGCAATAGGATTTTGGTTTTTGATTTTTTTTTGGCGGGGGAGGGGGTGGAGGTGAAATTTTCCCCCTTGTTGCCTGTGATGCTTGCCATTCCATCATTTTTCACTTTATGTAGTCTGTGACTCTTGTTACGTGTATACATGTTCTCAATCATTTTGTCTTCTTGAGAGATTGACCTTTTCAAGCATTATAAATGTCTTTGGCTCTGTTACAGCTTTTATCGTCAAGTCTACCTTGTCTGACACGTTAGTCCTGTTTGAAATGTCTATGGCATATCTTTTTCTATTCCTTTGTTTTCAATGTATTGGAATCGTTCTTTGTAAGGAAAGCAAAGGAGCACAATCCATAATTTTTTCAATAGTTCTACAGTGTCTAATTCTAATTAGGCTGTATAACCAATTCCTGCAATCACCCATAAAGCAGAATTTATGTGGAGCTTTCTTTGTTGTCATTTCTCTATTCCATCATCTCTGTCTTCTTTGGTGTTATCCAGATATCTTCTATTGCAGCCTTTTAATCCACTTTAAATTTGTTCTACTTAAAACATCATCATCACCACCACCACCTATAAGACAGGGTCTCATGTAGCTGCCACCGCTGCTGCCACCATCATTATCATCACCACCATCATCATCGCCATCATCATCAACATCATCTATAAGACAGGGTCTCATGTAGCCCAGGCTGGCCTCAAACTTGATACTTGCTGAAAATGACTTTGAATTTCTGATCTTCCTGCTTAGTATAAAAGTACTGCTAAATGAGGCAAGGAAAGTGAATCCTGAAAATGACCTCTGGATTTAGCAGTCTGAAGGAGGCCTTCAAAGGGCGAAAATGGAAGATAAAGAAACAAACTGCAAGTTGACTTCACCTACAGAAGGAGAACTGTGACTAAAGGGTCCCACTGTACACTGAGAACAAATGAGAAAGACTCAGTTGAGAGGGAGTGGCTGTCTGTGTAAGACAAAGAAGGACAAAGGGAGTGGCCCCAGACAAGTGGGAAGGAATGAAGCAAAAGGAGACAGTCACCTCAGACATGGGGAAAGGGTATTTATTTGCTCTGAGATTTTGCTTAACAGACTATCACTGTCCAAAGAAATAATGTGGACATAGACCTGACATCATACAAGTAACTCGTTATGTCAGGACTCCAGTTCCACAGTGAGAACATACAAACAAGAAACACAGCAGAGACCTTTGCCTTCCACCTGGATTGTTATTCTCTTACAGCAGAAAGCACAAGTATTTGTATAGAAATCAGCTCTACCGAATTCAGAATTCTCATTTCTTAGCCGAAGTACACACGTTTGCTGACCGTGGGAACTCACTTATGAGCTGCTTCCCAGGCTTCCTCTTCTTCCAGAAGATCTCTTATGATGTCGGAACTGGAACTAAAAGGACACGTGTCAGCAATGCCACACCTTGTGAGGTCTGTCCTAATCCAAACATGAGCACTGGGCTACGGGGGCTGGAGGGTGAGCAAAGTGGCACAGGGGATACAGAACAGTGGCCATGTTCAGCATCCAGAGGGATACAGAACAGTGGGCATGTTCACCATCCACAGGGATACGGAACAGTGGGCATGTTCACCATCC
>NW_022196903.1:105797611-105835643 GCF_008632895.1 Mastomys coucha
AACAGTGGGCATGTTCACCATCCAGAGGGATACGGAACAGTGGGCATGTTCACCATCCAGAGGGATACAGAACAGTGGGCATGTTCACCATCCATAGGGATACGGAACAGTGGGCATGTTCACCATCCAGAGGGATACGGAACAGTGGGCATGTTCACCATCCAGAGGGATACGGAACAGTGGGCATGTTCACCATCCACAGGGATACGGAACAGTGGGCATGTTCAGCATCCACAGGGATATGGAACAGTGGTCATGTTCACCATCCATAGGGATACGGAACAGTGGTCATGTTCACCATCCATAGGGATACGGAACAGCGGTCATGTTCACCATCCAGAGGGATACGGAACAGCGGGCATGTTCACCATCCAGAGGGATACGGAACAGCGGGCATGTTCACCATCCAGAGGGAAACGGAACAGCGGGCATGTTCACCATCCACAGTGGGCATGTTCAGCATCCACAGGGATACAGAACAGCGGGCATGTTCACCATCCACAGGGATACAGAAGAACAGCGGGCATGTTCACCATCCACAGGGATACGGAACAGCGGGCATGTTCACCATCCACAGGGATACGGAACAGCGGGCATGTTCATCATCCACAGGGATACGGAACAGTGGGCATGTTCACCATCCACAGGGATACAGAACAGTGGGCATGTTCACCATCCACAGGGATACAGAACAGTGGGCATGTTCACCATCCAGAGGGATACGGAACAGTGGGCATGTTCAGCATCCACAGGGATACGGAACAGTGGGCATGTTCAGCATCCACAGGGATATGGAACAGTGGGCATGTTCACCATCCAGAGGGATACGGAACAGTGGGCATGTTCACCATCCAGAGGGATACGGAACAGTGGGCATGTTCACCATTCAGAGGGATACGGAACAGTGGGCATGTTCACCATCCACAGGGATACGGAACAGTGGGCATGTTCACCATCCACAGGGATACGGAACAGTGGGCATGTTCAGCATCCACAGGGATACGGAACAGCGGGCATGTTCACCATCCACAGGGATACAGAACAGTGGGCATGTTCACCATCCACAGGGATACGGAACAGCGGGCATGTTCAGCATCCACAGGGATATGGAACAGTGGGCATGTTCACCATCCACACTGTGAAGACAATTGCATAGCCACATTCCTATGTGCAACATCACCAAATTGGTCCCTTGGATAGTTAGAATTTATATGCCAATTAAATTTCAAAAGCTGTCATGAATTAGCAATGATGAAACTATGAAGAAAGCTTAAATAAATCCCTCAACACAAAACCTGAGTCTAGACAGAGGAGTAACATGAGACTCTTTAATCTCCTATGCTAATCAAAGACCAAACCACACTTTATCAGTTTCCAGCACTATCAAAAAGGAAAAGAGAAAAAAAAATGTGCTTTAAAAACTAAATTCTAGTGATGAGATTCATTAGAGATAACTCTCTAAGTGGCTTTTAGTCTCTTGGTAACCACCATAAAGTAAAGCACAATGCAAGTGAGCCGTGCTAATTACGGAAGTGTGTTACAAAAGTGTGACCTAGCTTAAAATGTCACACTCTTTGGTGGTGCATGGAAAACAAGATTGTCGGGGAGGCATGAATTATTCCTTTAAAAGAAAAATTGTTTGAAGGCTTTAGCATCTTGTTCCAAGCTAATCAATAGAAGTTACTTTAGAAAACTCATGTGTCTACTACCAGTATCAAACACACTTCTCTAGAAATTCTACACTGAATGTTATGGGAACCAAATGGGACATTCAAAAACAAAAGTCACTTAGCAGAATGAGGAAGGCTTAGGTGAGAAACAACAAGGTTAAAAATATTAAATGATAATAATTCTCTAATGATACAGTAGTAAATAACAAAAGCTTTAAATTATGAAGGCTTAAAGTGTCAATGAGGGGCTGGAGAGTTGACTCAGTCATTAAGAGCACTGACTGCTCTTCCAGAGGTCCTGAGTTCAATTCCCAGCAACCACATGGTGGTTCACAACCATCTGTAATGGGATCCAATGCCCTCTTCTGGTGTGTCTGAAGACAGAGTACTCACATACATAAAATAAATAAATCTTAAAAAAAATCAAGTGTCAATGAAGCATTTTCAAGCCATCTCTGACAAGCCACACTGAAGTAGCATTTGTCTCTGATGCTTAGACCAAAGAGGCCTAGAGATCATCAAACGCAGCTCCGCACCAAACGTCTCCCTCATCCCATGTTTTGCCCCAAGTCCTCTACATTCTCAAGAGCCTCATGCAGGGTCTAGGCTGGTCAGTCACACTGCATGTATGCCCCCAACCTTCTAGTACCTTTCCTGAGCAAATGAGAACAAACTCACTGGTAATCACAACTTCAGGTATTTGTGGCTTGAAAAATATCCATAATGGAACAGATGTGACCTCAGCAATACTTTAGTTATGTTTATTCTCACAGCACAACACACATAGCATTTTTAAAATGATAGCACACACATATGTAGGATATTGCCTTGTCTGCAGTCAATTCTGTCCTATCTACATATGAACTTCAATTATTCCGTTAGGTCCCTGTGTTGGGAACCCATGATACAGCCTGCCATAGTACCCAAGTATCTACTGTTTTTTCCCACTGAAAAATTCACCCCCTTCAAAAGCTGGATGTCCTCTACAACAATGAATACTTCAGCAGTAAATCACCCAACACTAGGAACCTCTCCTATTAAACAAGCACCGAAATGGAGCTTTTGTTAGGAGAGGAAGCAGAGCAGAAAGCCCTCCAGGTCATCTAGCTGATTTCACTAACTTCACTACTCTCTAGGAGGCAGACCCATACAGCTCCTCACTGGCTCATGTCCACCGCCACTGCCATTCTCACAGAAGCAGTTTTAAACCTTTCTAGCACAAAATCTCAGCTCTGGCTCCTCCTTATGCAGTAACTGTTCTAACTGTAGAAGACCTGCAGCCAGTTAACTTTTTCAAGTTCTCCCCAGCACTTCCTGGACAAAGTCTATGGCAGTATTTCTGGGAGTTTGGGAGATTACTTGACTGTATTTCTGGCTTGTGTCACATAGTCGAAGGAAAGCGTAAAGTCTATTTCTTGTCCAGTAACTCTTCCACCAAAAATACTTTAAAAGACCTTTAAAAAAAGGTTACACGGCGGGCAGTGGTGGTGCACATCTTTAATCCCAGCACTTGGGAGGCAGAGACAGGCGGATTTCTGAGGCTAGCCTGGTCTACAGAGTGAGGTCCAGTACAGCCAGGGCTATACAGAGAAACCCTGTCTCGAAAAACCAATAAAAAAAAGGTCACACGGCACCTGTGGTTCCACGTAAGTAAGCAGGATGGTCAGGCCTGTGCAGAACCTGGTAGTCTGTGGTTGGTTTCCCTTGGCGATTTCAGAACAACCAGCAGAATCACTGGTTTGTTAAAGGAAATATAATATGTGCAGAGCACATAGCATACACTTGAGAGGCTTCTGCAATGATGCCTCAGTGGAAAACGGACGGCAGATTCACAAAGCACACCTAGTTGTTTACCCTGCCTTTAGTACTTCAGCCATGATAGCACCTCCCACTGTCCTGATTCCCATTACTTTCTTTCCACTACACCTTAAGATACTCAAAAAATTATGCCAAAATCAAAACCTGATTGATACAAAGCCTACAAAGTGTCAAGTTCACCAGCTAGGAAGTTTCCGGGTCAATGCTACATCTACTACTTCAACTTCTGTCATCAATTCTACTAAGAGTTGACAGGAACACACAGCAATACAGAGAAAACTGTACAAACCCATCTAAAGGAATGTACTCACCATGTCCTTCTCAAAACCCAGGTGTCAGAAATTAAGCAGACAGTTCATAATTGGGACTTTATAAAGGGATGAATCAGTGTTACTAAATTATCACTCAAAGATTTCTTTCCTGTACACAGCAGCAATTCATATTTTTGAACTCTTAGTCATTTTAATATGCCTTAAAGATATTCTCCTAAAATACCATTAAAATATCTAAAAAACTTCTTTATGAGAAATTTAATCACTAACTCTGATAAGCCTGAGGTCAGAGCACATACAATCCTACAAAAACATAACTCTTATATCTAAAGCAAGGAACTTCTGCATAAACTTCATCATCTTTACTAGCTAGGTTTGGAACAGTTGGAAGACTGTAATTTGGGAAGCTGGATAAACAAGAGGTCTTGTACATGAAAGTTACAGTATAACTATGATAGAGTATTCAGACTGTCCCCTCTGATGTCATCATCTGTCCAGCATTGTGCAAATTATACAGATCACATGTGAGAAAGCCTCATCGAAAATTATATGAATTTTAAATTCTAAATTCCCAAGATGGGTTCTGGAAGATTCTAGTAGGCTTAATTTTTCATACCTTTTAGACCTTAACTTCAGCTTAAACTAGAGAAAAATAAGCTAATGCATTTGTATGTACATGTACCTTGGAATATCTGAGAATTTCAGTACTGCTCTCTGAAGAGAAATCTACTTACTTATTCTCTCTATAGCATACAGTTTTATATAACAGTAGATATACTGTTTACTTCCATAGTTGAAAAGATGTCAAATATTCCTGTAAGGTATGATGTAAAGTTATCTTGGGAGGTGGGGTGCACATACATAGACTTACTGTCAGCATTGCTAAGATGGGACTCCTGTTCTTGTCACTGAATGTGCAACCTTAGACAAGTTCTAAAACCCTTCTAAACCTCAAAGCCTGTATCTATAGAGTCAGGACACAAGTTTTGCAGGGATATTTTAAAGATGATCAACACAGCACACTAGATATTAAGGACAGAGGTTGGCACGTAGTGAGTGTTCAGTCAATGTTGCCTCCATTTTCATAAACCAGGTTTGAGCCTGGATTTTCCAAAACACTGTCACAGCACTGTTTCAATTTGCCCCAGGAAACCTGATCACTACATGCACCACTTTAATCTTTGATTCCCACTGTTTCTATGACACCAGGTGCAAAATCATCAGAGCCTAATTATCTAGCTTGGCTGGTACGAAGGGTACAGTATGAAAACCACAAATATCTATTAGAATACTGTGGATTAAAGAATACTTACAGGTAGAATTTTCTATTATCTAATAGTTACCTGCCTCCAAGTGTCTTTATTGTGGCAATAATTTGAGTATAATTAAGAATATGCAATATTAAAAAGAAAACAACCTCCTTTACTATAAATCAAGTATTCAATGAAGGGGTACAAAACATGCCAGACAATGATCTTTCAGTAAAGTTGCTCACTAGCATGAATCTTTCCTCAAAGTATGATTTCTAGTAATCGGTTCTTTAGGGTGAGCCAATAGCCTACATGCAAAATACTCTAGTAGTAGACTATTAATATTAATAACTATTATTAGTGGTATAATAAAATAGCAGCACTTACAGATTTTTTTTAATAAAAATCAGTGATGATAAAGGTCACCATTTTTCTGAGGAGCTACTACTAGCAACCACTTAGCACTACATCTTAGCACTAATGTATACCTGCTCTAGGTTTAACCACTGTGAGAGTTACCTTACATCCTAGCTCTAATGTACACCTGCTCTAGGTTTCTTACCATTTGCAAGATGGATAGAGGCTCAAAAAGATAAGAAAAAAAAAAAGACAGGAATACCACGCTCATTTTCTTTCCCCAACCTTGCTGCTTCAGCCAGAGGAAGTCTTCATCTGTAAGGTGGTACTATTCATACCTCCCTATATTTCTATCAGTAAGGTTTTACCAGACAACCAACTGCAACCTTCATAGATAAAGAACAGCTAAGAAGAGCTTAGTGGGCTCCAGATCTAAAAAACTAAGATGACAAGGCCCCAGATGACAGGTAATAAGAAGAATGTATTTCTCCAATCTTACAAAACAATAGCAATGAAGTTCATATTTAGCTTAAAAAGTAGTCCCAAGGCATGAATAGACATAGTTTGGGTTTCCGTTGCTGTGAAGAGACACCATGACCAAGGCAGCTCTTACAAGGAAACATTTAATTAGGGCTGGCTTACAGTTAGAGAGGCATGGTAGCTTGCAGTTGGACATGGTGCTGGAAGACACGAGAGTTCTACAGTTTAATCCGCAGAGAGCAGAAGGCGGCTGTGCTTCACACTGGGAGGAACTTGAGCATTATGAGACCTCAAAGCCCCACCTCCACAGTGGCATACAGGCCACACCTTCTAATAGTACCACTCCCTATGGCCAAGCATTCAAACACATGAATCTAGAGGGGTCATTCTTATTCAAACCACCATAATGACCAACTAACCTAGGGAGTCTGGCCAAACAAAATCAAATTTTATTTGAGCAACAGTCAGTCTGTTCCCCTCTTCTGATCCTTACCCTGTGCCCCTGCTCCTTTCTACTGCAAACAATGTGATCTCTATTTCAAGCTTCTCAGCCACGTGGAGCATGCCTTCCTCTGGATCCTAAAGCAAAGTTTCTAATCAGGGAAGAGTTGGCAGTCTCACTGTTAGAAGAAAACCGTATGTTTAAGATATGAACTGACTATTCTTTAAAAATACATCTTTCACTGTGCTTTCCTTGCTGTTACACAAAAGTGATGGACTGGGAAACCCATGAACTTGCTAGTTCTAATATCTCAACTGCTTGTTCACTTCTACTTCAACACTCTCAAACTTTATTCATCTGGCCTTGGTGCTTTCTGAGAACTTGGAGAACTGAAGAACTAAGAGCTTTAATATCATTAGTGTTTGTGGGATTGAGCCACATCCGCCTCTTTCAATGGACCCTTCTCAGAAACTGGGGAGACATCAAATGCTGCCGTCCTTCTACCGAAGGCAGCAGGAGTCTACGTGTCCACAGACACTTTCCTCTCCACTACTCAGTAGTGCACTAGGGAAGCACGGGGCAGCCCAGCTCCTAAGCAGTGCACTCTCCCTAGCCCACAGGGATTGGTGGTGTACCAGGAACTAACTCTCAGCACCCAATTTTAGGTAGCTAAAACACATGGCAGGTACCTCCAGGCTCCAGCATCACTTTTTTTTTTTTTTTTAAATACTGGCACACTACCAAAATACTACCATTTTCTAAGTCTACTGAAGGAAAGAGTTTGAAACTCTGCAGTATGAAAGTGATGTAGTATGATGCAGTATGAAACACTCTTATGAAAGTGATGAGTGTTTTCTTTCTTTTTAAGGAAACCAGAACACATTGTTTCTAAATATTAGAGGTTTTTTGGCTCTCTGTAAGAATTCAAGTTTAATATTTATGTTTATGTTTAGACTGAAACTTAAAAAAAAGCAGTATCTCTGAAATATCAATTACCTAGTATAAAAGAAGCTGTCTTAGTAAGGGTTTCACTGCTGTGAAGAGTCGCCATGACCAAGGCAACTCTTATAAAAGAAAACATTACATTGGAGCTGGCTTATAGTTTCATGGTCCATTATCATTATGGTGGAAAGCATGACAGCATCCAGGCAGACATGGTGCTGGAGAAAAAACTGAGAGTTCTACAGGGGCAGTTTCCCCACACTGGGCACAGGTTGAGCATTGGAGACCTTAGAGACCACCCCCTAAAGTGACACATTTCTGCCAACAAGGCCACATCTATACCTCCTAATAGTGCCATTCTCTGTGGGCCAAGTATTCAAACACCTGAGTCTATAAGGGCCATTCCTATTTAAATCACCACAGAAATCATCTTAAATTACCCAAATATTGACTATTTCAAATAGGTACCAAACATCTCTAGTTAAATGGGCAAAGAAACAAAAGCACAAGGTATCACTTTGGATTTATTTTGTTTTGGACTATCAAGAGGAAATCACATACTCATACAAATAACAACTAAACACAAAAAGACAGGGAGATCACAATGTGCAGTGATGGTGCCCAGCACCCGCACCCCAATCCCTGGTGAATCAGAGAGTAAGCAGAATTCCAAAGATGAACATTTCCTGTCACTGTAGTTTAGCTGGGTGACAATCCTCTGATAATGGGAGTGGAGAGGTCCAATACAAAGATGGTGCTGAGACTAGCATGTATTCAGCTAGAGCAGCTGCAATGAAGTCCATCCTGTTCTCTTCTCATTGGTACCCATGGAGGATATCAACAGCCCTGCACTGTATCAGCAAGAGCAGAATGACTCCAGGCTAGGATTTGTCCAAGGAGGGCACAAATTTTAAATCTCACTGACATGGCTTACCTTCTCTGAGACTCTGCTCCTTTAAGAAATTAAGTACTGCCGGGCGGTGGTAGCGCAAGCCTTTAATCCCAGCACTTGGGAGGCAGAGGCAGGGGGATTTCTGATTTCGAGGCCAGCCTGGTCTACAGAGTGAGTTTCAGGACAGCCAGGGCTATACAGAGAAACTCTGACTCGAAAAACCAAAAAGAAATGAAGTCACTAAACCATTAAATGTGTGAAAGAACTATCCCTCCCAAGCCATAGTTTTCCTGAGCTTCCAATATTCTTGATATGTTTTAGTATTTTATGTGCAATATGATCCATACCCCCAATAACAGGTTATAAATGACTCTTTAAAAATATGCTGAGCACAGCAAGAAAAGCATGTCATCTTTAAGTTTTCTAAAATTGGCTTCTGCAGAGTCAACTAAAAAGAAATAAGTCCTCTGCAAACAAAAGCAATCATCTATAACGCTTGAATTCCTGAGATACAGAGTCATGTGTTCTGCTTATTTGGTAAAATCAATAGAAGCAAGCAAAATCAGCAGTTTACTATGTACCCATGTTCCAGAATGTATCTGGGTGAGAGGGGAAAAGAACAGAGACATCATACAAATTAATTCCGCCTTGCTTGCTGATGAGGAACCCAGACAACTGTTCCAGGAAGAGATAATGGAGTGCTATCTAGACATTAAGCTAAGGTAAGGATTGAAAAACCAGCCAATTGCAGGGAAGTAGAACCACCACGACCCCCCACCCCCCACCCCCGACAGCTGTTCTTCACCTAACTTGAACATTCAGTTCTTACCAACCAAGGAGGCAGTAGTGGTCTAAAATGCAGGCTTATGAAAATCCTCACATTGAAATGGGGAATGCCTGGGATGGAGTGAATGACTGGCTTAAGTATCCCTCTAGAGAAGGTGCATCAGCTCCTAGATCTCCATCCTTCATCCACGGAAGTGGACACTGTGTTTATGACTTCTCAGCATACTTTCTACTTTGAAAACACTTGTGTTCTATCCTAGCTCACCCTTTCCTCAGGCTCTCACTGTCTCTAAGACCTTGTACTACCTGCTCTTCTGATAAAAGACAAGTAGTATGGCAGTGACTGTAACAACGAAACCCCAAGCAGCCAGTTAAAAGCACAAAATCCCAACAGCAAAAGGTGGTAAATGACAGACCATTTTTGTCCCATCCAATTTTTTACACAAGTACAAGGATGAAGGGATTATGATTTTTTTAAAAGTAAACTAGAGTCAGCTGTTAACTGGCCACCAGTTGGGGACCTGCTTATATTGATTCAAACAGTGACTGCTTGTCTAATAGTCAGAAGGAACTACGAGTTCCTTCAGCCTCTACAGCTTTTCTCAGTGTTCTTAAAAGCACACTTAGCTACTCCTTTTTGTTCTTCATTTTCTCAATGAATAATTAAATTCTGCCAACATTTAAAAATTAAAACCATTTTTATGAACAAAACAGCACACACAGATATATCTTTGGGACAAGAATTTCCCAAGTTTGGAAAGTATCTGATAAGCAGCAATGCACTTTGATCAGTTCGGCTTACCTAGCGGTGGGCATCAGCCTTGGCTCTGACTTTGGGCCAGCACTGCTCACTGCACCACACACGCCATTCACTAACCATAGCTTCAGACCCTACGTGCTTCCCCATCTCACTGGAAATTATGCCTATCTCCACTTCTTGCCTGCAAAGTTCTGCTTTACTCAGTAAAGCTTTTCTCATCATTCAGTATTCCAGCAGTCTGATATCCCACAGTAGATAGATAAGCTGCCCTTCCCTCAGCAACCTATATCTCACATATGAAAACATCAATCACATTTATTGTATTTATCCAACTATCTTTTTCTTAGTCTGAATGTCTGTTCTTGTAAACCTTGGCCCACACTTTACTATGCACAATTAGTGTGTTAGATCCATAGTAAGTGCACAATTATGAACTGAGTCTCTGAATAATTAACTCTTCTAACAGATCTTATCTTATTCTAGCTACACAAAGTCTTATACCCAGGACATTAGTGATGGTAATAATGCCCATGTCTGTCAGCAGACTGAATCAAGAGTTCAAAAAATTGACTAAGGGATGATGGTGCCCATCTGTAATCCCAGCACTCAAGAGACTAAAACAGGAAGATGATCATGAATTCAAGGCCAGCCTGGACTACAACAGCCCACAAGCATAGCTATGCTTCCCTTCCAGGAGGCAAAGGTAACTGTGCACGGAGATAGATGCAGAGTCCAAAGAGCCCTGGAAACACATATTCAGTATTCCCTTCTTGCAGGTAAAGACTACGGCTTGAAAAATCCCATCTGTTCTCATAAAATGTACCAAAGCCAAAACCCTATTCCTACCTTTAGTTAATATCACTACCTAGCCTAGGCAGATCTCCTTCCTACCCTGTCCCCATTCCTTCAGTGTGCCAGGCTTGGCCTTACTGCTGCAAGACAGTCTGCCCAGCATGAGGGCTGAAAGAAGTAGGGAACAGCCCTGCATGAGAACTTAGCCAAGTGTTTTAGACCAGTTGTTAGTTTCCCCAGGATGAAACCTTAGTCAGACAATGGCAGATGAGTGGCAGGGCCAGCTCTCCCTTGCTTTCATCCTCAGGGTTCTCACCTACAAGTGCTCCCTCATCAAGCCATCTCACCAGCTCTCAAGACCCCAGGGCCAGATCTTCCAACTGCAGCAAGTGGGGGAGGGACACACACACCCATGTCACCTTATGGCTGATGAGTGGTAGGCCCAGCTCTGGTTTGATGACATACATCCTTTGCGGCCTCACTTCCCATTCCCTATGTAGAGGAAAGTCAAATGCTTCTTCTCATACAAATCCTCCTTTTGGGTCTGCTCCCTCATGGCTAAGTACACACTTCATACTTCAGAGGAGAAAAGCTGGGTTGCTTGAGGGTTCTACAGTCAAACAGTAGAATTAAACCTGATCTTGCCACTTACTTCCTGACTAACAAAACTCCTGGCCATTTCATTTCTGCATCTCCAAGTGGCTAAGATAATATACCTTATAGTATTACCACTACTAGAGTAGCATCTACTCAAGCACACATAGCTCACTGCCTCCTGAACAAGGCTTCACCATTCTGTAGTCTTGAGTAACAGAACTACTCAGGAGGCTCTGGCCAGAAACACAAAAGCTGTGGATTACTCCTGAAAACTTCCTAAAAGACCCATTAGCTCTGACATGAAGGAACACTCTAGCCCTCTGACCTTTCACCTGAAACTCATGCTTTCCTGGATTCCCCACTCCCAACTATTAGGGATACCCAGTCCTTGCCCTGAACTGCTGCAAGACCCAAGTAAAGCCACACCTTATATTGTCAGAGCACGGCCCATCTGTACCCTTCTAGCTAGGAGAGAGTACACTGGCTACTTAGAAAGTGCTCCCTGAACTAACTAGTACCCTCAGAGCTCCCAGGGTCTCAACCACCAACCAAGGACTGCACATGGAGGGGTCTGATTATTCAGGCAGCATGTGTATAGTAGAGGATTGCAAATTCAATCATCAATAGGAGGAGAGGAGCTCGGCCCTGTGAAAGTTCTGTGCCCCAGTGTAGGGGAATGCCAGGGCCAGAAAGTGGGAGAGGGCGGGGTGGCAGGCATGGGGAAGTGGGAGGCAACAGGGGTTTGTTTTTGTTGTTTTTGTTTGTTTCTTTGTTTTTTGGAGGGGAAACTGGGAATGGAGAAATTTACATGTAAATAAAGAAAATAAATTAAAAAAAAAAAGTGCTCCCTGTTTCCCTTACTAAGCAATGTGCGCACCTGACCTTACACATAGGCAACTACGATGAATGACCCATGTCATTTTCCCCTTAAGCTATCTCCATTATTTTCCATTTCTCTCAGAAGTTAAGAGAAGTTAGAATTTAACATTTTCTAAAAGGTAGTAATAAGGTTGGGGAGGGGTACTGTTTTTTTTCCTCTGACTTTCAAGTTTCTAGATCACTCTTTCAGAAAAGACTGAAAAATGAAGAAAAATTCTATGAAACTAGAACACACAGGCCAATAGTTAAGTGCTATTTGATAAGGGCCCAACATCTTTGCCTATACTTGTGAGGAATTTCATTTATAAAGATGCTATGCCTAATGGATGGAACTAGAACATATCATCCCGAGTGAGGTAACCCAAACTTAGAAACACACTTTACAGGAGCCCAGCAATGGTGATGTAAGAGGTATCATCCAGCAGCTGATGAAAACAGACGCAGAGACCCACAGCCAAACATTAGGGAGAATTCAGGGAGTTTTGTGAAAGGATAGGAGGAAGAATTTAGAGAACCAGAGGGGTCAAAGACACCACTAGAAGACCTACACAGACAACTAACCTGGGCCCTTAAGGCCCAGAGACTGAACCACCAACCAAAGAGCATGCATGGACTGGACCTAGGCCCACTACACATAGGTAGCTGGTGTGCAGCTTGGTCTTCATGTGGTCCCCTAACAATTGGACCTGGACTCTGTTGTCTGCCTTTAGATCACTCTCCCCTAACTGGGCTGCCTTATCTGGCCTCAGCAGAAGAGGATTAATTTAGTTCTGACAGGACTTGATGTGCTAGGACAGGTTGATACCCAGAGTGGGCCATGAGGGAAAGAGGTGGTAGAGTGGGACTGGGAGGAGAGGAGGCTACAATCAGGATGTCAAGCGAATAAATAAATTAATGGGGGGAAAATACAGATTCTGTGCCTAACCTAACACCAAAAATGTCGTCATCATTTCTGGGGGCTGGGGAGGCAGATTTAGAAAGGTTACAGTGCTATTCGTTCACATAGCGACTCAGATCCTTATAAGCCTATCCTCAGCATCTGTGGGAAGCCTCACCTACCTGAGTTAGGGCAGGCTACAAACCTGACCACTGAATCATGGTATCAGCTAATCTTTATAAGCCAAAAATTCACAACTGCTCACGCTCAAATAGCCACGCACAGCAGGCTCTGAACACAGGTCAACCAAATTAAATGGAAACCATATTCATCACCCTATGCAAACTCATGACTACTACTTTTAAAGTTAATGCCTTGTTTAAAAGACTTTTACATTTTTAATGAATTCAAACCTACAAGCTCCAAGCCCTTCCAGTTGATAACGGTCTAGCACAGCTACCTGTGTAGTTACACAGACACACAGCACCTAGCCATAGAAAGCACACTGCTGTCAGTGGTATTTACTTCCTCAGCATGATTTCTTAAATGAATCCATACAATAAATCAACAATTTAAATATTGCTCCAGTAATAGAATCCAGAGACCTTATTTGTACTTTTCCATCCACGCCAAAAGATCACCATCTCTTTCAAATTAAAAAATTTTTTCAAAATAATGATCTAAAGATTCTTCCAAGAAAAAGCATGACACAATTCACAAATCATTCCTTTATGAAGCTAGTGTCTCTCTTCTCTAGGGTCATAATCAACAGCATCTTTGCTTCTAATTTAGCCTTCAATAAAAATGCAGTAGCTATAGTTTGCCAAGAATCAGTGAATAAAAGCACTCTTTTCTTGATTAATGAGAACAATAAATTAATTTAAAGAAATTTGGACAAGTTTCTTGAACTCCTGGAAATTATCCAGCAAGGAACTGTACAACAGTCTGAAATTCTTATTAATCTGTTTATCTTCTGTTTTCAAGTTGGTAAAAGATCAATATAGTATTAACAAAGAAAGTTCTAAAAGCTGTACTTACAAGTTATGCTAGCAATAAAGACCACTTGATCATAAAAACTATTTGGATTGGATAGAAACATTGAATTTTATGATTATTTTTAGGTGTCAATATTCCATGTTATATAAGCTTGAATACTGTTCTAGCACAAAACAAAACAAAACACCTAGCCTCTTCATTCAACATGGTCAGTCAGCTCTGTACTATAAGACAGCAAGGCTGCAGGGAAGAAAGATAATTCACACATTTTTCACTCACAGTAGACCCACAACAAGAAAACTATTTAAAATACCATGGTCCAACTGCAGAAAAAAAAATAAAGAACTCATCTACCTACACATTTGCCTATCTGTGGAAGGCAGATTTATGGATATGCTAGTGTCATTTCAACCTAATTAAATTCTGAAACATTATTCTTTTAGTTTTTCTATTTTTCACAATAGACATAAATGATATATAATTAACTTTTTTTTTTTTTTTAAATTTGGGGCATTGCAGCAAATGTTCTAGAATCTGTCAGTGTGCCTTTCTTAAGAATCAGTCAGGGGCTGGAGAGATGGCTCAGTGGTATTGACTGTTCTTTTAGGTCCTGAGTTCAATTCCCAGCAACCACATGGTGGTTCATAACCATCTATACTAGGATCTGATGCCCTCTTCTGGCAATATAGGCATACATGTATGCAGAACACTGTATACATAATAAATAAATCTTAAAAAAAAAGAAAGCAGCCCATACAATAACCATAGCACGTAACTATCAAAATCAAGAAGTTGAATACTGCAACAGTAACAGAATTTGGAGACTTTATTCATATTTTTCCAATCATACAAATGATAATATATCCTTTAAGTTAAAAAATAACTTTTCAGCCAGGTGGTAGTGGCACATGCCTTTAATCACTGCATTCGGGAGCATGGGGAGGTGGATCTCTGAGTTCAAGGCCAGCCTGGTATACAGAACAAGTTCTAGAACAGCCAGGGTTACATAGAGAAACAGTGTCTCAAAAAACCAAACCAAGCAAACAAACATAAAAACTTTTTGAAAATAATGGCCTAAAGATGCAGATTCATTTACCCATATACCCACACATATAAAACAAAACAAGGTCATAAAAAGAATAAAATTTTCTGATTAAAATGCAAAAAATAAAGATAGAAATATTTCAATATAAAAAGTGAATGAGATTCTAGATTTATTTATGACCTACAACACTAAGTTGTAGATGAACATTCAGTTCACTTGCCAACCCTACAAAGCTAAAAGGCTGACACAATTTTAGGATTGCAGAAGAGCTCAACAAAAACACTATAGTATCCCATCTCCCATCCCTCTGTTGTCTGAATATAAAATATAAAATACAAATAAATAAAAATCTCATACCTTTAATAGACTTTGATTTTACTATGAAATTAAGTTTTGACTAGCCTTTCTCACTCTGAATTATTTTCCTAAATTCTACGGTGATAATTACACTGGTCAAATGGGCATCTCTTGGACTATTTAAGTTTTGGAGTCACTAAATGACACTGGCACGAACTCTGTGACAGCCTTCTGCCAGGCCAGCATCATCCTGCATTATAAATCACTTCATGTTCTCCAATTAAATGATGAATACTATGTCTGAACTGAGTTAGGAATCTTATTCACATTCAAATGTTGCATTTCAAAGTCCAAGATGATGTGGATGGCAAGGCAAAACATACAGTGTGACAAGTCGGGGAGAAGGGAAGGAGAGGTCAATTTAGCTACAATACTTCCCTCCCACTTAGGAAACTTAAATTTATACACATCCAGAGTGTTTTTAAACTTAAGTAAATGAAAGGTTAGGGTTTCTTTATTATTATTATTGTTGTTGTTGTTTGAGCCAGAGTTTCTCTATGCAGCCCTGGCTGTCTTGGAACTGGCTCTGTAGACCAGGGTGTCCTCAAACTCACAAAGATCCTACTACTATCTCTGTCTCCCAGCTGCTGGGATTAAGGGTGTGTGCCACCATAGCCCTGTTAAGGGTTGATTTTTTAAAGATTACTTTTATTTACTTATTTTTGTTTGCATGTGTAGCCCTGGTTGCTGTAGAGTTCAGAAGAGATGCCAGGTCCTTTGAGCCAGAGTTATAGATGCTTATAGAATTTTCAGTTTGGCAGTCAGGTTCTACAGAGCAAATTCCAATACCACATTTGCCTAGCCAAGGCTCTTAAACACTGGCCCATCTCTGGAGCCTCAACAGAGGGGTTCAATACCATTTTTGTACATGCATAAAAATATTACTGAAAGTGGTTTAAGTATCCATAAAATATTTCTATCCCCACCTCTTCATGTTTGCTAAACAACTATAAGGTTTGCATCTTCCTATACAAAGTCATGCTAAAGCACCACCAGCAGAGGTATAGCATTCTCAACAGTCCCTGACTATACTGTTTCTAGGGAGTTCATCTAAAGTCTTTCTCAGACATCTTCTCTTTAAGATTTTTCTTTTATTAAAGATGTATGCATGCATGTATGTATTGTATATGTCAGACTATATGAGTTAATGTGTACCACATGTACACACGTGCCTGTGGAGGCCAAAGGGCATCAGATGCACGAGAACTGGAATAGCAGGCAGTTGTGAGTTGCCGGATATGGGTGCTGGTGATCAATTCAGGTCCTCTACAAAAATAAGTGCTCTTAATCACTAAGTCACCTCACCAGCCCATTTCAGCCATCTACTACCTTCTACCTTCTACCTTGAAGATGAGGGTCTACTCAATGGTAGTAAGAAGTTATCTGAAAAATTGACAGCTGAAACCATACCAACAGCCTTTTGCCATAAGAAAATTATCCATGGTCCATAGAAATTTCTTCCACTAGCCAAGTGTGGTGGCTCATGCCTTTAATCCACCACTTGGGAGGTAGAAGCAAGTGGATCTCTCTGAGTGCAAGGCCAGCCTAATTATGTAAGAAGTGCTACAACTACAAAGAGAGACCCTGTCCAAAAAAAAGAAAGAAAGAAAGAAGGAAGGAAGGAAGGAAGGAAGGAAAGAAAGAAAATGCAAAAAAGAAAGAGAAAAGAAATTTCTTCCATTTATTTTAAGGAATGTGACATGACTACTTCCCCTGACTTTAATCATGTAGCAAGCAATCCCTTATGTACCCTGCTGGCTAGGAACTTGCTATACAGACCTGGAGGGCTCTGCCTTCCTTGTCCTGAGTAGTGAAATATTTAAAAATATTTTTCCAAGAGCCAGGCATATAGCTCAGCAGTAGAGTATTTGTCTACATGCAAGGCTCTAGGCAAGTTCAATACCAAGTACCGAAATAAAAATTATATATGTAACATTTTTAAAATTGCCCATCACTAAATATATAATTACTAATAATCTGAGGGCCCAAGGCATACTAGGAAGTTCTAAGACAATACCGTGGCCTCATGCCCAGCCACCAAAATGAGTAAGTGATGGAGTGATGGAAGAAAAAGAAGGGAGCAAACAGGTGATAGAGAAATGGACGACAAAAAGAAGCCAAGCATTTGTGCACTATGAAGTAAGATGGAACTAGACGCAATTATGTTCTTGCTCCTTGGGAAATGGTGAAATTACATTGTCTATCAATAGAGCCACTAACAAATAGCTGCCAGCAGGCCTATGCCCTCTTCCTTTGAGAAAACCAACCACCGTGAGTCACTGTGACTCCCAGAGCTGTATCCACCCAGGAAGAAGAGCAGGACCTGCAGTATGGAGACCCATCCATAACTGACACGTCCCACTGTGTTTGCTTCTCATCACTGGCCTATCTGCTATTCTCTGTAGGTGGTTGTGGGGGTGGTTCAACCATGAGACTGGACTACTTTACGTTGAATTACAGTTTTACTGTGCTGTACTTTGGCCAGAGACTTATTTCCTTTGGAATCTTCAGGCTGAACAAACATTTGAAGACATCCACAGGCCCCACCTGCCACATGGCCCACCCACAACAAGAGCCACTACAATATGCAAGTATGGGGTGGAGAGATGGGAGAGAAAGAAAAGCAGAACAGTTTGAGCACCATGAAGAAAGACAGAGCTGGAGACTTGAGGGTGGAGAGGGACAGCCTGATGTGAGTAGCCTGTGGTGCCACCTGAGGCCATGATAAAGTACTGGCCCACGCTGCCCTGAAGGCCATGCAGCAGCAGGGGTCTGTGTCAATGTCCTTGGACCATAATACCACCAAAGACCCCAGACATCCCTGGTCTGGGCTGCTGTTGGTTGATACCCAATGGCTGTGCAGAGCTGGCCCAGCCCCTCACTGAATACATGCACTCAGGAGAGTAGGGCCAAGGGTACAATAATGGGAGAGCTATATGCCCTCCAAATCTCCTATGTGGTGGTGTGGTCAAGGGAGAGAGCTAACCCTGTCCCTTACCAGCTGCACCACTCGGCAGAGCAGGCTGCATATCTCATCTTGGCAGCATAGTAGAGCTGGCCCCTGCTGGCATGAGTGAGTCAGCCTGAGTGCATGACAGGGGAGAGCTGTGGCAGTGGGTAACCTAGCCAGGGGCAGTGCTAGAGAGTTTGCCCTAGTGGTGAGGGTATAGGGGAGCTGGTGGACTGATCAACTCAGCTAGTACACAGGTCCAGATTCAGGACTGTCAGTTGGCCCACCCCTGCAAATCCAAAGCTGCAGGATCTCCATAACACAGGGCAACACCAGGATATCTCAAAGGAATCCCAGTGAGGATCCAGTATTGATAGTGTAGCAGTAGTTTTCTTGACCCCAAAACCAAAATAAAACAAAAACCAACTAAACAAGAAAACCCCACTGCCTATCATGTTTGCTCTACCAACTCTAGGGGGAGAAACAAACAAAGTCAGTTTAAGATCACCACACTACCTACCAACCATCTTTTTGAAGCCAACTCTGCAAATAAATGGAAGTGAAAGTGAACTGACACAGACCATGATCTATCCTCTAGATCAGCAGTTCTCAACCTGTGCAAAGTTACAGCTATGAGGTAGCAACCATACAACATTATGGCTGGAGGTCAGTACAACATGAGGAACTGTATTAAAGGGTCACAGCTTTAGGTAGGGTGAGGAGCACTGCTCTAGATGGTTAGTGTTGATTGTCAACTTGACAGAATCTGGAAATATCTAGGAGACAAGCCTCTCGGCACACCTAAGAGTGTATTCATCTTGATTAGGTTCATTGAGATGGAAGACCTCCCACAAAGGTGGGCAGGACCACTCCCTGGCCCCGGGCTGTGGACTGTAAGGGAAGGAGAAAGTGAACGAGGCACTAGCACTTCCCTTCCTCCTCTTCAAACTAGTCATATAACCAGCTCCATCAAATTAAACAACAACAAAACAAAAAAAACAAGAAAACTTGATTTTTCTTAAGAGGGCTGGAACCCCAGACTTGTGAGCCTAAATAAACCCTTTCTCCTTAAAGTTTATTTTGTCACAAAACCAGAAAAGTGACTATGAAACATAGGAAGCATATTAAAAGAACCAACTTGTACACATTTCTTACCTGTTGCATGAATCTGACTCTGAGGAGAGAAGGACATCAGTACAACTAGAAGAGTCATCTGGTCTCTCGGGCTCCGACGGCCCTGGGGAGTCCAGCTTGGACTGAGGGAAGAGGTTTGTTACTGAGACAGTATCTGAGAAGCTCACATTATCTTCTTGTGCTAACAAGGAAAAATAAAATTTTTAAAAATTAAAGAGGATCTTAATGTACACCTTATATAAACTTTTATATTTCTTTAACACTTAACGTTGATATTTCTACTTTAAAAGTAGAAGTTAAAAAAAAAAACAGTGACTCTAAAACTATGAAATAAGAAATGATACTTTTGGTGGGGAGAGGGGAGGATTCAATACAAAGTTTCCTCCATGTAGCCCTGGCTGTCCTGGAACTCTCTCTGTAGATTATGCTGCCTCAAACTCATAGAGATCCACCTGTCTCCACCTCCAAAGTACTAGGATTAAAGGCATGCACCACCACTGCCCCACATAAGAAATAACACAAGAAATCTTGCTATATTTTTCAGGATTAATTCAGTAAGAAGTAAAGTTTTCTTTAAAAAGAGATGGGAATGCCTTGTCATTCTAATGGAAGTTTCTATTAGCAGCTTAATAAGGAATAATTGACAAGTTAACAAAACAGATTTAACAACAGAATCACACTATTTGTCATATGACACGATACTGACCAACTATGGACACTTTTTTGAACACTTTTAAATAAAATCTACTAATTAAGAAAAACCAGTCACAGGAATCTTGCCATTTGATCTGACACATTCCTGTACATACTCTTTCATATCCTGTTTTTAAGAGTTATAAGTAAAGATGCAGAGATACCTCAGTGTGCTTTGAAAGATTATGACATACAGGCATAGCCAAATATCTGAAAATAAAGGCACAAGAAAATACCAGCTGTGCCAGATTGTCTGTTGCCTATGACTCTCCCTTTTACAGTGTGTGCCAACACTTCGGGGTTTACTGTCTTTTGACAATTCAGATAGTGAATAAATAATTAAATGAATAAAAGCAACTATTGATATTTTATTAGTAGAGAAAATTTATTGAATAAGACAAATTCTTTAAAAAACAAAAATAGCTTCTCAAGCTCATGTATTCAAGATCTTCAGAATGACCCTCAATGTTTGTTCTACAGAAGCCCAGCACTCATCACCAGTGCAAACTGGTCACCTGTACCAACAAACCACCATGACCAAGGCAGAGAGCCACACCCTCTGCTGTTCACAAGGGAAAGCAAGGCATTAAGCAGCAACTTGCCAGAAGGTCCAGAACTTGCTATTATGAACACACCACATGGAGGGGAACTCCACCACCCAGGCCATTCATTCACTCAGTAGTTGAGAAGAATGCAGTCAGGCTGGCAGGTAATTCTAGTTAGGGTTTCTACTGCTGTGATGAAACACCATGACCAAAAAGCAAGTTCTGGAAGAAAGGATTTATTTGGGCTTACACTTACAGCACTGTTTATCATCTAAGGAAATGACGTTAGGACAGGAATTCAAACAAAACAGGATCCTGGAGGCAAGAGCTGATACAGAGGCTATGGAGGGATGCTGCTTAGTGGCTTGCTTCCACTGGCTTGCTCAGCCTGCTTTCTTATAGAACCCAGGACCACTAACCCAGGGAAGGCACCCTAAATGGGCTGGATCCTTCCCCAATAAGCACTAATTAAGAAAATCCCTTTTAGCTGGATCTCATGGAGGCACTTCCTCAACAGAGGCTCCTTCCTCTGATGACTCTAACTTGTATCAAGTTGACACAGTATCAGCCAGTATATAAGGATATAGGGATTCAACTTAAACATTTATTTTTGCACAATGACTACACTCTTCTCTTCTTCCCCTCTTATATTAGTTTACAGAAGGTAAAGCCCCATCAACATTAATATCATTTAACAGTTTGTGAGCACTAAAAGTCAGCTATCTTTCCTGTCTACCCTTAAACCTTGAAACACAGGGCTCCAAACAGCCCAAATGTGAAACTCAGACAACAGACTTCCTCTAAGACAAGCATGCCTCTTGCTCATTACAGGGCAGTCAATGATTAAAGAACATCAGTATACTCACTGTTGACACTACACATGCCTTGCCTCTAAGGCAGCCTCTCGGCTCACCTACAGTAGCTTAACAACATCAATTATTTCTGAAGTTCAGAGACTGTAGTACATATGTGTACATACACCTACCTAATGTAGAATCTCTAAGCACAAGCAACCAATTCTATATGAGAGATTGGTCTAATAAGCAGAAAATGTTCTCATAGTGGGAAGTATTGAGTATGGATCTTAAGAATTAAATAGTTTCAAAGGACATACTTTAACAACTGCATGAAAAATTCAAATTGTTCAAAGATCATGAGGTTTATACTAAGGCAGGACCCAGCATCTGAAATACCCACCAGGAAATCTGAGGACAACATGAAAGAATTCAATAATACCTACAATAACAAAACATTTAGGAAAAATCTAGCAAAATAGTTTAAAAGAAAAATCCGACCAACCAAACAAAAAATACTTTGGTTTACTGAAAGCTATGAAATTGCTAACAGAAGTTTTAAAAGATATAATAAAATCAGAAGGCATCACATGTTCATGAATTGGAATATGTAATGCCAATACTACTTAAAGCTACCTATAGAGTCAATGCAAAACAACATAAAAATCTCAAAAGCGTATTTTGTAAGAAAGAAAAATTCATCCTAAAATTCACATGTAATCTCAAGAAGTCCTAAATAGCCAAATAACGTTGAGAAAGATTAAAATCAAATTGATTCACATGTAACTTAAAAATAAAACTAGTATGGTACAGGCATAAGGACAAACCAACATCACAGACAGAACAGAGACAAGAAAATAAGCCTTTATATGGTTAGTTGACTGTTTTTGTTTGTTTGGGTTTCTTCTTTCTAGTTTTGAAACAGATCCATGTTTTGCAGGCAAGGATGCCCTCGTACTCATAATCCTCCTGCCCTACTCCTGAAGAGTGCTGGAATACACATGTGCCACGCTGGAATACACATGTGCCACGCTGGAATACACATGTGCCACGCTGGAATACACATGTGCCACGCTGGAATACACATGTGCCACGCTGGAAGGAGCCTGGTTTTTGACAGGACTATCAACAGCATTTCATGGCAAAAGGGAAGACTGCAAAAAATAGTTCTGAGAACTGGGCACCTGCACACAAAAGAATCAAGGTGTGTGCTATCTCACACGATAGCAAAGATTGACTAAAGCCGGAAAACTAAAATCTTAGGAAGAAATCACGAGAATGGGGCAATTTGTACAACAGTGCATTTGGCAAGGACTTCATGTATATAACACCAAAAGTACAAGCAACAAATGAAAAAAAAAAAACCATAAACTGGACATAATAAAAAGTTAAAAGTTTTGTGCACAAAAAGTACTATCAAGAAAGTGAAAGAGAATACAAAAACTGTCTACAAATATTTGCAAATTATATATACAGGAGGGATTGATATCCACAGTAAGAAACCCCTAAAACTCAACCAAAACTCAAACACCCAATTAATAACTAGGCAAAGGACTTGAATAAATTCCAAAACAGATGGCCAATAAGTACATGAACAGATGCTGAACTTCCTAAAAAAATAAAAATCCAATCGTGATGACATACCACTTCCCACCTTGTAAACTTTGTGATGGCTACCTTGGTTGTCAACTTGACTACATTGCAATCAACTAAAACCCAAATAGCTGGGCACACCTGTGAGGGATTTTCTTGACCAGATCATGTGAGGTAAGAAGACACATCCTAAGTCTGGGCTACACTTTTTGATAATAAGCTACATTATAAAAAGATAGAGAAAAGGCAAGTTTCTGCTTTTTCCCTGCTTGCCCTCACTCTCTCTGGCAACTTCATCTATCCTGTTGCTGAGGGTATTAGCTGACATTAGAAACTACTTTTTTGGGCTTCCAACATAGACTGAAAGCCAGCTAGACTAGTTGGACTGAACAACTTGGCCTTTAAATCAAGAGACAGATATTTTGGACTAGCTTAAACCACAGCCTGAAGCCCACGAATCAGTCTCCCCTCTCTCCCTCTCCCTCACCCTCCTCCCCACCCCCTCCTCTGTATGTGTGTGCATGTGTATGTGTGTGTTCTGTTAGTTTTATTTCTCTAAAGAACCCTGACTAATACAGATGGTCTCCACAACAAGGAAACACATACCTAGAAAGTGGATTCTACAACAAACAAAACTAGCAAGTGCTGACAGGATGTGGAAAACTGAGACACAGACGAACTGCCAGTCAGGATATAAAACAGTGCGTCCATTGTGTAGCACATGGAACTAGCATTTGAACCACAAAGTCCATTTAGATACTGTCTGGTTAGCTTTAACTATCAATTTGACACAACCTAGAACCATATGAAAAAAAGTCTCAACTGAGGAATTCCCTACATTAGGTTGGCCCTTGAGTATGTCTGTGGAGGACTGTCTCAATTGTTAATTAGTGTAAGAGGACTTAGCTCACTGTGGGTAGTAACATCCCTAGGCAGGCAGCTCTGAACTGTATAAGAAAGCTAGCTAAGTATAGTCGGGCGCCTTTTTCCGTCCAGCTAGAAGTAAGGAGGCAAACACCAAGCCCTTCTCCATGCAGTTTAATCAGAAACTTTCATATTTACTTCTTCTTACTAGCTAGCTTCTTTTATATTCTTCTATATCTTCTTCTTACGTCTTACTTATTACTACTTACATCTTATTAGTTACATCTTATTAGTTACATACTTATTCCTAATTCTATATCTTACAACTATACTTATATCTTACTTCTATATCTACATCTTCTCTCCTATCCCATTACCAGCCCCAATTCTACATACTTACTATCTCTACATACTTACTCAATACTCTACTCTCATATCATGAGGGATATGTGGGAGAGTGGGGAGTGTTGAGCTGCACCATGTATAGTTTGTACTGGGGATGATGAAACGGTTTGGGGTATAGACAGATGGCTAAACAGTATTATAAAAAAAAGCATTTAACAGCCATGAATTATGCTATATAATTCTATATCCATACATACTTACTCCTATCTATTACATCTTACTTACTCTCCTAACCCATCACCAGCCCTAATTCTACATACTTACTATCTCTACATACTTACTTTATACTCCTCCAGCCCCCAGCCCTTGTGGGTTAAATACTTTCCCTGGTCCCAATCAGCATCAGCTACGTGGCAAAGCATAATAGGCTACGAGAAATCATGCCAGCTTGCATCATAAACTAGAGGCACACAGCTTTTCCAACTAAGGCTTGTTTATCTCAATGCTCTCTGCTCTGGTCGGAGACCAGGTGTTCAAATATATATATATAGGGTGGCAGCTGCAGCTCCCCACAAAGTATAAACTGACCTGAGAGGCTGGGAGCAAACAGGATGCAATGGTTTTGCAATGGTTCCTGCTGTTCTTCTTTGACTGTGAAATAAATCTCTTGGTTAGAAGTCATGCTGTATGAAACAGCGAGCAGACCTTCCTTTAGGTTCCTGGCCCTGACATCCCTCAGTAAGAGATTGTGACCTGGGAGTGTAAGCCAGATAAACTCATTTCTCCCCAAAGTGTGTTTGTTTGTTTAGGGAGTGTCAGAGCTTTTTATCACAGCAACAGAAACAACAGACATGCAATAAAACAAACTGAAAGCAGAGTCTTGAACAGATATCTGAGAACTAACGCATACAAAAACATTATTCACAACTCAATAAGGCAAAATAACTCAATAGATGAACCACAGCATGCAGTAAGGAATACTATTAAAGCCATAAAAAGAAAGAAATTTGAATATTTGCCACAACACAAGACAATAAAAATATTATGCCTAGAATAATAAGCCAACATAGGAAGACAGATACTCTATAATTTCACTTGCATTAGGTAGCCAGAGCAAGCAATTCCACAAACAGATACAACAGAGATCATGAGGGATATGTGGGAGAGTGGGGAGTGTTGAGCTGCACCATGTATAGTTTGTACTGGGGATGATGAAACGGTTTGGGGTATAGACAGATGGCTAAACAGTATTATAAAAAAAAACATTTAACAGCCATGAATTATGCACCTATGAATTAGTAAAAATATGTTATATGCATTTTGTCACAATTAAGAAAAGTAGTAAAGAATTTCCCCATTGTGATTCTGTTTTGCTCATGGGCCAAAGCATTAGCAACAGAAATACAACATTGATCTCAAATTTAAAGTTAGACCAAAACTAAGTAATGTATAACAACTACATAAGCCTTAGACGCTTCATCACAACACTTCATCCAAAGTAAACATCAGAATTTGGCAACAAAAATAATTTTCGGGACTGGAGAGATGGCTCAGAGGTTAAGAGCAGTGACTGCTCTCCCAGAGGTCCTGAGTTCAATTCCCAGCAACCACATGGTAACTCACAACCATCTGTAATGTGATCCGATGCCCCTTCTGGTGTGTCTGAAGACAGCTACAGTGTACTCATATGAATAAAATAAATAATTCTTTAAAAAAAATAATTCTCTTTCTAGGTAGGTTGCCTTAGGATCTTCAGCAACAAATCTTACACTTAGAAAATATCCTCACACTTAGACCAACACAGAGCATCTCTATGATTGGGGTGCTTCCTACCTACAAGGTAAGCAGACCTTAGGGGTCATCTCTTCAGGACACTCTCTTGTTTCTGAAGCAAGCAATAAGCTATTTTATAGTCAATAACTGCTACATTAATCTTATCTAAAGCATACTCCCTTAAATACTGATTAACTTCAGTAAATGACATGGGTTTTATGTTTTTTAAAATTAAAAAAAATGAGGATGGCTCAGTGTTAAATCACTTGACACAAAGCCTGACAACCTGGATTTGGTCACTGAAACCCACATGGTGGAGGGACAGAGCCAACTCCCTCAAGTTACCCTGTAACTTCCTCACATGTGCATGAGTGTATGCACACACATACACAAAATGATACATATAAAAGAAAGTAAAGAAATCCACTACACTTGTAGTTAAGTCTTACCCACATATTCAGACGGCAGTGTCTCTGCAGATTCATCTTTTCTCATTGCTGCAGCTTTTGAAACTCTGCCAGTTTTCTTATATCCTTTTTTGGCCTGATCTACCAGAATCTGGAATTCATTCTGGTGCTTTTTACCTAAAATTCAAAAGAACTGTGAGTGTATGAAGCATCTGCACATGACAAACTGAGTATCAGGTGCACAAGCTACCAGCTACATCATCTGCAGAATCACCTGCACTGAATGCAGGCACTGCCACGCAGAAGACTGCAGAAGGCTGAGGCAGCTGAAAAGTCTTTCTCTTCCCACTAAGCAAATACGAATGAGTGATATCATTTGATACTCAGGTTTTCCTCCTCAAACGCTTCTATGGAAGGGCTTTCCAGAGTGCCTGAAATACAGACTGATAACCATTTCCTCCCTCCGGCCCATCTTACTTTGTTTCAGTGAGGTAAGGACTCACAAAGTACCTCAAACTCATAATCCTCCTGCATCTGCTTCCCAAATGCTGGGTTTTCAGGTATGTGCCATACACTGGTGACTGCCACTTCTAAAATACATTCAAAAGATGGTTTTCTAATTTTCAAGATCCACAAGACTACTAAGACTACATGGATTACAGTAACTGACACAAAAGCCAAGGCTGTAGGAAGCAGGCTTATAATATTTCCGAGCACAATTCATGATTCATCTAACTACTTTCCAATCCCATATCTCTAAGTGCCTCTTCTGCCTCAAGTCTATACCATGACACTTCTGACACCTTTCTTTCCATTATCTACATTCTAACACAGGGTATTTCAGAGTACAATACAGCTAAGGATTCCTGAAATTTTTCCTTCAAGGACTATGAGGTAACACTTATTGTCATAACCATACTAAGATATTATCTGATCCTTAAAAAAGATCTATCATTTTTACTTGTATGGGTGGTTTGCCTCCATTTATGTCTGTGCATTACATATGTGCAGTTCCTATGGAGACCAGGAGAGGGTTTAAATCCTCTGAAAATGGAGATATAGACAGTTGTTAGTCTTCATGTGGATGCTAGGAACCAAACCCGGGTTTTCTGAATAAATAATGCTTTTACATACTGGGCCATCACTTTAGCCCCATCTGTTCTTTCTCATTGCAATGGCATAATATCATGAATGATGTGATACCATGGTGGAGAAAATGTCTAGTGCCCTAGCATTTGTCAAGGAAATGATTCTGTTTCTCTCAGCACACATACAGTACTACTTAGGAAAAACCATAAAATCAACTTGACTAAAACTATCTTGATGGTGGACTGCACGATGGCTACTTAGCAGGCTACATGGTTAGCATGTGTGAACCCCAGCAACTCTCTATATACATAAACAAATATGTGGCAGACAGACCAACACACATCTCTTTGGTGGAATAGTAAGAAAAATAATTAATTTAATTAGATGTTGGCTCTCGAGTATATGACATGCCTTTCTAAAATCCTCCATGGTAAAAACTATCAAAGCACTGAGACTCTGTGATCTAAGTCAGCCATTTATTTAGTGGGGTACAGTTAGCGTTCCATTGATGTATTAAAACATCTTGGCCAACGCAACTAGGGAAGGAAAGGGTTTATTTGGCTTACAGTTCCATATCACTAGTCATCACTGAACAAAGTCAGGACAGGAACTCAAGCAGGGCAGGAACCTGGAGGCAAGAGCTGATACAGAGGCCATGGTCGGAGGCCATGGTCGGGTGCTGCTTGCTGACCTGTCCCTCATGGCTTGCTCAGCCAGCCCAGGGATGGCATCATCACCCTCCCACATCACTCACTAATTAAGATGCCTTACAGGCTGGCTGATAGCCTCATCTTAGGAAGGCAATTTCTTGACATTAGCTTGTATCAAGTAGACATAAAACTAGCCAGAACAGGAAATCTTTTTCTCTTTTGGAGGCAGGTCCTGGAATATAGATCAGGCTACATCAAGCATCCAATCCCCTGCCTCAACGTCCTGATTGCTACTATATCTGGCTCAGGATAACATCTTGAAGTGAAAGCACAACAAAGCATGGTCATCTCACTTGGGTATCTGGTTCACATATTCTCAGAAGTGAATGACAGGACAAGAATGCCAAGGAAATGTACGAAGCTCAAGTCCAAGTAGATCAAGGACCTCCACATCAAGCCACATACACTGAAACTAATAGAAAAGAAAGTGGGGAAGAGCCTCGAGCACATAGGCACAGGAGAAAATTTCCTGAACAGAACACCAATAGCTTATGTTCTAAGATCAAGAATTGACAAATGGGACCTCATAAAGTTGCAAAGCTTCTGTAAGGCAAAAGAACTGTCAATAAAACAAAACGGCAACCAACAAATTGGGAAAAGATCTTTACCAATCCTATATCTGATAGAGGGCTAATATCCAATGTATACAAAGAACTCAAGAAATTAGACTCCAGAGAACCAAAGAACCCTATTAAAAAATGGGGTACAGAGGTAAACAAAGAATTCTCAATTGATGAACACCAAATGGCTGTGAAGCACCTAAAGAAATGTTCAACATCCTTAGTCATCAGGGAAATGCAAATCAAAATAACCCTGAGATTCCACCTCACACCAGTCAGATTGGCTAAGATAAAAAACTTATGTGACAGCAGATGCTGGAGAGGTTGTAGAGAAAGAGGAACACTTCTTCATTGCTGGTGGGATTGCAAGCTGGTATAACCACTCTGGAAATCAGTTTGGCGGTTCCTCTGGAAATTGGACATAGTACTACCAGAGGACCCAGCTATACCACTCCTGGGCATATACCCAGAAGATGCTCCAACATGTAATAAAGACACACGCTCCACCATGTTCATAGCAGTCTTATTTATAATAGCCAGAAATTGGAAATAACCCAGATGTCCCTCAACAGAGGAATGGATACAGAAAATGTGGTACATCTACACAATGGAGTACTACGCAGCTATTAAAAACAATGAATTTATGAAATTCTTAAGGAAATGGATGAATCTGGAGAATATCATCCTGAGTGAGGTAACCCAATCACAAAAGAACACACATGGTATGCACTCTCTGGTAAGTGGATATTAGCCCAGAAGATCGGAATACACAAAATATAATCCACAAACCACAAGAAACTCAAGAAGAAGGAAGACCAAAATGTGGACACTTCATTCCTTCTTAAAAGGGGGAACAAAATACCCATGAAAGGAGTTGCAGAGACTAACTATGGAGCAGAGACTGAAGGAAGGACAATCCAGCCTGATATAGTTGTCTCCTGAGAGGCTCTGACAGTACCTGACTAGTACAGAAGTGGAGGCTCACAGCCATCCATTGAACTGAGTACAGGGTTCCCAATGAAGGAGCTAGAGAAAGGACCCAAGGAACTGAAGGGTTTGCAGCCCCTTAGGACGAACAACAATATGAACTAACTAGTACCCTCAGAGCTCCCAGGGACTAAAGCACCAACCAAAGAGTACACATGTTGGGACTAATTGTTCCAGCAGCATGTGTATAGTAGAGGATGGCCTAGTCAGTCATCAATGGGAGCAGAGACTCTTGGCCCTGTGAAGGTTCTGTGCCCCAGTGTAGGGGAATGCCAGGGCCAGTAAGCAGGAGAGAGTGGGGTGGTGAGCAGCGAGAGGGGGGAGGGAACAGGGGGTTTGTTCTTGTTGTTGTTTTTTGGTTTTTGGTTTTTTTTGGGTTTTTGGAGGGGAAACTGAGAAAGGAGATATCGTATGACATGTAAATAAAGAAAATATCTAATAAAAAAAAAAAAAGAATGCCAAGGAAAATCAACATCACTACTTCCTGTCAAAGAGAGTCAAGTCTCCTCAGTAAGGAGGAGAATGTGACACTGTGAGTGTTACAGTTTCCCAATCACTACCTTTTCTAATGAAACTGGTGGTGATATTAAAGAAGGCAATTTGCAAATAATCTGAACTCAATAAGCCAATATATACCAAATGACTAACAAATAATAATTCAAAGCACACACATATGAAAGATCTGTTGAAAGAACAGGGCAGACCACTGAATTTTAACATAGTGTGGCATGGAAAAACCAATTTTATTGATATGATTTCAAATTCTGCCTAACTTTTCTGAAATAATGTTGATCAAGTTTTAGCATAATATGAATCCTTTCCCAAAAATTTATAAAGTGCTTCATTTTCCCGGTTAACTTTCTGGTAAAGCCAGGTATCTCTCCTATTCATCAACCAAAATATCCCATGGAAAAGATCAAATGTAGAAGCCAACATGAAAATCAGCTTGACAGTAAAGATATTTACAGAAGAGATGGCTCAGCAGGTAAAGAAACCTGCCACCACCTCAGTTTAATCCCTGGGACCATGTGGTGGGAGGGAGGACAGACTCCTACTCTGACCTCCATATGCATTTATGGCATATGGTCACCTCCATGTACTCACACTCAGGAAATAGACATGAAAAGCTTTTAAAAGCTATTTGCAAAAATTAGAACACGCTCCTCATTAATTAAAAAAAACCCAGACTTCTCATGTATGACACATGGAATTTAGTAGCTATGTACATGGTCGAACTGGAAGACTAAAACCACCTAAGACTTCTCTTCGTACCTCCACGCTTCTGTTACCCAACATCCAGTCGCTGGTAGCACCAACAAGTTTTCTGTCACTACATCTTTAGTCTTTCTAGAGGTTTTTTTTTTGTTTTTGTTTTTTTTTTAAAGATTTATTTATTATTATATGTAAATACACTGTTGCTGTCTTCAGATACATCAGAAGAGGGTGTGAGCTCTCATTACAGATGGTTGTGAGCCACCATGTGGTTGCTGGGATTTGAACTCAGGATCTTCGGAAGAGCAGTCGGTACTCTTAACCACTGAGCCATCTCACCAGCCCCCCTCTTTCTAGAATTTTATGAGTGGAATATAGTCAACCTACTGTTTAGCCTGGCTTTTTCAGGCCGCACTGCTTCTAACTCTTATCTATGAGGCTTCAGCAGGCAGAAGCTCCCTCTTCTCCCCTGACCAGTTCGTTTTACTCCACATGGACAGACCACATGGTATTTCTAGATACTTGGTCATCCTGATCAGCATTCCTTCAATGAATACACAATTTCAATGCTAAAGTTTTAATTTGTATTTCACAATAGAGTAGTGAATAATAAAACTACATCTTTTCAGACTAATGAAACTATCTTTTCATGTAATTCTTGTAGCATTGAGTATCTTCTTTAGAGTCTTTTTACTGTACCATTTACCACATTAGAGTTTTTCATATAATGCATTATACTCTGTCAGACCTAACTAAGATTTACAGGTACTTTATCTTAATCAATGGTTGGGGTTTTTTGTTTTGTTTTGTTTTGTTTTTAGTTCTTTTCAAGAGCAAATGTCTTAAACTCCTGTAATCTCAAGTTACATATTCTCTTTTATGGCTCGTACCACTGTAAAGGAAATCTGCCATCTCTGACTTTCAAGTTTTATTGTTTCCCTTTCGAATCTATGTATTACTTCTCTCTTGTCTTACTGCCTCGGCCATTATACATACTACACTACTGAATGAAAGTGTTCATCAACATTTACACCCTGTTCAAAATAGAGTTATAGGTGACATAGTTTCACAATTTTTTTAAGAAGCAAAGGATTAAGCTAATTTACTAAAAAATAAAAGATACAGTGATGCAGACAAGTGTATCATAAGATCCTATCATATGCATCAAGAAATGACAAAATTAAACAGTGAAACCTAGATGGACATGTCAAGACAAGCTAACCATCCAGGACAAATCCTGAGCACCTTAGCTTCCAAGAACGATGACGTCTGTGTCAGCCATGGCAGTCACAGGCTCCCCTCGTATCACCTGATAACTGCCAACAGATTATGGTGCTTCTCATCTTGTTTTCGCTCACACAGCCCTGTGCTACCTGTTTGCCAGCATCTAAAACAAATGTTGACTTACTATTTCATCAGATCCATTTTTTTTTTTTTTAAATAGAGGAAAGCAAGTCAAGTTTCTTACTCCATGTATCTAAGAGTAGACTTATACATTTTTTTTTTTTTTTACATTTTGAGGAGGGAAAAAATTTTATGGTTTGTTTTGTTTCTGTTTTTTTGTCTTGTTCTGGCTACATTACTTGACCTGCCAAGTAACACTGGACCCAGTCTCAATAACAGAAAGAGACAGAGAAAGAGAGAGGGAGAGTGGGAGGGAGAGAGAGGAAGGTTGAAGAATGAGAAGGAGAATCAGCCAGGAACCGGAGTAATAAGCAATTTCAGTCCTCATTAAATTTGAGGCTAGAGATGTTAACTCTTTCAGTACTGCTAGTCTACTACATGCAAGACCTTAAATTCAATCCTTAGCACTGCAAAAATTAAATTAAATTAAATTAAAATTAAAAAAAGAGGTAAGCAGATCTCTGTGTGTTCTAAGTCAGCCAGGTCTACGTAGCAAGTTCAGGAACAGCCAGGGCCATACAAATACTCTGTCTCAGTCTTAGGAAAAAACCAAACAAATAAAAACTGAAACCATCAACTAAGTAAAGAAATAACAACTACCCAGTTAACAAAAACAGTAAGGTGTCACCTGGCAAAGATACACACAGACAGATCACTTCAGGAAAAGGAAATGATAAAGCATGAGAGGATGCTCACAAGAGAAGGAAACCTACTTTTGACACAAATCTCTCAGCCACAGAAGTGCTGTCCCTCCATACAGAGGAACTGTCATTTGCAGGCCTGGGACGATGCAGTCCCACATGCTTCTACGTCTGCACCATCTTCTTACATAATGCTTTCTGAGAACTAACACATACTTGCCAAGTTCTTGGCAATAATTCAGCTCAAAGCTAAATGTTAGTCACAGATCTTAAAAGGAAGGCACCACATAGACACTCCACTAAAACCCAGTTTCTAAAGCAATATTAACAAGATTATTTGAACATTAACAACCATCATTTTTTTAATTATAAAAGATGTAAAACAGCAATTTAAGTTCTCTACAATAAGCACATATTTCATAACTTACGATATTTACTGTGAATTTCCTCTATTTCCTTCTCTGTTTGGTTCTTTGTAAAAACCATGACCTAAAAAAAACAAAAATATTTAGAATTCCATACATCCAAAATGACAAAAATGGAAATCAATGCACAAGTTTAAAAATCTCAACTGTGTTTTTTTTCAAACAGAGGAAGACACCTTCTTTGTGCATAACCTGCATGTTTGTTTCCTGCCTCAGACTTTATGATCATAACCACTGCAGTCTTACTCGGCACTTCCTTCTCATCAACAGATTTATATTTATAAATTTATAAAGGAGGGTGGGGGAACAACCTTTCCCTCAAAACCAGTGGCATCCAGGAAGGAAATCCCACCATGGTTAAATACTGTTTTCTACTTTAACAATATGGTGAAATCTGAGAGGTTGTTTACGTAAGTTAGGATATGTGCCTGAGTGTATGTGGTATAATATGCAAGGCGGTGTGGATGTGCACACTTGTATACATATGAAGATCAGAGAACACTGAGTGTTCTGCTCTTCACTCTCTGCCTTATTTTCTTGAGACAGGATCCTCACTAAACCTGAAACTCAGCTGGTGAGCATAAAGTTTAAGGAATCTTTCTGTCCCTACTCCTCACAACACTGGAGTTATAGGCACACAGCCATGCAAGATTTTTTTACATGAGTGCTGAGATTTGAACTCAAGTTCTCATGCTTATACACCAAGTGACCTTACCTGCTAGCCATCTACACAGCCCTAGTTGTTTATATAATTTGACAAATGTTCATGTTATAATAAGTAGCTTGGCACAGTTATGAATTTTAAGCCAAAGTGAGACTCATTTGTGAAGAGATTTAAAGTTTTGTTTCTTCCCATAAACAGAAACATCCCAATAAAATTTGTAAAGCAACTGTATCCAACTCCAAATAATTGAGAAAAAAATAAATGAAAATACCAAAAGTCAAAACACATGTAAATGTTTGTATCTAGGAGAAAAAAAAGGGGGAAAATTATATCAGGTAATAAATCTTTGACAGTAACGGGTAGTACCATTTTGTCTACCTTTCTGTGCATGTAAGGCTTTTCAAGTAAAATATTAATGGGAAATATTTGGTAGAGGAAAGCAGCCATCTACAAAAGATGGGGAGATGGGGTGAACATGTGCAAAGTTCAATGATGTGAATGTATGAAAACACCACAAAGAAATCCATTGTTTATATGGTTCCCAAAAACAAAAAATACAATTAAGAAAACAAAAGACAAATTTCTTAGGCAGTTTGATTTTTCAGTTGTACATGTCATTTCCTCTTTCTGCTCTGAAACTCGCATAGATCTCTTCTCTAATTCTTGAAGTCCATTTTATCAGTTAAAGTGTGTTTCTGTATTAAGTATATTACATTAGAAACACAAAATCCAGGATAGCCACAACAATTCTGAACAATAAAAGAACTACTGGAGGCGTTTTCAGCCCAGATTTCAAATTGTATTGCAGAGCATCAGTAATTTAAAATACATGGTATTCACATAAAGAGACATGTTGATCAATAGAACAGAACTGAAGACATAGGAATAATTCCACATAACTGCAGACACCTAATTTTTGACAAAGAAACTAAAACTGCACACTGGAGAAAAGAGAGCATCTCCAACAAATAATGCTGGTCAAACTGGATAGCTGCATATAGAATAAAGCTAGATCCACATTCATCATCCTGCACAAAACTCAACTCCAAACGGATCAAGAACCTCAACTTAATACTAGATATAAGGATCTTATAGAAGAGAAAGTAGGAAATAGGCTTGAATTCATAGACATCAGGAAGCAATTTCTGATCAGGACATCAACAACATAGGCACTAAGACCAACAATTAACAAATGGGACTTCATTTGTTATGAAGCTAAAAGCTTTTGTATAACAAGACACCATCATTTGAGCAAAGTGGCCATCTACAGAATACGAAATCTGATAGAGGGTTAGTATCGATAATACATAAAGAGCTAAAAAAAGCTGAACACCAAGAAAACACAATTTTAAAATGGGGTACAGAATTAAACTGCTTTTCAAAAATGAAACACAAATGGCTGAGAAACATTTTTAAAATCTTCAATATCCTAAGCCACCAAGAAAATTAAAACTACTTTGACATTCATCTCACCCCAGTCAGAATGACCAAAGTCAACCAAACAAATGCTGGTGAGGATGCAGGGAAAGCGGAACACTCACTCATTCCTGGTGGGAGTGCAAACAGGTACACTCACTATGGAAATCAGAGGCTCCTCAAATAGATGGAAACCAATTTAATCCAGCTCTCTGTCTTGAATATATACCCAGACTCAGCATGCTACTGTGGAGACACTTGCTCACCGTGCTATCGCTGTTCTAGTCATAAGCTGTAAGCTCCAGACAGCCTAGACATCTATCAACCAATAAATGGAGTTTTCAGTTGTTAAGATAAGTGAAATAATGACATTTACAGGTAAACAGATGGCGCTAGAAGCATCATCCTGAGTGAGGAAACCTAGATCCAATATTGAATGTTTTTTGAATGTCAGCTTTTAAGTTTAGATATACATATTTCTTTTTTTTTAATTAGATATTTTTCTTTATTTACATGTCATATGATTTCTCCTTTCCCAGTTTCCCCTCCAACAAACAAACAAACACACAAACGAACAAAAACAACAAGAACAAACCCCTGTTGCCTCCCCATTCCCCAAGCTTGCCACTCTGCCCTCTCCCACTTATTGGCATTCCCCCCTAACTGGGGCACAGAATCTTCACAGGGCCAAGGGCCTCTCCTCCCATTGGTGATAGATATACATATTTCAATCCAAATAACCACAAAGGTTAGATAGCTAGTAAGAGACTAGAGAGGGGGGTGATCTTCCAAGGAAGAGGAAACAAAATACAGTATTAAAAGAGATAAAGAGGAAAACAGGAGGATCAAATGGGAAAGAGAACGGGAGGGCAGAATAAAGGAGAGAATATACAGGGACACCTAACACTAAAAGCCTTTATAAAACCATATGGAAGCCTACTAGAACAAAAGCTTACAAACACACACACGCGATATATATTGCATATATATCATATATAATTGCATATTATATATACACATATACACACAATAAGTACTTTATAACATATGAAATAAACTTAAATGGAGTCACCCTGATAATGAAAAAGACAATGCCTTAATTAAACATTTTATGTTACCAAATAAAGCTCCAGTGACAAGAATGGTTACATTTTGTTGAACTTTTCCAAGGGGATCTCAAAGACACCTCCAAATATTATGAGCTATTGTCAAAGTTATTGGCTGTTCTCTATAGCCTGATTGGTTAGCCCTATTATTGAAGACATACCTTATATCAAAAACAAATAGAAATTGAGCTGGTGTCCAGCTTGAACCTACACCTGACTACTGACTAGTGTTTATGGTACTGGAAAGTATTCCTGAACACTACCAGGAAAGTAATTATCAATATCACCCAATTACAAACCCTGCAACCTACAACAGAGACTTGCCTGCAAGATATACTGCACAAATAGTGACACAAATGTTACAGGAATAACCAACCACTTTTAAAATTGTTTTTAAGGCCCACTCCATTAGTTGGAGCTCATACCTGACCCAGCTAAAGTGGTCAAGAACCTCAGACTCATAGGCTATGGGCCTAAGGGAAAACCTACTATTATTCTGTTAGTGGAACATAGCGATAAAGTGATTCCTAATGACACACTCATATACCCACATATCAGAGCATCATTCAACACTCATCAGAAAAGATTCTTCTTGTAGTAGATGGTAATTAACAGAGATTCCCAACTGGACAACCATCAGAGAATGAGAGACTTTGGAACACTTAGCCCTACAGGGGATATCTTTATCAAATCTCTCCCCTCAAAGTTTGGGGATCTATGTAGAGGAGGAAGTGGAAAGATTTTAAAAGGCAGTGGTAGTGGATGACTCCAAGAAACAGTTTTTTCCAGACACAACAGGACTAATACAGCTATGAATTCAGAGACTGTGATAGCATGCACAAGCCCTGCACAAGTTCAAACCAGACAAAATCTCCACACTGAGAAAGGAAGTGAACATAAAGCTAGCCAAGAAGCTAGTCAGTTTTCTCAATGGAGTGTCGCTTATGCCCACACTCCAGCAGGTCTCATGCCTAGAGTAGATGGCCAACACAAAACAGACTCCATGGAGGTTTTGTTGTTGTTGTTTGTATACTTTGTTTTATTTTATTTTTTTTGTTTTACTCTATTTCTTTTAGTTTCTCTGAGTTTTTTGTGTGTTTCTTGAATTTTTGTTGTTGGAGAAAAAGAAAAACAATATCAAGTTGGGTGAGTTATGAAGTAGAGAGGAGTTGGTATAGAAAAAAGAATTGATTAAAATATATACAAAAAAAAGGAAATTTAAAAAATAAAACTAAAAGACAAAAAAGTATCACATTAGCTGGGAGGGTTGGTGCCTTTACCCCACCCAGCACCTGGGAGGCAGGGGTTGCTGGGGTCTGGTCTAATGGTGCATGGATTATGTTAATTTGGTCCCCAAAATTACAGAATCTGCACGTCTGCGCAAGACACTGAGGGAGCCTGCCCTGAGTTGGTTTTGATTGGTAAATAAAGTTGTCAGGGGTGCCAGGCAGTGGTGGTGCACGCCTTTAATCCCAGCACTTGGGAGGCAGAGGCAGGCAGATTTCTGA
>NW_022196903.1:105836212-105844339 GCF_008632895.1 Mastomys coucha
TGTGTGTATACCTTTCATTCAAGAACCCAGAACACTGGGTGGGTATCGAGGAGTGCACTGCCACAGCCAGGACCATTTGAGTAGAGTTATCTAGGTACAGCAACAAGCAGATCTCTATATAGTGAGTTCCAGGCCACACAAGACTAGTGAGACCAATCTCAAAAAAACATATAAAAAGAAGATGCAAGAAGGAGGAAAAAGAAGGAAAGGAAGGAAGAAGAGGAAGACAAGGAAAAGGAGATCATGGTGATGATGACGATGATGATGGCATCAATAGGCTAAAGGATAGCTCAGAAGTTAAAAGCATTTGCTACTCTTTCAGAAGACCTGTGCATAGTTCTCAGCACCCTTATCAGTCAACTCACAAATGCCTCTAACTCCAGTATCAAGAGATCTAATAACACCCTTGTCTGGCCGTCCATAAAAATATAATCTTAAGGCTATTATTATATTAAACTTTCTAGATGGTAGGCAATTGTGCTGTAACTATATAACTGCCTATTTTCTTTAAATCAGATTGTTAAAAGTTGGCCCATGATTCATAGAAGCTTGGGAAAAGTGACTTTGAAAGCTAAGTTGTTGGTTAATGTGAACCCTGGTCCCTCTCTTCCCCCGCCTTTTTTCTAGCCTCTGTGTGTGTGTGTGTGTGTGTGTGTGTGTGTGTGTGTGTGTGTGTGTGTGTGTGTGTGTGTGTGTGTGTGTGTGTGTATCTGCCTGTCCATCTGTTTGTCAGAAGGATAAAGGACATTAATCTTTTCTTTTCTTTTTTGTTTTGTTTTTCCTTTTTTAAAAAATTAGATATTTTCTTTATTTACATTTCAAATGTGATCCTCTTTTCTGGTTTCCCCTCCGAAAACCCCCTATCCCATCCCCCCTCCTTCTCACCAACCTACCCACTCTGGCTTCCCTGTCTTGACATTGCACTACACTGGGGCACTGAGCCTTCTCAGGACCAAGGGCCTCTCCTACCACTGATGTACAACAAGGCCATCCTCTGCTACATATGCAGCTGGAGCTTTGGTCCTTCCATGTGTACTCTTCATCAAGAATAGCAGAGTAAACCCAGGACTCACTCTTAATGTTTATGACTGTACAAGATATTTATACAGATTCTAAATCTCAGAATATTCTTACTTTTCCTTTTCTTTCAATGTGTCCTAGTGACCTGCCCATTTACCTAACTAATGGTTCCCATGCTAATTTCAGTGTTCAGATCAAGGCTGCTTGGCCTCAGCCCCAGGGCAGAGCACCACAGTGGCAGGAGTAAATGGGGTGGCACATCTTTACCTCATAGCAGAAAGGAAGCAGAAGCAACATGGGCTTTTCCTACATGACTGCAGCTTATAAGCAAAACTCTACTCGGGGCTATACTTTATACTGTAAGTCTATTAAACAAAAACACTGTCCAAAAACATGAGCTGTAAGGAAATCTTGATACTCTAAAAAGCAATGTGTTCCAGTACATTTTCTACCAAGAAGTCTTTACAAGGCTGGCTCTTAATTTTAAAAGTTCAATTCAACTTTTCCTTCTGAACTCCTACATAAACACGGAAAGAGACTCAACATACATTTTCATTGAGTTTACTTGCTTCAAGGCGCATCCTGGTCTTCTCCATGCTTTCAATTTCTTGGACGATTTCAGCAGCTATTAAAATAGGGAGAAAGAAAAAACAAACAATCATACTGTCTGATCATCATTCTATGCCTATGAGAGGTTTTGAACAGTACAGCAAGACAGGTGGTAGATACATGCAGATTCCTGTCTTCAATTTTCAAAAGTAGGTATAGTGGTTTAGAAGAGAATGGCCTCCACAGGCTCATAAATTTGAATGCTAGGTGTCCAGTTAGTAGAAATGCTTGGGAAGGATTGAGGGCGTGGCCTTGTTGGAGAAGGTATGCCACTGGGGCTGAGCTTTGATGTTTCAAAAGCCCACTTAGGACCAGTACCACTCACTCTCTCTCTGCCTAAAACTTGCATATCAGTGTGAGCTCTCAGCTACTGCTCCAGTGTTGTGCCTGTCTGCCAGCCACCACGCCTCCTGGCATGATGGTCACGGACTCATTCTCTGAAACTGTAAGCAAACCTTCAATTAAGTGCTTCCTTTTATAAGTTGCCTAGGTCTTGGTGTTTTATTACAATAGAATAGTAATTAAAACAGTAAGTTTAGCATTATTTCAAAGCAGTACATTAAATGAAGAGTATGGAGTTTTAACATGTAACTCTTCTATATATCAAAATAAAGCTGTATACCATGTAATTTTTACCTTCTCTTAATATATAAACTGTAATTTTAATGAAATATGAGAATTAATTTACTACTATGAGTTAAGTCCTTAGAGGATATCCACTCTAACTCCAATATATTAAATGTAGTAAAACTTGGCAAGGAGAGAAAAAGATTTGCAAATACGAAGGGACATGCCCTTGCCTCCAAAACCAGTATCTGAAGGCTGTCTCCAACCGCTCACAACAGGGAGATCAAGAAAATGTCCACCAGGTGGTGGTGGCGGCACATGCCTTTAATCCCAGCACTTGGGAGGCAGAGACAGGAGGATTTCTGAGTTCAAGGCCAGCCTGGTCTACAGAGTGAGTTCCAGGACAGCCAGGGCTACACAGAGAAACCCTGTCTCGAAAAAAAAAAAGAAAAAAAAGAAAAAAAGAAAAAAATGTCCTGCCCCATATTAAATACCTTTCTTTAAACACAAATGGTGTAGACTTTGCAAATGCTGCCTTTCTGTATCAAAAGTCAGTCTATTAAAGTACATGAGGTACAGAATAAGAACTGATATTCATCTATACACAGTTATATGTAAAAAGATATTAAGTCTGGAATTTACTTCAACATATTCTATAGAGAGGCTTTAAAAGGTACACAGAAAAAATTAGGATTGCTTGATAACTGTTTATACTGGAGGACAGATACGCGGGGGAGATATGAGTACTTCTCCTCTATACCCACTCCAATCTCCTCTAAACCCACTGCAAATAATCAAGTCTATTTCAAACTTCAAGCAACTGCTGCACTTGAAAGATTTTCTTCTCTATGCACTGAGCTATAGCTGCCTCCTTAATATACGAAAACTGATAGAAACAATGTAGACAATATCTCCTGTGAACACGAAATGTTTATCTCCTTGTGAGCCTTCTGAGTCATGGCATAATACAAAAGTAGAAGTACTTCCATTCTGTACAATGCATTAACACGAATACCATTCTGGCACACTCTACAGCGGTAATTATTATATTATATCATATTATATTATATATTAAGATTAGGTACAAGTTAAGGGCTTAAGCTGTCTTCAGAAAGACTTCTAATTCTGTTTAGGATGTAGAGAGCTAGTAACAGCCCCACACTCACTATAATGACAAGGAAAAGCTAGACAATCTATGCAACTATAATTTTGCTGGAAGCCATCAGAGTTAAAGTTAAATAGCAAGTACATGCCCTAAAATCCCAAAACAGGTGGCAAGATTAGGATAGACCATGAGTACCAGGTGACAAAAAAGCAATTCCCAGGAAGCAGACTGCAATGACCCTAAAACCGAGTAAGATCCCAGCTAAACTTTTTGATGGATTGCAAAAGGCCAAGGGTGGCTTCCAAGAAAGTTTAAGAACACTGACAGGCTCAGACATGGGAACATCAATTGCAGGCTGTTTCTACAGAATGCCAGCACTCCCATTTCTCTGGCACACTGAGAGGTAGGAGTCCCAGCTACACACTCAACATCATAGTCTTTGTCCTGCCTTCCCACCATATCAACACAATAAATGAGTTGAAATAAATCGTTTCTTTAAGTTGCTTCTTAGCTATTTGATCATACCAATGAGAAAAGTAACTGATACAAAAAAATTAGTAAAAGAACAAGATGGGTCTGGTTGTACATGCCTTTAACCCCAGCTTGTGAGAGACAGAGGCAGGCAACTCTAGAGTTCAAGACAAGTCTGTTCCACAAAGCGAGTTCACCAGGGCTACACAGTAAAACCCTGTCTCAAGAAACAAAAAGCAAAAATTAGGACAACAATGAAATCATTGTGATAAAGCTGACCATATCATTCATAGGCCTTTGGAAGTAGAATGCAGAAAAAACGTAGAAGAGTGAAAGGCTGCAGGCTAGAGTCCTAGAATACTCTTAGGACAGCTTGGTAGGCCATTGTGGTTGGAAAGAAGAAGACCAGAATGATGGACTGTGGACAATAAGGACTACTTAAGAAGTCTCAGAGGGCAACAGAGCTCTCTAAGGACTAGAACTTCACTAGAGTGTGTGCACTAGAGTGTGTACACTAGAGTGTGTGCACTAGAGTGTTTGCACTAGAGTGTGTACACTAGAGTGTGTGCACTAGAGTGTGTACACTAGAGTGTGTACACTAGAGTGTGTACACTAGAGTGTGTGCACTAGAGTGTGTGCACTAGAGTGTGTACACTAGAGTGTGTGCACTAGAGTGTAGTATGACACTGTGTCATGCTCTAGCAAAGAATCTGACTGTGCCCGGCAATCTCAACTATTTCAGGGAGGCTGAATTAAGAAAATAATAGGCTTTGTTTGGTGGCAATAATCTTACAATAATATAATTCAGGCTATGGCATGGCTACTGCTCAATGCATTTATACTAATTCATAGAAAACAGAACAGAAAAATATAAAAAATGTGCAATTTAAAAAGAAAAGGAGCTCTAGTGTGGGTATAGTAGTAGATGGGCTTCCGGCCGTGGTGACACAAACCTTTAGTCCCAGGACTGAGAAGGAGGAGGCAGATGGATGTCTGTGAGTTTGAGGCCAGCCTGGTCTACAAAATCCAGGTCAGCCAGTGGCTTGGGAGGAGAGAGATTCAGGGATATTCACAGTAATCTCAGGATGCATTTTCACTTTATAAAAATTTACCACACCATGTACTTTTCTGTTTTTATATCCTTCTTCCTGTTTGTAAATATAAAGCAATTCTAAACGTTCTTACCTATAAAGAACTCCAAAATGTATAGATGGTTGAGTGAAAACTATGGGGAGAATAGTGACTTTTTATGAATTAGTACTGACTAAGGATGTCTGTTTATGTATAATAATCATAATAGAAACATCCACTGAGTTCTAACTACTTGCTAAGGTACTGTACTAGATGCACTCTATCACCACGAAAATATAGCATGTAGGATTATAATCCTCATTTTACAGATGAGAAAACTGAAGTACAGAGATGTGACTTGCTCAGAGTTACTCAGAATAAAGTAGGAGGAGTACAAGACTCTAGATAACTCTTTATCACCTTGCAATCTCTGGAAAGATACTCAAAACTGGCAACAATAATTCTTCTGAGAAGGTCCTGGGGGTATGAGACAGCCTGAGAGGAAGACTGCCTTAGCACAGTGTTCTACAGGTAGCTCTGAAAAATTCTTTTGCTTATCTTACCTACTACCAAAAAGGTACTTAATTAAAATTCTGTCTATGGTTTATAATCTCTGAGCTACATACTTACTTTATCCAGAGATGAGCATGGGCGTATTACTTTACCTGATTTGGGATGCAAAGCATCGCACTGGGCATTATACATGTGCACAAATTCCTGATGCCTTTTAATAAGCTGCTGTTTGTTTCCTTGAATAGATAAGCCATGCTGTTTCAGCTTTTTCTTTAAATCACGATCAGAGAGCAAGTTATATACAGTTTTGGGCAACGGCTTCCTTTTGTGAGCAGAACTAAGACAAACAAACAAGAAAGATCTTAGGATTACTGTGAATTATCAAATATTCTCAGATAAAACAGTAATTTACCTTTCCAGCACCTGACTGACTAGAAAGATAGTTGAGATATTAAGATAAAAAAGAAGAGGATGGAAGATCGTTTAGTCAATGGAACACTTGCTTCATAAGCATGAGTTTGGCTTCTAGCATCCATATAAAAAGCTGGGGAGGTAGAAACAGAGGCGTCCTTAGAGGCTGCTGGCTGGCTTGCCTAACTAATGACCAAGGCTGGGCAGGTCCCAGTGAGAGACTCTGTCTTAAGGAACAAGGTAGAACAGACTCCTGACTATGATCCCAGGGCTGAGCTCTTGTGTTCACACACATGTACCCCACACCAGGAGCATTCATACCCACACCCACACAAAGGTAGAAGATGGATAGAGTGTCGGCATAAGCATTCCGACTAGAGGTTTAGCTCTAAAGGCAATTAGATGCATAATAAGCAGCTTTCAAAGTGGTCTTCACAACTGCAATCATTTCAAAATTACAGCAGCCAATTAGTAAGATCTTAAGGCTAAGAGGGTTTAAAATAAAAAGATTTAAAAAAAAAATAAGCAAAGAGAGTTCACAAAAGGCTGTGCTTCTCAAACTTCAGGGGACCTCAGAACTACCAGGAGAGCTTGTTTTAAATGAAGATGTGCAGTCACTCTCCCCACAGCATCCATCTACATGGCGCAGGTCTGAAGTTGGAAACTCAAAGTCTTTCCTTTCCAGGTTCCCAAGGTAAATCTGATGCAGTGGTCCAAAGGTCATGAGGACACTACTACAGTCAAGTACAAGACACAATGGTTCCACTCAGGCGAGGATCATTTCCTGACTACATTATGTCTTTTATGCTCAATCAGTAAAGTCTGAAAGCCAGAAATAACTACTTAATTGTAAAAGGACCTGCAACTTCAAAAGAGTATATTTTTCCAAAATTGTTCTTATAATGGCATCCAGCTGGACTCCACAAGATTGATGAAGTTATGGTAAAATAAAATCAGAGTAGGTAGCAACAACTAAATCACTTTACAGTGTTTATGACAAGCACAAAGGAAGGAGTGATTCATTAAGTCTCTAACTAAAACACTTATTTTATCAAGGACAGACTATTCTAATAAACATCTGTAGTGTTCACAGGCATTCACAATGAAAGCACCACCAGACATCAACCATCTCTATCAAGAATTTGAGACTCTGAAGCCAGAGAAACATTCCCCCAAGCATGGCATGACACTGATCTTTTCTATGCTGAGTGAGTGAAGCTGAGAACCACAAGTCAGGGGTCTCAAAACCAGGACATCAAGAGAAAAGAGCTCTGCTCTGAACCAAGTGACAGCTCCACACAGGATGGGCTCAGGGTGATCCGTCACTCAGCAGTGACCTTTAGTGTTATAAAAGAAAGACTGTAAAGCATAGAGACCCTTATGTGACCAATCCAAGGCCAGGATATAACTAAACGGATTCAGGTCCATTTTCCCTAAGTATGTCTGAACAATTCTCTAAGAAATACTTCTGAAGACAAAAAAAGAAACAGAAAAACTTGGAGTAAAGCCAATTTAGGAAGTATAAAACAAAACCAACACCAACAGCTGTCTCAAGTGTAGGATCTCTCGTCTACTGAGTGGCATGGTACATACAGGCTAGTTCTAAGTTGCACTGGGGACCAACTGGCAAAGTTCTCTGTGCAGCCACATTTGGAATACCACTGGACAGAGCTAAGAAGCATTAGAAGACTACAACAGAGCCTTCTGAAAAGAGAACAATCCAAACAAGATCATAAGTACAAATACTCTTCAGGGAGAAAATACTCAGCTTTTCTACTTCAAACTCATTTTCTGGGATGAAACACAAGAGGAAAAAAGCAGGTCATAAGATACCGATGGCTTAGAAGTCATCCTGGGATATCTCCTTGTATTATCCCAAATTCCCCCTAACTAAGCAACATAACCATCTAAATCTGATTCCCATCGACAAACTGTGAGTATAAGAAGGCAGTCCTTGGCCACAACACCCAGAGGAAGCTCCACTCCCAGGCGCTCTGACACTCACAAGATCAGAGGTGAGGAGGACCCAACATCTGTCCCAACACCAGGAGTAACTGGGACCAGCGGGACCAGGCATACAGGAACTCTGCCAGCAGAGTGGCTTTGGTTCCTTCTGGTCTCTCTGGGCTGGTATCCTGAGCAGACCTTGGGGCCAGGCTCTGCAGCCAGTCCCACAACACCCAGAGGAAGCTGCTGCACTCCCAGGTGCTCTAACAAGCCCAGGGTCCCAGAATCACAGGATCCCAGATCATCACAGCTTGACTCTGAGGAGTTCTGACACAACCAGGATCACAGGAAGGGCAGGCTCTAGTCAGATTTTGCAAGGGCAGGTAGCACTAGAGTTAACCAGGTTGGGGGGG
>NW_022196903.1:105844784-105845350 GCF_008632895.1 Mastomys coucha
AAAAACATCCAGAATCTAAAAATGGAAATAGAAACAATAAAGAAATCAGAAAGAGAGACAAACCTGGAAATACAAAACCTAGGAAAGAAGTCAGGAGTCATAGATGCAAGCATCACTATCAGAATACAAGAGATAGAAGAGAGAATCTCAGGGGCAGAATATACCATAGAAAACATTGACACAACAGTCAAAGAAAATGCAAAAAGCAAAAAGGTCCTAACCCAAAACCTCCAGGAAATCCAGGGATGCAATGAGAAGACCAAACCTAAGGATAATAGGTATAGAAGAGAGTAAAGACTCCCAAGGTAAAATAGGCCAGTAAATATCTTCAACAAAATTATAGAAGAAAACTTCCCTAGCCTAAAGAAAGAGATGCCCATGAACATACAAGAAGCCTACAGAACTCCAAATAGACTGGACCAGAAAAGAAATTCCTCCCATCACATAATAATAAAAACTCCAAGTGCACTAAACAAAGAATTTTAAAAGCAGTAAGGAAAAAAAGTCAAGTAACATATAAAAGCAGGCTTATCAGAATTACGGCAGATTTCTCACCAGAGACTATG
>NW_022196903.1:105846280-105902146 GCF_008632895.1 Mastomys coucha
GTATCCAAAAATCGAGCCTACAATTCATTTCTTGGTGCAGCAGAACTATCAACTCTCAGCTTAGCTAGTATGGAGGTAAATCCTTTGGTGATATGAGGGTCATTGAAGTACAGCCTTATTACAATGAAATCCAATGTCTAAAAATTGTTCTTATTTTGGGCTTGTACCACAGTAAGAGCCAAGATTTTAAACTCTACTAAATACAAAACAAACAAAAAGACTTTATATATTCATATTCATTTAAGAAAATATTAGAAGTGATGTATTATTTTGGAAAAAAAAAACAAAAAAAAGGCAGTCCTTGCGAGCACAGCACCGGGCAGGCCTGGAGTCAAGGACAGCTTGTGCTGTGAGTCAGCAGTGCATCGGCACCTTCAGCCTTGTAAGTTACAGCAGTACAGCCTGCCCCTCGGAACATGCACTCACTCCAAACTGACTCAGAAAACTTGAGTGGCACTTTTTTAGTTTTAATAATTAAAACAGTAAGATGGCCCTGCCTTCTGAGATAATGTTTTTGGGAGACTACTCCTCAAAACAGATGAACATAAGAGCCAATCACTCTCTTCACCCCACTTTCCAGCTATCACTGAAGTCTCTAGCCCTGTTCTCTTTCCCACAGCTCTCTGGACTCTCATAGATGTCTCCAACTTCAACCCACTTCATTCCCTTTGCTCACCACTGTCCTGTTTACCACCTGACAATGCAGGAAGATTGAGGCCTATACTAGGGCATCTATGGAGCCTTCATAGGACCAAGGACCTCTCCTCCCACTGATGCATGACAAGGCCATCCTCTGCTACATATGCAGCTGGAGTCATGTGTACACCTTTGTTGATGGCTTAGTCCTGGGAGCTCTGAGGGGTCTGGTTTGTTGATATTGTTTTTCCTATGGGGTTGCAAACCCCTACCCTGTTTTTAAAAATAATATCTTCCCTTGACCTCGCTGTCTATGCTTCCTTCAACTACATCTACCCAGATTCAAACATGACTCTTCTGTTTCTTTATTGTCTCCACCAGACACTGATTCCCAAAGCCCTGCAATTTAACATCACTCCCTGAACACCAAGTAGACTATTTCAGATTTGGTGACTGTGGTACACAAAGGACACAGAGCAGCACAGTGGTTTACAAATCCCGACCTTACAACTTATTAGTAATGTCATCTCTGGGTGTTTTGGAGAGAAGGTCATTACATCCCATACATAGCCTCCGGCACAGAAGGGAGAAATCAGAAGCATAGGGCTGGAATGACACAGAGCTGCCACAGCTGACCTATGAGTCTCCTGCCTCAGCTTCTTGAATGCTAGGATTATAGGCACACATCATTACATTCAGCTAAAAATATTTTTCTGCATCATTTTTACAGGGGATCATTATGCTATTGAACAGCCTCTTCAAAAAAAATTTTTGAAAAAGCGCACTAGGACTTAATTCTCAGCACCATATAAATATAGACAGACAAATATAGAGTAAAATTGATTTAAATTAATACTTAAAATATTACATTTTAATTGTTTAAAGATATATATAAAATATTAAAACATCCTAAGAACTAATGAAAGATTTTACATTCTTCAAATTCAAGCTGTCCTTACTCTCTTTGGGCAAGGCCTCTGCATGACCACTTGAGAATTCTAAAAAGAGAGTAAGTTTAAAAGATAAGTGAATTCAAAGTCACTAGTTTTTCTAAGTCATAATGTACCAGCAAGCATGCACTAATCTGCTACTGAAATATGGCAGAGTGTGAGCTGAAGAAGGAAAACAGGAGGATGGAGAGGTAACCAGCATTAAAGGAAAAATCAGGCGGGAAAGGAAACACAAGTACTAGTCACCAGGACAAAAGGAGTCCTGGTTTTGATTCACATCTATCTAAGTACAGAAGCATCATGCAAAGGCAGGTTGGAAGTTGTGCTTACCTTCTAAGACTCTCCTTCTTCTCCTCACGTGATAAACAGCTGTCTAAATGCTTATTGATATGATTTTCTGGAATGCTGACCCCACAAACAGGACAAGACACTGCATTTAAAAGAGGTGGGGGAGACTTCATTAGCCATAGAATGGGCAAAAATTAACAAACTGGCATCTTTCAGTAACTAAAAGACAGAATCCTAGCTGGCTGATATGCTCTTTAAAAAAGAGCAAGGAGAACAGACAAACTGGTTACTAGTAACTAGCTACTTTGTGGGAAGTCACATGATCAGAATCTTGAGCCTAGAGACTGCAATTAAGTTTGGGAGTTAGCTAACTAGAAATAAGGTACTAGGAAACCACAATGCTGAGTTTCCCCAGCATTCCCTAGGAGCATCTTACATAGGACAAAAGCAATCTCAACAACTCTGTAATGAAGTTCCACCTATGAGTAAACCAAGGCTTCACTGGCTTGTTACAATCTGGCTGAACTACTGACTTCCCTGCTCCTGGGCCAGGTCCACCTTATTAAAGCTGCAGCTCTGAGGAGTTGCAGTGAATGCGGAAGTATCCACCGTGGGTTAAAATGCAGTGTCCAAAGAAGGAAGGCTTATGGCACCAGAGTCTCCAGACTCCCTAGTCCTTCTTTTAATAGAACACAGAGAATTGTATCTATTTTACATGTTAGGGTCCATTCTAAGATTTCATTTGGATAAAAAAGAAAATATTCCTACAAGAGTTGAAAACATGTCCCTATGAAATAAAAACACATCAACAAAAACCACAGATGGAGTGATCTCCGGGATGAGATGCTGATACGCATAATCAAAAAATAAAATAAAATAAAATAAAACTTAAAAATACAATTACTAATAGGCTAATTCCCATTTTCTAGTAAACACTACTGGCCTTCAATTGGGGGTTGTATGGGTTTGTTAAATACACACATTCTTAGTAAAAAATAAGATCCTAGAGACTGGCTATGAATTTTCCAGATGACCCTTCACACCATAATCCTGGCTCTGTCACCATTCAGCCACATTGCACCACTGCAGCATGCAAACACCAGAGCATAAACAAAGGAGGAGTGCATATTCCAGGCAATCGGTAGTTACTGACCAAGTAGCACACCAGGCCAGTTTTCAGCTATTCTGTCAATCTGAGAATACTGTAGGAAGAGTGAGATAACAAACTGGTTACAGAGACATTCTAGAAGAGCCAGGAAATAAGTCAGGTTAACTGAGGTGCAAGTCCTATAGCCAAAAAAATAAGCCCATAACCACAGACTGTGGAGAACCAAGCCCCGAGCGAGAGGCCTCGTAAACAAAGCCCTTACTTGGCTAAGCTACTGCTATTGGTTGCTTCTACATCTGGTGATCTATCTGCTTTTGCTACATGGCCCATTGGGATTGGCTAAGCTTGAGAGTACTCAACAGCCGAGGGTGAGCCGGGAGGCGGAGTTTAAGTAAGCTCCAGAGAGAGCAGGAGGAGAAGCAGGCAGGAGAGAGCAGGAGGGAGAAGCATTGTTAAAAGGGTCCTGAAATAAACTGCAAAAAGGAAGAGCTCGTGTAGTTGCGTTTTTCTTGCTGGACGAGGAGGACCCAACAACTGGTGGCCCGCATGGGGAAAAAGAAAAGAAAAACCTCGAAACAGTTGGAGGCCTGGACCGGGAGAAAGTAAAAGAAAAGTACCAGTTGGAGGCCTGGACAGGGAAGGAAAAACCTCTTGAGACTCAGAACCTTTTGCAGTCAGGGTAAGCCGGCTGGTAAGTTCCCAGGTAAGTGGGATGATAAGGACCTCGGAAGTAGAGGCAATAAAGACCTCGGAAGTAGAGGCTATAAGGATCTCGGGAGTAGAAACAATAAAATAAGGTCTCCGGGTTGGAGCAATAAAGACCTCGGAAGTAGAGGCTATAAAGAGTAGTGAACTGAAAGTAAAAGAAAAATAACAAAAAAAGTAAAAGTAACAAAAATAACCATAGGCACTTTGTATTCAATTTTTCTGGCTCTCCCAGAGCTGTTATTATCAAACTCAATTTTTCTGACTCTTCAAGAGCTGTTAAGACCTGTCTGAAAGCTCTTTAAGAGCTGTTTGGAAGATCAGAGCTGTTTTAAGGCTGTGGAAGAGCTGCCTTCAGCAAGCAGCCCTATGCGGGGGTGGGTGAATTCAGCTCGGGAGATACCAGCCACCTGTTTCTGGTTAATGTCAACCCTGGCAGCAGCTTGGTATCCCTGGGAAGCCCAAGACCTAAGGGATCTGAAGAAAGCAGTGGCAGAGGATGGCCCTCATTCACCCTGGGTAGAGACCATTCTTGAGGGCTTTGCCCACCAGGCTCTCACCCTCAGAGAATGTAAGAATTGTAAGGAATGTCAAGGCTGTGTTCCCCTCACCCATGTTCCTTAAATGGATGGCCTTTTACCAGGAGGAGTGCCGTGTACAGAGAGAACAGAACCAACATTGTATCTTTAAGGGAAGAAATGTTTCAATTCGACTGTTTAGAACAAATCCTCAGTCTATAGTTGGACCTGTTAGTTCTAAGGTGTATGAGATAGAGGGAAAAGCCACATTAAAACAGCTGAAAGAGGAGCGGTCAGTGAAATCAGGAAAGGGGAACTCAGTCACAGATTGGTCTGATACAGATGAGGAATTACAGGATCTAATTGAGAAGATAGAGAAAAGCTCCCTTAGGAAGAAGCGGAAGAAAAGGGGGCCAGAGACTGAAAAAGGCCCCCCAGGCTGGGTACTGTCAGTGCCTCCCCCCTATAATCCAATCAACAGTGGGGGTCCAGGACTCTCCTTTTATCCAGAGGTTTGGCTAGCCGTGAGGTCAGACCTCCAGCTCGCCTGCCCAGTTTTTCAAGATGCTCAATCCTTCTTTAGAGAGCATCCTGTGATCTTTCCAAAGATTACGTCAGCTGCCCCTATAACTGGGGCCCCAAATGTGTTTACTGATGGTTCTAAAACAGGCTGTGGGCCCTATTTGGTAGAGAAACAAGAGCCTGTGTTATGTCAATTCCTGCCGGGCTCTCCTCAAGTAGTTGAATTAAAATTAGTAATTGAAGCTTTTTAAAAACTGACAGTTTGCTTTTAATTTGATATCTGATTCGGCTTATGTTGTTAACGCTGTAAAAATTCTTGAAACCGCTGGCCCCATTAAAATTAATAGTACCATTTGTACATTATTTGAGAATTTGCAGAAATTAATTTGGCAGAGAAAAAAATCTATTTTTTATTCAGCATATTCGGGCTCATACCGGGTTGCCAGGACCTTTAAGCAAAGGAAATGAGATTGTAGATCAATGGACTAGGATAGAGTGCATTTTCATGAGTTCTTCTATGGAAACGGCTGAATGGTTCCATCAAGGTTTTCATATAAATGCTAAGACATTACAACAAAAATTTCATCTGTCTGGAGCTGATGCCCGACAGGTGGTCTTAGATTGTCCTCAATGTATAATCCATCATCATCCCCATGGCATGGGTGTCAATCCACGGGGCTTGTCTCCCCTTAAGATCTGGCAGATGGATGTGACACATGTTTCTGAATTTGGAACTTTAAAATATGTTCACGTATCTGTAGATACGTGTTCTGAGATCATTCATGCCACACCTTTGAGTGGAGAAAAGGCATACAATGTCATCTCGCATTGCCTAGAGACATGGGCTGCTTGGGGCAAACCCCAGCAGCTAAAATTAGATAATGGACCTGCCTATACAGCTCAAACCTTTGTCATTTTGTAAACAGATGGAAGTTCATGTTTCTCATGGATTGCCATATAATCCTCAAGGACAGGATATCGTAGAGCGTGCACATCACACTCTTAAAGAACTTTTACAAAAACAAAAAGGGGGAATTGGCCAAGGCCATACCCCAAAAGAAAGAATTACTCTTGCTCTTTTTACCTTAAATTTTTAAAATTTGGATGTAGATGGCCTTTCTGCTGCGGATCGTCATCAGTGCAGCAGAGGTTTGAAAAGTCTAGTTTTTCTTTCAGGTCACATACAAAAAACCAACATCCTACCTTTAGTAGTATCCAGTTTCATAGTGGATGTAGAGGGTGTCACAGGACCATTAGCATCCGAGAGACCAAGTACTGGCTTTCCTAGGAGACTTGTCTCTTTAATCTCAGCAGATGCACTTATCTCTTTTTGAGGGCTGAATTTCCTCTCATTTTCTTTTCCCAACAACTCAGATACACAATCACCAGTTTCTTTAATCAGGAACTTATCCATTAACCTGTTTCCCTGTTTGACAGGGTGTTGGGTAGCTTCAGCATTATGTACTTTAACAACAACCTTCTTTGAGGTGGAAGACACAGGAGATATGGGTGGTGACTCTAAAGCAAACTGCAACAGGCGAGTCCTTGAAACACACAAAACAAAAAACAAACAGGTAAATAAGACGCCAAGTTATATATAATACAGAGTATCCCTAATTAATACTTAGTTCCTCTGAAACACAGAACTTATGTCACAATCACAACCAAACTAAAAAGTTTCTTTTAAAATGAGAAATAATGCAATAAATCAGAATTAAAAGGCAGTTACTAGAACTTAAGAGTATATTGGGCTCTAGATGAGACTTACTCTACAATGGCAAAGTAAAATCTGGAGGAAGACATGAAGCAACAGTTAGCACTACAACACAAGCAACGCAAAAGTGCGCTCTCTGGGAGAAGAGAGACGCATGAAGTGATACAGCCCTGACCTAAGACCTTCACCTGGCAGAGCTTTCTCAGATTTGAATGTTGAACTGACATCTAAGCAGGAGAAGTTACCTCCCTGACCAGGGAGAAGAGAGCACAATTCTGGGCAAAGATGATGAGAACATGAGGGACAGTGTGCTAGGCAGGTGGGAGGGAGCCATGAGAAGGAAACCCTCACCCATCTGCAATCATCTCCAGGGTATGCAAGGACCAAACCCTATGGGACTGGTAGGAAACAGACATTGTAAACAGGTGGTGAGCAGTTTTGTGGCTCTCAGCAGTCTGAGATCTAATTTGCATGCCTTTCTAAACTAGATGACTTCAAGCAGACCAGTGAAACTTCCTGAGACTTTATTTACCCATCAGTACAAGAAGATGTTGATTCTTAGTCTTCCAGCTCTAAAAGTCCGCATCTGTCCATGAGATATCTGAGTGCCTGTGATGAGTGCTGTTTAGTTCTACGGTACCAGATCACTTTCATAAGAATTCATAAGGGTGATGAAAATTAAGGAAAAATGACCAACTCCATTTAAACATCAGTTTGGAAATTAGCATTTCTCTCTAATTTATTCTAGGGTATATGAATTGCAAAATATTTCTTGGTTTTAGATGTCATCTGTTTTCATGTTTTTCCAAGTCTTCACATAGGCCTTTCTCCCAGACTTCAGATTCCTGGCAACAGCCTATCTCCCATTTATCCTTGAGCCTCTTAAGAGCAACTTAACACTTAACAAGTACAAGGTAGACTGCTGGTCTTCTGTTCTGTAGCTGCTCACACTTGCTGTGCGTCTTAACAGCAGTGCTTCCCGAATGCCAGGATGAAGGTGAGCCACTACATCGGGCTAAGTACATTACTTTTAAACAAGCCAAGAAAAAGTGTGTTCTTTGAAAATGAACACCAAAGGTCAAAAGAAAATGTAAAAGAACGTCATCCTTGTATCTGAAACCTCTTAAATTATTTCCCATAACCTATTATTCAATTTAGAATATTAAATTTTTAAAAATCCAAATGGCATTTATATGGTAAGGCCAAATGAGAAAAACAAGAAATAAAAATCAATAAGCAATATAAATATCTTACATTTTAGTCATAAGATTATTCTTCTTCCCTCATCAATCTTAGACCAGAATTCAAACAAATAATGATATCAATTACCTTGTTTCATCCCTACTAATTTTGCAGATGACGTACCACAACACTACACGTGATGAACATCTAAGAAACATGCACTTCAAGGATGATGCTAAGAATGGTAATGCCAAGAAGGTAAGCCCAAGGAGAATGACAAACTCCATTGGATACCTTCAAATACATAGACACATAAGATTTATCATAAAAAGTAAAACAAACAAATCAAACAAAACAAAAAGTCCTGGGATGGCTGTCATTAAGTGACTTTGATGGAAATAAGAGAACTGAAGTTCAAGACCCAGACTGGGGCTGGCAGAACTTGGGAATAACAAGCTGAGTGTACTGCAGCCTCAGCACTGGCCAGGCAGGGACAAGCAGACCCTAAAGCTTATTAGCTCTTCAGCTACACAAAGTTCAAGTTAGTGACAAACACTCCCCCAAAATTCAAGGAAGATATCCAATACTTATCTCTGGCTTCGACACCCTCACACACGCATGCAAATGTACCTACACCCATGTGCATATATATCCACTTTAACAAGTATACATGTCACATTCACATGCACCTTAGGGAAAAAACCTAATAGACACGAGTATGTCTTTACTGCAATACAGAAAGCAACGACATCAATAGGAGAATCAAAGAGACACATAGTTTCTTATTCTAGAAAAGTGTACTATTACATGGTCTCACAAAGAAATTAGCTAACCAGCCAGTTGCTGCAATGACATATTAGAGTTCAGAATATCAAACATAATCATCTTTATGATACAAACCTATTAAAAATGTGCAATTCTACTAGAAGTCTGAAGACATTTTTAAAGGCAAGGTAATCTCCAAGAATGTTCCAATAAGTGAAGAAGTCTTATACATGGACATGTGAACTAACAACATGATTAAAACAAATACAAGATATGTTTGATAGAACATGACTTTTTATATCCCTTTGGATGACTAAACTCATATCCATACATTCATGCATTTGACAGTTAAAAAGCACAGCTATGTATGAGAAGTTTACAGAGAAGAAGCAGTTGCATGTCTCACACAATATACCATATTACACATGCTGACTAAATCTGATTAAGAATTAATAGGTTAAATATAACAAATAGAACCAATTACAAATATGTGAACAAAGGGTTAATATACACACCTGCATAAAAACACATATTCTCTAGTGCTATCCACGAAAAAGTCTTAGAGGCTAACATCCCAGAAGCAACACAACACCAACCATAAAAAAAGTGCCAATATATTTACACTTTAACTCTTAATTCTTCAAAATAGGAAAGTTTCTGGTAGAGAAAACCTTGTGACTACTTCTTAAAACTTCCTCCCTGTGCGGTGGCTACCATCGCTTCCCTTCTTTGACTCCAGGATGTAACCCTGCACTCCCTAACAGAAAGGGCATGGAAAGGAGGCACGCATAAAGAGCAAAGGCAGTTAGAGGTTAGTCACCAAACTGAATCATACCGTGCAAAATTCATGCTTTTTACCAGTTCATCTAAGAGGCGATTATTTCTCAGGTCTGGCTCTGTTACTGCCTAGAAAAGGAAAACAACAGATGGAAAAGGTCAAAAGCAGTAATTAACTTGTCACAATCTTGTTTTTGAAAATGTCTGACCTGTCCTCCTGGGGCTCTCTGTCCTACTAGTCTTCCAGGAAAACTTCAAACTAAAGTGAATTCATGTCATACTAACACAGAACTTTAGCCAGTGAATCAGGACCTGCTAAACGGAAGCTGGTAGCAGCTCTCAAAAGAGTGTTAAAACTATCTGCTATTTACTCTGAAAAACTAAGACAAAACCCAACATGAGCAAGGATTTTTCCTTAAAATGCCAAAACTCTAGTTTTTCCTAATTACTTAAAAACAGAACAGAGAAGCTCTTCTAAGTAATAACTCTGGGAGAGAGGCGTTAAGTGCTCAAAGAGGGTTAAAATTAAGAAACTCGAGAATACAAGAGAAACATCTAGTACTGCAGCACTGATGTTACCTGGGATGGATGCCTTGGTGCAAATCCACCTTAACAAAGGAGCAGGCAGTGAAAGAGACCTCCAAGTCTGGAGGCAACTGCTCTGTTTAGACAAATTCAGTGACATCCTGGCAGGATGTGTTTGCTGACCTGAGTGGTCACACCTCCAGCTCCTCACAGCATCCTTTCCAAGAGACCTGTGTCTCTTCTTTCTTTACTCAGATATGAGTTTAATTTCCCATTTTATATCCCTCTCTACCTGTTCTCACCTCAAGAAAAAGTCTCAGACATGGATAGCACACTTGCTGATGTTTTTTCTGAAAGGGCTGCTCTGGGAGGGCGGTAAGAGACCAGGGAGGCTTGGGTGAGCTCACTTGCCATGAATCTCTTGCCTCCTACAAATATATACACCAATTCTTCACAAACTAAGAATCCAGCATTAGTTTGCATACAAAGTGAGAAATTATAAAAAGTTAGGAGCCACAAAAGCACAAATTGTAGCAATCAAAGAGTAGTAGGGCTTTTTACTTTCTAAAATATATTAGGGTATCAAAAATCCTGATGAGAAATGGAACAAAGCCCATGTCCCTTATGTATACTTAAGAAATCTTTCCTGGAAATGTTCAAATGGTTTCATTCAATGATAACATATCATCCCATGCATTTTTGTGGAAATTTTGCCCTATTCAACAAAAATTTAAAAAAAATACAAATAAAAACTTACCACGCAACAAGTTGGGCACTGAGTTTTATAGGACAAAAATTTTCTTATACAGAGTGAACAATCTGCAAAAAGACACAAAGTGTAACATAGGAAGTTATGCTATTCAGTAATGCAGGAATCTTAATACAATGCTGCCTTCCAGCTAGAATAGGTCGTCATTATTTCATTCCAAGTTTCTAGTATCTTCTTGCTCCACAGTATTTACATGTACATCTAAAAGGCACTGTTAAGGGAAGACGGCACCTCTAGTACACTGACTCTCTAAACTCCCACAACTCTGTAAGCACACACTACTCCCTCTTTGCCCACTTTGTGAACCACAAGGACTCAGTGAAGCCCTGGGCTTATTTTATACACATACCTAGTATTTCCCATTTGAAAACAGAAAACTTGAAAATGGGATATACAGACACAACACATATCCAGGTTATTAAGTGAAGATTTCTACACCCTAAAATTGTGAGGCCCACAACCTCATGCTTAACAAGCATTTGGGTGGCAGGTACCAAACAATACACAGGGCTAAGGGTTTGTTTTTTTGTTGTTTTGTTTTTGTTTTGTTTTAATCTCATATAGCCAACAAAGTATGGGGCACCTACATTACAAAGTTAAGCAAGAAATAAGTATCTACTAAATTTTTCACACCTGGAGCAGCACAAAATGAAAACTCTCGGGTGTAATAGATTGACACTTTGCTGGTAGCTCCTTTCTACAAAGCTGAATTAAGGAGCCTTGTTTAAAAAAAAAAATCCATTTAGTTGAGGAAGCAAAAAGAGTACGGTTTTGATGGTGCAAGTATTCATAAAGAAGCACTGCCAGTTCCAACACCAACACTCCCAGGGTAAAGGATATATTCTGTAAAGGGGTAAAGGATATATCCTGTAAAGGGGTAAAGGATATATTCTGTAAAGGGGTAAAGGATATATTCTGTAAAGGGGTAAAGGATATATTCTGTAAAGGGGTAAAGGATATATTCTGTAAAGGGGTAAAGGATATATTCTGTAAAGGGGTAAAGGATATATTCTGTAAAGGGGTAAAGGATATATTCTGTAAAGGGGTAAAGGATATATTCTGTAAAGGGGTAAAGGATATATTCTGTAAAGGGGTAAAGATATATTCTGTAAAGGGGTAAAGGATATATTCTGTAAAGGGGTAAAGGATATATTCTGTAAAGGGGTAAAGGGATATATTCTGTAAAGGGGTAAAGGGATATATTCTGTAAAGGGGTAAAGGATATATCCTGTAAAGGGGTAAAGGATATATCCTGTAAAGGGTTAAAGATATATTCTGTAAAGGGGTAAAGATATATTCTGTAAAGGGGTAAAGATATATTCTGTAAAGGGGTAAAGATATATTCTGTAAAGGGGTAAAGGATATATTCTGTAAAGGGGTAAAGGATAGATATATTCTGTAAAGGGGTAAAGGATATATTCTGTAAAGGGGTAAAGGATATATTCTGTAAAGGGGTAAAGGATATATTCTGTAAAGGGGTAAAGGGATATATTCTGGCAAAGAACAAACAAAAAACAGGTTAGCTCTGCTGGCCATTGCAAAGAAGCTACAAGTGGCCATTCAGTTGCTGAGCAACCTGAAAAACCAACAACTCACCCTAGATCCATGGAAAAAGCAAGGTCGTAGGCCAAACTGCTACCCTTCCCCCAGAAAAGCTAGACAGGCAACACCTCAGGGAGGAGAGACCACAAGCAGAAAGCACCTCAGAGCCAGAAAAGAAACCTGTACTGGAGCTACCACCAAAGAGAACACCCAAAGTGTGACTGACAGCTGCCGGACAGATCTGAAGTCGGTGTCAGGAGTGGGATAGAGCTCTGACAGGCCTGGCCATGCGGGGTTTTGGAGAAATAGAGGCAGCTTTGGTACTCTGGACTAGGAAAGCAGTTGAAGTAGGGTATAATGGGCCATCCTAGTAAAAGCTCAGAAGACAGTAGGGCTGAGAGCAATGTGGACTGTGGAGGCCCAGCTCAAAAGGTTTCAGAAAGGAATATTTGCAACATTCTTGTGATATTTTGGCAAAGAATGTAGCAACTTTCCACACTTGTCTTAAAATGCTACCTGAGGCAAAACTGAAAATAATGGGTTAATTTCCTTGGTAAGGGAGATTTTAAGGCAGTCAAATACTGACTCTGTCACAGTTCTTAGAAATCACTCTTGGGTCTACAATGAAAAAGAGCAAAAATACAAAATGTAGTTTGAAAAGGAGAAAATGTAATGTCAGAGCTAAGGCCTAGGCAGAAGAGAGAAGAAGATTAAAGAAAGACCTGTTATGCAATGGAATACTGGAAGGGGTGCACCAGAGCAAGACCCCATCCAGCTAAGCTTCCACCTTGTGAAAAGGAAACAAAGGAAAGCTTTTATAAATGTAATTCAAGGAGGGGGCCAGGCTCTATCCTGAGTGAACAATACAACTTGGCAGAGTTGTCCATGTGAGTCTTGCTCTCAAGTCATAAGGACACACAAGCAAAGTGGTTGTGGACTCTTCCTCCAGTGGCTAAAGACAGCCAGTGAAGCCTGTAGAGAGAATCTTTATATACCTGTCAATAAAAAGCCTATGACCAGTGAGCTAAGGCAGGATTAGAAGGTGGGTCATCCCAAAGATGAAATTCTGGTAATAGTCATGCATGGGAGATTTGCTGCAAACACTGAAGGGGACAGTTGTATGAAACTAAGGAGAGATAACCAACCAACCATGTGGTGGGACTTAGAATAGAATAAATGGGTAATTCAGTTATGAGCTAGTCGGGAACCAAAAAAAGGCTATTGGCTTAGGCATTTATTCATATATAAGAACTCTCAGAGTCATTATTTCAGGGAACAAAGATGCAAAGTGGAAATGCCCACAGTTACAGAGGCCAGGCATGTGGCAGGAGAGTCCCAGCATGAAGTCTCTGAAAGGCATAAAGCTGAAAGTCTCTGAAAGGCATAAAGCTGTGAAAGTGAAGCCTGGACCTTGTTGGAGATGCCAAGATGTTAGAGGTGCCAAAGCCATGGGATATCTGCCAAGTTGAGCTAGCTGTATACAGGGAGTGGAACTAGCCCAGGAGCAAAGAGTATTGCAGTCAGCAAAACTGGAAGAGAAGAACCATCTAAATCCTCACATCAAACATGGAGTTAGAGAATTTGGAGTTTGCCCTACTGGGTTTCACTCTTGTATTGGTCCAGTATTTCTATGCTACTCTATGTTGCAATTATTACTGTATGTTGCTTTTTGATTTTGTGCTTACAGAAGTTACAATTAAAATATTGTCTTGAGTTTCAAAAGAGACTTTGAACTTTTAAACTATGTTGAGATTGTGAAAAACTATGCCATTCTTGTCTGCAGACACACTTCCCCATTGTGATGGTGATGGACTCTTATCTCTCAGGCAAGGTAAACCTCAAATAAACCCTTCCTTCCATAAGCTGGTGTTTTATCACAACAAAAGAAAAAAAAGTAGCAAACTGCTCAGAATGGGCCAAGCGTGGGGGGGGTGGGGGGTTGGGGGGGTGGGTGGGAAGGTGGTTTGGTTTTGGTATGTGTGTTATATGTTGTACAAGCACTTGCCTGGATATGTACACATGGAGCCAATGCTGTGTATCTTCCTCAATCACCCTCCATCTTATTTTTTGAGACAAGATCCCGAAACTCACTGTTGTTACTGCTGTTTTTCCAGTTAGGCTAACTAGAGCCCCAAAGATCCATCTGTTTGTCCGCAAGTTCTAAGGTTATTGATGTCTGCATCACCCTTGGCTTTTAAGTGGATAGTAGAGATCACAACTCATATCCTCACTTTACCCACTAAAGCATCTTCCACAGCCTTGTCAAGTTCTGCATATTAGTTCCCAGAACTATCTTCTGAAGGAAAAACTACTCAACAGACTTTTACATTTAGAGAAATCCTGGGCAATAATTACAAACTCACCCACTTGTAAGTGGCACTCAAGAGCCAAGCGTAGGTGTATCTGCAAAGCAGACATTTGCCATCATCTTATTATGACTTCACAGAACTTTCTGTCATCAATGATTTCCAATAAAACCAACTTTAAGTCAAACTGAACCGATTTTTAACTTTCCAAGACAAACCAACTTGAAAACAGAGGATGAAAAATGCCATAATTAAATATTCAATATGCTAGATGGCCTAAATGGCAGGCTAACTAGCCTGCATAACCATAAGCTATTTAATACTTAGGAGAGCGGCAGAGTACTTGCCTAAGAATGTATGAGGGTGTGGTCAAGTCTTATCCCCCAACAAATAAGTAAACAGATGATAAGCATATTCAATAAGCATTTAAAAATATTTCTCATAAAGAAGAAAAGCAATTCTATTGCACAATTGTTTTTGGGAGCACATGGCTGTTAAGTGATAAAATGATCTGTAATGCTCTTCAATAGGAGTACTGTGAGGGATCCAGAGGGTCCTCAAGTTATATGATGGTCTGACTGATAATTTTCCAGCTATACCAGAGTGAAAAAATGGTATTCACTCAATAGAAACTGTATTTTGCATTTTAATTTTCTCTGTCCTGCTCCTCATCACAATTTTCCACTAGCAACATGTAGTATGATGCTTTTGAATGCTGGGTAGAGATAGTAGGCACAGCTTCCTGAAAGCAAGCTGGTCAGAAGGATGAGTGTATTGTGTCTGTTCTGAGCTACAACAGGAAATAGGTTAAGTGGATTAATAAATGTTTACCTTACTAGCAAAGCACATAAAATTGTAATAATAAAAAGTAAATCAATAAATAGAATAATCATAAAAAAACGTTTACCTTAATAATATTTTCAACTGCTGATAGGTTTACTGAAATATAATCCCATGTTAAAAAGTAACTGCATTCCTAATATTTTGAAGTTTAAAATTTACAATTCTACACTAAGTGGCTGAACCATTTATCTGTCATCCTGCTAAAAAATATCCTGAAGTTTAACATATTAAAGCGCTCAGCAAATAAGCATACACTGTTACCAAAATCTTTACTACCATAAACTCTACAAAAGGCATGTAAAAATATGCAAGGGGGAGGTAGTAGAAAATATAAGGACATTGTAAAAAACACAACTGCCATATTCAAGAAAAGGTGATGGCATTGACCTTGAAAGGGCCCGGCAAAGGAATGAAAGATGGAAAGTGAGTATGTGAACATGATTTCCTTCACCGTTAAGGAAAACTACCTTGTGCTTTACTAACAAAAACAAAGTGTACTTACAGTTGTGAGAGCACTGGGGGATTATCACTGCAATGTTGAAATACTCAAAGCAAATCCCACAGCGCAGCAAGTCATCTATTGTCTGCAAGGCAAAATCACATGTGTATCAGCAGGACATCAACAGCACAACCAGTGCCTGTAAGCACCTTTCCCTCTAGTCCCTAAAATTAATTACATAACACTCATTTGTGAGTGATACGTATTCCAAAATCTAACTATAGATAAATAACAAAGGATCATGACAGAGAAAAGCTTCCCTACGAGTATTCAAGTTTCAGGTTATCCCACTTGCTTTGTGGGCAGTTGGAGCTGCAGGTTCCCGTGCCACACTGTCAGCCCTTCACAACGGGCTCCTGCATCACTGCTCTTCTTCTCCTGTCCTTCAGACCCATCTTCCAGCACAGAGTCACCACTTGGTGGAAGATTTCAACAACCTTTCTTTCTGATGACTCTAGCCTGTGTCAAGTTGACACAAAACCAGCCAGTACAAAAGACTAATAAAGTCAAAGATTTAAAGAGTCTCTGGTAGGGTGTGGTCAATGCACCTGTAATACCAGCACTTCAGAGGCTGAGGTACGGTTGAATGCAAATTGAGATGGGACTATATAATGAGACCTTATCCCAAACAAAAATAAATAAAAATAGATAAATACTAAACTATCCAATTAAAACCCTTATCTCACAATGAGGAAACTTAACATCCCAGGTAAGCACACAATACTGGGCTTGAGTCAAACCAAGGCCGAAATACCCATCCTCTTCATGGTAGTCTGGTACTTTCCTCAGGACACGTCACAGTGCAGCCAAATGAGAAAGCCTTCAAAGCAGCTGGCTAAAGCCAGTGTCAACTGGGATAACAAACTAAACCGAAACAGACTTATTCTTGGAACTTAAAATCTTTTAATTTGTTTAAGAAAGGTACTGATGGTGATTACAGTGGACTGCTTTATTCTCAAGAAATGGAAGTGCAGGAACCTAAGGAAGTGGCTAAAGGATAGGGCCGTTGCCCTGCGTGGAAATGGCCCTGGCTAGCATCCTCAGGTAGACACAGAGATGACTTAACATGTAGACTATGGCCAAGGATAGTGTCACAGACTTCTCAACACTTAGGAGGCAGAGGCAGAAGGATCTCTGTGAGTTCAAGATCAACCTGGTCTACATAGCTTCAGGGCATCCAGAGCTACAGTGAGAGTAGGCTCAAAAAAAAAAACAAAAACAAAAAACAAAAATTCCCACCAACACCAACAAAGTAGAATATATTCCATATATAAAGAAACTTCTGAAAGGATACAACAAAGTGACCAATCACAGTTACAAAGATAAGGGACTGGGCAATGAGGGACATGGCAGAAAAGAGACCTTTTCTATTTTATGTATTTCTGGAACCATATGAATAGATTACTTAACAATTGTAGAGGCTGAAGAGATGGTTCATCAGTTAAGAGAACTTGTGTTGGATTCCCAGAGGCCATACATGGCACACGACCATCCATGACTCCAGCTCCAGGGGAGGTAATACTCTCCTCTGACCTCCATGGGTACCAGGCATGTATGTAGTACATATACATACAAGTAGGTAAAGCACTCAGTGCACAAAATAAAATAAATAACTCTTTAGAATAAATAATTAGTGTAAATAAGCAAATATAACCCTGTGAGTACATACTTTAAATCGTAGCACTTCAGAGGCAGGAGCAGGAGGATCCGAAGTTAGAAGCCAGCTTGGGCTAGGTAGCAAGCAAGTTCCAAGCCTATCTATACTACATAAGGAGGCTGCATTAAAACCACACTCAAACAAAAAAGTTGTCACTTACAATCTATATGAAACATTACATAGCTATAAAAATCTGCTTGTGCTGGGCGGTGGTGGCACATACCTTTAATCCCAGTACTTGGAAAGCAGAGACAGTGAGTTCTGTGAGTTCTAGGCCAGTCTGGTCTACAGAGCTAGTTCTCAGATAGACAGGGCTATAACAAAGAAACCCTATCTCAAAAAACAACATAAAAACAAACAAACAAATAATAATCAATTGTGGAAAAAATAAAAAACATTAAAAAGCTGGGCAGTGGTGGCACACACTTTTAATCCCAGCACTTGGGAGGCAGAGGCAGGCCGACTTCTGATTTCAAGGCCAGCCTGGTCTACAGAGTGAGTTCCAGGACAACCAGGGCTATACAGAGAAACCTTGCCTCAGAAAAAAAACAAAACAAAAAAAAACAAAAAAAAACATTAATAACAATCATCATCATCAATTGTGGAAGGGAAATATTCAGGTTGTAATAGATACATTGTTTTTAAAATAAGGAAAAAGCCTGCACTCAGAGGACAGAGCTAGTTACAGGACAGCCAAGGCTATCCAAAGAAACCCTGTCTCAAAAAAACAATAACAAAAGCAAAGAAAAACCAACTGTCATAGGTAACTGGTTAGGTTGTGATAGATACAAACTGTCTATTATATGTAAAAGAAAAATAAGGGTGAAGAATGCACTCAGGGGACAGAGGCAGGAGGGCTGGCTACCCAATGATTCTTGATAGAAAAACAAACATCAAAACAAAAAACAACATCCACCGGATAAGCAGAGGTGACACACATCTTTAATCCCAGCACTTGGGAGGCAAAGGCAGGCAAGCAGGTCCCGGTGCGTTCAAGGCCAGTCTGGTCTACAGAACAAGGCTAAACATAGAAACCCTGTCTCAACCACCACCACCATCACCCCACCCCGAAAAAAACAAAAAGCAAAAAGCAAGCAAGCAAACAAACAAACAAGAAAAAACCATCACACTAAATGTTATTTAAGGGAGATAATTCAGTATGCAATAATCCCTTAAAAAGAAAGGCTAAGCGCTGGATCCTTGTCTCTCTTTTAAAAAGATGTAAGCCAGGGATGAGTGCTCAGATTGCTGGAGCAGGTGGATCTTGAGGCCAGCCTGGTCTTCATACCGAACTCCAGGCTAGCCAAGGGCTACAGGGTAAGACCTTGTCTCCTAAATTAATAAAATAAATAAAAGTTTAAATAAAGAGAGATGCGTCATTATTGAGTCATGCAGGGCACATTAGGCAGGGGAACCGGATGCAGTGTTAAGAACGAGGAGCACGTCCGGACCCCAGCCAGAAATGGAAAACCATGGTAAGCAGACCCTCTGTTATGCTACTTGATTATAAAATGTCATCGGATGCAACGTCCAATCAAATCACGAGTGGTGTCACTGTTAACACAGGAGTTCAAGTAGGATGAGCTGTCACCATCACTGACACTGCGTTACAGTGACTTTATCCCGCTTACGCGGTGATTGTGACAGAAACCCAAAACATCCGGTCCGTTAGGGCGGCCACCTTGGGCTCACTGCGCAGGACCGCAGCGCGTTCCCAGACCGTCTCGGGGGTTGGAAACTGAGGCCCGGCGTCGCGAGGTCAGCCAGGATAAGGCCGAGGCGGGGGCGCGCGTACCGGAGTGCCCCGCCGGCACCGACGAAGTCCGCGCCCCAGCCTTCCCGGGAGACTCACCTTCATCACTGCCAACGCCGGAGGCCACCGCGGCTCGGCCAGGACCTCCATGGTCACACCTGATGAGCCCGCCAGCTACCGGCCTGCCACGCAGCTCCTCCACTCGAAATTCCCCGCGCTGCAGCGTACGTCAGATACGTGCGGCGGGCTCGCGGCGAGCGCACAGCATGCTGGGAGCTGTAGTTCTCGTGCGGTGGGCGTCCGCAGCTTGGAAAACCGAAGTGCAAGAGTGAGAATTCCTGGGCGTGGTAGCCTGGAGCGATGCAGGAGTTGGACCCGTTTGGATCCCAGGAGACAAGAAGATAATTGAAAGATTCAGGGCAGCTTTAATCTGTCTTATAAAATGAGTAAAAAAAAAAAAAAAAAAAAATTCTGGAAGGTGATTGAATATTAGGAAAAAGACAGAACCCAAATGAAGTCTAAGCCTTGATTGAGAGTTCAAGGTCTAGGCTCACGTCTTCTCCTTCAGATCATAGTCTCTGTTTGCTATAGAGATCTGTCCTGCTCCTTGAAAATATCTAAAGTTACATTTATTATTATTTATTATTTATTATTATTATTATTACTCCTCTTTCTATAAGCATCCACCAGAGCCACAGAGAGCCTCTGTTTTTCAGAAATAACCACGGTTAATATTGGCACTTAGTTCTCAGATAGTCTCCATGCATAAGGACCAGTGTTAGCAAAGAGCGTTAGTAAATCAGTTTAACAGGAACCCACATTCTTTTTGTTGTTGTTAGATATTTTGCTTTTTTTATTAGATATTTTCTTTATTTACATGTCATATAATTTCTCTTTTCCCAGTTTCCCCTTCAAAAAAAAAAAAAACACCAAGAACAAACCCCTGTTGCTTCCCCCTTTCCCTGCTTGCCACCCCACCCTCTCCCACTTATTGGCCCCGGCATTCCCCTACACGGGAGCACAGAACCTTCACAGGGCCAAGGGCCTCTCCTCCCATTGAGGATGGACTTTGCAATCCTCTACTATACACATGCTACCAGAACAATCAGTCCTACCATGTATAGTCCTTGGTTGGTGGTTGAGACCCTGGGAGCTCTGAAGGTACTAGTTAGTTCATATTGTTGTTCGTCCTAAAGGGCTGCAAACCCTTCAGCTCCTTTGGTCCTTTCTCTAACTCCTTCATTGGGGACCCTGTACTCAGTTCAATGGATGGTTGTGAGCCTCTACATCTGTATTAGTTAGGTACTGTCAGAGCCTCTCAGAAGACAGCTCTATCAGGCTGGCTTGTCCTTCCTTCAGTCTCTGCTCCATGGTTAGTCTCTGCAACTCCTTCCATGGGTATTTTGTTCCCCTTTTTAAGAAGGGATGAAATGTCCACATTTTGGTCTTCCTTCTTCTTGAGTTTCTTGTGGTTTGTGGGTTGTTCTTCCTGTATTCTGAACTTCTGGGCTAATAACCACTTATCAGAGAGTGCATACCATGTGTGTTCTTTTGTGATTGGGTCACCTCACTCAGGATGATATTCTCCAGATCCATCCATTTCCCTAAGAATTTCATAAATTCATTGTTTTTAATAGCTGAGTAGTACTCCATTGTGTAGATGTACCACAATTTCTGTATCCATTCCTCTGTTGAGGGACATCTGGGTTGTTTCCAGTTTCTGGCTGTAGTGGCTATACCTGGTTGTCAACTTGACTATATCTGAAATGAACTACAATCCAGAAATAGAAGGCTCACCTGGCCCTAATCTGGAGGCTGAGAGATACAAGTTTCTGACCTGAATCTTGGCATGGAGATCTTGAGGTATAGTGGCTATGAATCCCAGAGGATTAAGATAGAAAGATCTATGAGTTCATGATCATCTGGGATTAAAGGTATGGTGGTGGCATAGTGGCTATGAATCCTAGAAGATTAAGACTGGAAGATCTATGAGTTCAAGCAAGGTCATCTGGGGTTAAAGGTGTGGTGACACACACCTTTAATCTGTGTGTGTGTCACCACACCTTTAACCTGGGCAACACCTTTTGCTGGAGACCTATATAAGGACATTGGAAGAAGGAAGGCTTGCTCTGCTTCGCCTGCTTGCCTTGTGGGACTGAGGAACTGCTGGATCCTCAGACTTCCATTCACAGCTGCTGCCGACCATTGTTGGGAGTTGATTGTTGGAGTTGGACTACAGACTGTAAGACATCAATAAATTCCTTTACTACATAGAGACTACCATAAGTTCTGTGACTCTAGAGAACCCTGACTAATACACTGGCTATTATAAATAAGGCAGCTATGAACATGGTGGAACATGTGTCCTTATTGCATGTTGGAGCATCTTCTGGGTACATGCCCAGGAGTGGTATAGCTGGGTCCTCTGGTAGAACTATGTCCAATTTCCGGAGGAACCGCCAAACTGATTTCCAGAGTGGTTGTACCAGTTTGCAATAGGAACCCACATTCTTTTTGTTTGTTTGATTGATTGGTTAGTTTCATTTGTTTGTTTGTTTTTTCGAGACAGGGTTTCTCTGTGTAGCCCTGGCTGTCCTGGAACTCACTCTGTAGCTGGAACTCACTCTGTAGACCAGGCTGGCCTCGAACTCAGACATCTGCCTGCCTCTGCCTCCCAAGTGCTGGGATTAAAGGCGTTCGTCGCCACCGCCTGGCCTTTTTTTTTTTTTTTTTTTTTTTTTTATCAGATTACTTCAACTACTTTACAGGTTCCTCATCCTCTTTTATCTTCCAGGCGATGTCTCCAGCAAGGTTCTTTTTAGGCTCCATTATCTAGACGTGGAATGCCGATCAAAGCACAGTTCAGCACTCAACCTCTGCCTTCTTTAGGCCTCCACTGCACTAGGTGTCAGAGGCCACAAGTTGGTCCAGATGCCACCCAAGACAGAACCCTGAAGCCTCCTGCATCACTGATATCAAGGTGGCCCACACATTTACTTATTCAGCATGTATGTTTTGAAGACTTACAGTGGGCCAGGCATGTGAGCTCTCCTGGGAAGTAGGGAGAGAGATGTGGTTGCTACAGACACTTTACAAGCATAAAGACTAAGACCCAAGAGATTAGGGCTATATTGTTTTGAGTTTTCATCATAAAATGACCTCTGTAATCTGAGCCAATTAATTTTTCCTAGCCTACACTCACAAATGAACTGTGCAACAATAACATGAAGATCATTTAGGTGAAAGTTTACTTATTACAGTAACTAACATATTAGACCACCTGTATTAAAAGCACTACTGTGGCCTTTTTTTTTTTAATATATATATCTGTGCACCTGCTTGGTTTATTCATTATTCAAAGAAAAGAAAAATGGGTAATTGGTGCAGGGCATCTTGCAGGTAAGTAGAAGCCGGGCTTGAACTCAGGGTGTTATGCTTTTTTGCATATAAACTACCACAGAATAGTCTCATAAGTGTCTGGTCAAGACAGTTCTTTCCACGTGCAGATACAGAACCAAGTGTCAGAACAGCACAAGGATTCAGACACTGAATCTAGCAAGCCAGCCACCAGAAGGTAAGTGAGGGATTAGATGCTTGGTGGATTTGTACCAACAGATCAGGAAGAGTACACAAATGACCTCTAGGTTGAGTTGGGTGCTGTTGGATAGTTCTGGGAACATCAGGAGCAAGTTGCCGTGCAAGGATAGGGCAATAACAAAACGAGTACGCCGTAGTTATTCCTTTATACTTGATACTGGGTAATTAGATTGACAAGCGGCTGGGAGTGAAAGAGAAATGTGTGAGAAAAGAGGGAAGAATTGGGAGAAGGAGGGAGGGAAGTGAGAAGGAGAGAGAGAGAAGAGGCAGGGGTGGGGAGGCACTCACTTCTCTGTGCAGAGCCTCCAGACCACACCCCAATGTCATTCATCTCTGAACTCTTGTCACCAGCCATTTGGTGAGATAGTATGAATGAGCAAATCACCAGCGAGCTCATATTCCCAGGTCATCTTTTCCACCTAAGATGAGTGTTTTCCTCCTGTCCTCTTTAGCAACACCCAAGGAGCAAGACACTCCTCCAGATCATCTCTGGGCCTAGGGAGAAAAGTTCCAGGGGAAAAGCAGGTTCCAGAAAGACCACTATGGGCTCAGGGCAATATGCCTCCCTTTTTCCCTCCCTTAAGATTCAAGAGCCATTCTCCCGTAACAAGCTGCTGTCTGTCTCTGAGAAATGTGTCCTTCTTTTAGATCAATAACAAGCTTGTGCTTCTTTATTCAGGAGCAAAAACAAAATGTTCTGTATTTAAAAAGCAAACGAGAGTCAGCAGGATCTCCCACAACACTTAGCCCCAAGTGAAGAGCCAGGATAGGATGGGATGGCTCCTGAAAAACATGCCCAGTAAACTTGAATTTCAGATATACAGCAAATATTCTTGAAGTATAGTGTGTCACAAACATTACATATAACATACTTATATTTTTAAAATATTCCCAGCTTATCTGAAATTAATTTTTTTAACCCGGTCATCCTGTGCTTTTATTTGCCAAAGCTGACAACCCTAATCAGGGCAATGTCCTCCCAGCCAAGTGGAGGCCTATCCTCAACTCACCCTGAGTGTCTCATGATCCTGAGCTCGTGCCAAAAGCCTCTGCATCCTGCCTTCATCTCTCTCCTCCATCCCTCTCGTTCTAATTCACTTTCTTAAAGAATTTGGAGCTTTCCCCCCTTCCTTCTTGTCTTCCTTATCTCTCCCTTCCTTTCTCCTTTCTTCCATTTTTTGGTTTTATTGTTATTTGTCTGCCTGGCTGTTTGCAGTACTAGGGGTCAAACCCAGGGTCTGGTGTGAACTAGGCAAGCATTGTACCACAGAGCTACATCCTCAGCTGCCCCACTCTCCTTTTAAGGTTCAGCTATTTTATATTTGAGTGTTTTGTCTACAAAACATGCATGGCTGGTATTTGCAGAGGAAAGAAAGAAAGAAAAAAATGGAAGGAAGGAAGGAAGAAAGGAAGGAAGAGAAAAAGGGAAAAGGAAAAAGAAAACTGCTGAATTTGCGGACCTAGCTATGGTTGTGAATTACCATGTAGATGCTGGTCCTCTGGAACAGCAGGAAATGCTTTTAATCACCGTGCTATCATCCAAGGCCCCAGTCTTGTGGTTTTTAAGACAAGGTCTGGCTTTGAAACTCTGTCTTTCTGTTTTTATCTCCCAAGTGCTGATGCTCCAAGCTGTGTGACCCCACAAGACCCAGCCCCTCCATTCATTTTACTAATGTTTCCAGCCCCCTGACACCTTTTTCAGGAGCTTTTACACACAAGATGACAAGTCAGATACGGTCCCTGATCTTGAGGAGCTTAAACCCTGGGGTTTGGAGGGGGGATGGCGTAGACAAGGGAGCATGAAAGAAAGTAATTTTCTTAATGTGGAAAGTGAATGTGAGTACATTGAAGACTGATGTTTCAATGGAGAATAGAGATCCTTGAATGGGATGGCCTGGGATGGTCTCCTATAGGTGGTAATACATGCATGATAGTTCCTAGCCTTGGCAAATTGTCCAGATTTGAACCTCTCCATACCTCAATTTTTTCATCTGTAAAATGAGCTGATCAGAGACAACATTTGCATCAAAAGGACTTTTAAGATGTATGCTAATCCATTGCAGTGATATTTGAAATTTAAGTGCAAAACAACATACACAACATATGTAATTTTAAAATCGAGTGATAGATATAACAAATTAAACTATTACCTGCATTATTCTAAAATTTTGAAAATTGTCATCATAATTAGGACGTTTACTGCTGCCATCTTACAAATGGCCACATGGGGGCAACAAAGTACCATACAAACAGACTGAGCTGGTCAAGCACCCCCATTAATCCATAATTCTTTCATATTTTGTCTTTTTGTTTAATTGATTTTAATGAACTCTGAGTATGTTCTGGACCCTTTTCAGAACCTATAGAAGAAAAAAAATTTAATCAAGGTGTGGTCCACCCTTAACCCCAGCCATCAGGAGGCCAAGGCAGGCAGATCTCTGGGAAGTCAAGGCTAGCCAGAGTGAAACCCTGTCTAAAAAGAATGAAAGAGAGAGGAGAAAGGGAGAGCAGGAGGGATCTGCCCCTGCCCACTCCTGTCCTCCTGAGGTCATGTCTGTAGTTTCTGGCGAGCCCCCAAGGCAGGCACTATTACCATATCTACTTTAGAAATGGGGATCCTGAGAAATCACAGACATTTCCTCTTCTGAAGTGGTCCCTGAGGAGAAGCTAGGAAGACGATAAGAGCCAGAGATCAAGGAGGATTGGAGCAAAATACTCTTCTGGAGAGAATGGCCCATTGCACTCAGGAATGCCCAGCCGCTGTGGTTGGCTGCACGAGATGAAGCCAGAGAACACCCCAGCATGGAGTGGTGTGGTGGTTTACACATGTTTGGCTCAGGGAGTGGCACTATTAGGAGGTGTGACCTTGTTGGAGTAGGTGTGGCCTTTGTTGCAGGAAAGAGGCAATGAGACCCTCCTCCTAGCTGTCTGAAGGCAGTCTTCTGTTTGCCTTCAGAACAAGATGTAGAACTCTCAGCTCCTCCACTGCTGTGTTTCCTGCCATGATGATAATGGACTAAACTTCTGAACCTGTAAGCCAGGCCCAATTAAATGTTGTCTTTATAAGCATTGTCTTGGCCATGGTGTATCTTCGCAGCAATGGAAACCCTGAGACAAAAATTGGTCCCTGGGACTGGAGTGTTGCTGAGATAGGCCTGACCCTGTTTTTGTTTGGAGGAATGTAGATTTGGGGACTTTGTATTTGGAAAGCCAGGGAATGCTTTAAGTGGGACTTAAAGGGCCCTTCTAGTAGGAATATGGAAGACATTGGTGCTTAGAATGAGTTGAACTCTGGGGATCATTCTTAGGGTGTTTTGGTGAAGAATGTTGCTGTTTTCTGCCCTTGTCTGGAGAGTCTGCCTGAGGCTAAGGTAAAGAGATTTCGGTCAATTGATTGACAAAGGAAGTCTCAGAAAAACCCAGCATAGACTACATCCTCTGGTTTACTCTCATGAAGAGCATTTTGATCACGCACAGCAAGCTTAGGCAGTGAAGAAGTTGGAAACAAAAAGCTGGTGAAGATGTAATAGAACAAGGGGGTCAGACGTTCTAGTCCCAGCAAGCAGTAGAGCTCAGCAACTTTAGCCATGTGGCTCTGGCTTTAGAGTCAAGAATAGAAGGGACTACTGGCATAAACGATGCTAGTGAGCTGGAGCTAAGAAATTAGTGGTGATTAAGAAGAGACCAGCATCACTGAGGTGAAATCTTCTGGGAAGTGTCTTCTGAGAGCACAAAAAAGCTGTGTTCCAGAGATAGCCAAGGTTGTACCTCATGCTGCAGCTGGACTTGGTAATGTGTAAGAATCACCCAGGTGGTACTGGTTTTGAAGGCATGAAGGGAAGGGGTCATGAAGAGTAGCTGAGGCTTGGCACTGTGAGAGATCAGGTAAGGCCATGGGTGAAGGTGCAGCCTCAGTTGCAGTTGACAGCCCAGAACTGAAGGAGTCATGCATAGGAGTTGAGGCTTGGCACTATGAAGAGAGCATTTGAGAAATATGAGTGAAGCCTAGTTGCAGTCAAATACCATAGTGAATTGGAGGTGCTAGTACCATGGGATGATCACCAAGAACAGCAGCAGCAGTGGAGTGGAGTGGAGTGGAGTGGAGTGGAGTGGAGTGGAGTGGAGTGAACCAGAGTGCTACAGAGGGCAAAGCTGGAGAAGTGACAAAAGCCCTTTGGAGAAGCCCAGAATATCATGACACTGGAACAAGAAGCTTAAAGTTGGAAGTTGCCTCAGATACCTCAAAAAATTAGAGATGTCAGAGCCATGGGATACCTGCCGAGGACAGCTGCTAACAGGGAGTGGAACCAGCCCAGGAGAATGAAGTTTGTTTGCTGTTGAATGCCAGATCTGTCTGTTGGCAGACAACAAGGGTGACAGGGCGAAAGGCTCCTCCAGCACCATGCCTGCCTGGATGCTGCCATGCTTCCCACCATGATGATAATGGACTGAAGACAAACTAAAACAAACAGGGAAGGCTCCCTCCTGACTGAGAAGCCATGGGCAGTGATAGCTTTGTGAGGAGAAAGAGTTGGCCTTACTTATGGGTGTAGCCCCCGTAAGTCAACCATGTTCTAGAGGATGGCCCCACCCAAGAGTACAACACAAACTGGACCTGGTGGATTGTTTTTAAAATAGGTGGGCATGAAGTTAAAAGTGGGTAGTTAAGTGAGGACAGAATCTGGCAAGAGCCAAAGGGAGGATGGGGCGGGGGGATATGATGAAAATACACTGAATGCATTAAAATATCAAAGAATAAAATTTCTGATTTTTTATTAGATGTTTTCTTTATTTACAATATCTCCTTTTCCAAGTTCCCCTCCAAAAAAGAAAAAAAAGAAAGAAAATTAAATAAAATAAAAACAAAAACTAAAACAAACCCCTCCCCCCTCCCCCCTCCCCCTGCTCACCACCCCACCCTCTCCTGCTTAATGGCCCTGGCATTCCCCTACACTGGGGCATAGAACCTTCATAGGGCCAAGGGCCTCTCCTCCCATTGATGACCAACTTGGCCATCCTCTGCTATACATATGCTGCTGCAGCCATGAGTCCCACCATGTGTACTCTTTGGTTGGAGTTTTAGTCCCTGGGAGCTCTGAGGGTACTAGTTAGTTCATATTGTTGTTCGTCCTAAGGGGCTGCAAACCCTTCAGCTCCTTGGGTCCTTTCTCTAGCTCCTTCACTGGGGACCCTGTACTCAGTCCAATGGATGGCTGTGAGCCTCTACTTCTGTATTAGTCAGATACTGTCAGAGCCTCTCAGGAGACAGTTATATCAGGATCCTGTCAGCCAGCACTTGCTGGTATCCACAATAGTGTCTGGATTTGATGATTGAATAAGGGAAGGATTCCCAGGTGGAGCAGTCTCTGAATTGTCCTTCCTTCCATCTCTGCTCCATAGTTAGTCTCTACAACTCCTTCCATGGATATTTTGTTCCCCCTTTTAAGAAGGAACAAAGTATCCACACTTTGGTCTTCCTTCTTCTTGAGCTACATGTGGTCTGTGGATTGTACTTTGTGTATTCCGATCTTCTGGGCTAATAACCACTTATCAGAGAATGCATGCCATGTGTGTTCTTTTGTGATTGGGTTACCTCACTCAGGATGATATTCTCCAGGCCCATCCATTTCCCCAAGAATTTCATAAATTCATTGTTTTTAATAGCTGAGTAGTACTCCATTGTGTAGATGTGCCACATTTTCTGTATCCACTCCTCTGTTGAGGGAAAAATTTCTGATATTTTTAAAAAGACTGTCCTAGTGACTTCTCAGGAAAGAGGTAAACTAGGACCTAGACCCAAGAAGCCAGGCCTTGAAGATCCATCAGGGTGGCTGCTCCACTTTTAGAATGTGTTTCTCAGGGGTAGCTCCTGGAGGTACGGCTATTAGGACGCTCCTTGGGGTTTGCCTGGCCTCACAGTTTAAGGACAAAACCCATCTTTCTTGAAAAAATAAATAAAAAAGAAAATTCTAGTTATCTTGATATGGTCAAGAAAAGTAGACTGGAAGCTCTAGCGCAAGAATCTGACCAAATGAGCAACTGTTTGACCCATCCTCTACTTAATGATTGGTCCACAGAAGCATGTGAGCAAGATTGACCAATCAGAGATAATCTTGGGATTTGTGTTCATGAATTGGGGAAGAGGTAGGCTTTTTCCTGCTCAGGTGGCTAAGTGCTAAGGTGTAAGGCTAGGATTCCTTCGGCCATCTTTGCCGACACTTGGGAAGGAGCAGGCTGGGTGAATGGGCCATGTGAAGAAGGAGACATGGAAGGTGGAAAGCTCAAACTTGCTGACATCTTGGTCCTCCCTCATCTCCCCTCCTCAACCCACTTCTGCCTCAGAGGAGGCACCAAGTGTGGCCTTTTTTGCTTCAGCTGGGCCTTGCTGGGTTTCTGTCACTTTGAACTGAGTCCTACTTACTGTATTTCTCAACAGCTTTGAGGCAGCGAAAACCAAGCTATTGTCAGGGGGCTGAAAGACCTGTCAACAGCCGTCCAGATAGGATTTACAAGATAATAAAATCTTGTTTCATACAGGAAAGCCATCAAAAATGCTCTGGGATGAAAGGTTAGCAGCTTTGCCACATGTGTGAGCCAATGGACCCACACTGAAGAGTGTGGGTCAATTTCTTGGAGGATGCGATACATCTGCGGCCATCAGAAGATGCAAAACTAAGAGACCAGAAGATAGCGTTTCCCGGGTTTTCTCTGTTGGGGGAGGCAGGGGTGCTAGGTTTTTCGTATTGGTTATGGGTTGGCTAGTTTTGTGAGACAGGGTCTCTCTTCATAATTTAGGCAGGACTAGAGCACACTATATAGCCCAGGCTGGCCTTGAGTTTGAGGGAATCATCTTCCTTCCTCAGCCTCTGTGCTGAGTACTCAGATTTCAGGTGTGAGCCAGCACTCCTGGCTACCCACTTCTTCACACTGCAGTTAAGAAGCCACTGGTCTTTTGTCATTAGGGACCCCCAGGCTACACCTAAATCCCCAATGATACACCCTCCATTGCTAAAGACCAAGTGAGTCTAGAAGCCAGGTTGGTTTTTTTTGTTTTGTTTTTGTTTTTGTTTTTTTTTTTTTCTTTTTCTTTTAAGACAAGGTTTCACTATGTAGACCAGGCTTGCCTTGAACTTGAGATCCTTCCAACACACTCAACCTTAGCACTAGTATTTTTACTTTTAGCTGTTTTTTTTTTTTTAAGTGTAAGTATCTTGACTGCATGTACATACATACACTAGCTGCATGCCTGGTGCCCATGAAGGTGCAAAAAGGGTATGAGATTACCTGGAACTGGAGTTGGGAACCATTGGGTGGGTGTTGAGAATGAAACCCAGGTCATCTGCAAGAGCAGCAAGTGCCTTTAACTGCTGAGCCATCTCTTCATCACCTGCCAATAACGCTTTGACAGCAACAAAGAGGATCAATACTCCTACTGTACCCTCCAAGGTCTTCTCATTCTCTTAGAATAATTTCAAAATCCTCACCCTGGCTTGAAAGCCCTAAGTACTTCTGCTCCTAGTCTGTTACACCGCTCTCCATCTGCCCCAGCCTCTTTGGATTTTTCCATTCCTCCCCCCCACACCAGGCTCTTCCAACGTGCACATCCTATGCATCCCTCCAAATTCAGGCTCATCCTTTGATATGGTGGCCCGACCCAGCTGGGGATTCCTCTTCTCAAAGTAATTACTTCACTGTCTCAGCTTAGAGTTGAAGTCAATACCTGTCCCTTCTCCCACACCTTTGATCTTTGTTTTGCTGATATCACCATTGGGCCTCCAGCATTTGAAGTCAGCGCGCAGGTCCAGTGCACAGGCATCTCGATCCAATTTGCTCATGACTGTGTCCTAAGACTCAACAGCATACTTGGCAAATGCAATGATTAATATGGTCATGACAAGAGCTGGAATCACATAGAAGCTGAACCTCCAGGTGTACCTGTGAGGGGAGTGTATAGTCCCTTAGTGTGGGGCAGCACCATCCTATAGAGTTGGATTGCAGTAGTATTCATCACTGCCAACTCCCTGACTATGGATGCAATGTAACATCAAACTCTTGTCACCATGATATCTCTGCCATGGGTGACTATACCCTTCAAATGGGATCCAGGATAAACCCTTAATAGGCATTTGACAGTAACAAGAAAACTAACTTCACATACAGTGGACACTCAGAAACTATCCAGAAACCTGTGCTTGGTAGTGTTGACCATAGTCATTCCATTGAGAAACACTACTTGGTCCCTCAGTGTGGGCAGATATTCAACAATATTTATTGAACCTCTCCTCTGTGCTGGGCACTAGACTTCTTCCTGGAGACAGTGTGGAGAAAAATAGACAAATCCCCCAGCCTTAACCTTCTAGGTTGGAGGAAGAAACAATTCAAACAAAATCATTCTTATGATAACTGATAAATAGTAGAGCCTGTTGCAGAGAGGTGACTGGGGAAAGGGCCTCCCTAGGCAAAATGGTCAGAGGAGGCTATCTGAGGCAGTGATAGAGGCTGAGGGCAGAGAACCTGAGAAAGAGTGTCCCAGGCTGAGCACTGAGCCAGGGCAGAAGCTGCATTGAGCTAAGAGGGACAAAGATTGGTGTGGAGAATGGCAGGGAGATGCAGAGAGAGGTTGGAGAAGCGGGCTATTTTAATTAGGGTTTCTATCGCCATGATAAATACCATAACCAAAAACAACTTGGGGAGGAAAGTTTATTTCATCTTACACTCAGTGGTCACACTCTCTATCCAAGGAAAGTCAAGGCAGGAACCTAGAAGCAGAAACTGATACAGAAGCCATGGAGGCATGCTGCTGACTGGCTTTCTCCATGGCTTGTTCAGCCTTCTTTAGTACAACACCCAGGACTATCAGTCCAGGAATAGCATAGCCCACATCAATCATTAATCAAGAGAATGCACCATATAGGCTTGCCCATAGGCCAATCTGATGTGTGCATGTGTGTGTGTGTATGTGTGGGGGGGATTCTCAATTGATGATCTCTTTTCCTAAATTACTCTAGCTTGAATCAAGTTGACATAGAACTATCCAACACATGTATCTTTGGCCCAAGAAGCAAAAAAGAGTTTTATCCTCTGCTACGTTCTGGTCACATGACCCAGTTTGGTCCTCAGCTCCGAGGGAGAAAGGCAAAGACCAGCTCCAGAGTGATACTGTCTGAGTCTGTCCTCAACCCTGTGCTTCTTTGTAGTGGCCCTATGGCAGACCTTCCAATCTCTCCAAGGTGCTTATTCATCGACTGAGTCAGAGTAATGGAGGCACCTGCCTTGCAGGCTAGATGAAAGGACTTCTTAGTTATTTTTAGGCTGTGAAAAGAACACAGTAAAGCTCAAACCATCAACTATAGCCATTCCTTTCCCCATTTTCTTTGTCCTTTAATTATTTATTTATTTACAGGGGGTATGGCTTGGTGTGCCACCACATGTGCCTAGAAATCAGAAGACAACTTTGTGGAGTCATGGTTTTCTTTCCACCATGTGGATCTGGGGATCCAACTCAGGCAGTCAGGGCTTTTACCTGCTGAGTCATGGTTCTGATCCTTTCTTTGTCCTTTTAACTACAAGGTACAGAAGCCTACTCAAATTCTAACAAGTTATATTAAGAAGAGAGTGAGGTCTCTTGAGGATTTCAGGGCAGTGGGGTGAGTACACACCATTTTTCTTCATGTCAAGTCCACATGAGTTTGCTCTCAGAGGAGCTGGTCTCCATCATGGCCTTCCTATAACCATTCACCCCTTATTTTGTAACTTCCCCTAATACTTCCTTTAAAAGGCCATCTATTTGGCTCAATTCACTAAGGGCCAGGAAAGAGAGACCCTCAATTGAGAAAGGTCCTCTACTAGATTGGCCTGTGGGCTAAGCCTATAGTGCATTTTCTTGATTAATGATTGATATGGGTTGTGCTATTCCTGGGCCACATCTCACCCCTCATGTCTTCAGTCTCTTGGTGCCCCATAAATCCCACCTCCCCACTCCTGACCTTGTCATTGTGGCCTTTGTTTATTGTACCTCCTGCTAACTTCCAAGGGTTTTTGTAACTTCTGCTAAAACTTCCTTTAAAAGGCCATCTATTGGCTCAACTCACTAGGGGCCAGGGTTACTGTTTGGCCAGTGGCCATCTATGACTCAGTCCATTGGAGCAAGGAGATAAGGTTGATAATGAGAGCATCCTCTAAAGTCACTGCGGGTAACAGACTGCACCCTTTAAAAAGCATGGTGGGCAGAGCAGGGATGATTGACATTCCTTCTGTGATTCCGCAGCCTCTGCCCATACCTCAAGTGGGAACTCAGAGCAGGAAGCAACAATCATCCTGCCTAGTCTCTTGTCTTAGAGGTAAGGAAACTAAAGCTGGCCTGGGCAAGAGACTTCCTCCAGTTAGAGGCCAATTGGACATGGTGGAATTTCAACTAAAGGTTTTCGTTTGAAATAAGTTTGATGCAGCCAGTCATTAGAAGCCCAGCAGCTTGTTCTTCCTCTCCACAGAGCACAGAAGTGAGGCAGGTGACAGTCACTAGGGCCACACAGTAGCATTTGGGTAGACTGTGTGTGTTACTGATTGTCCTTTCCGAATGGCCGCTTCTTAGCCATGGGTTCCTTACAAAGGTAGGCTGTATTATGTTTTGTGCCTCTTGCCAAGGTCACTCATTGATGTCAAAGCTGAGATCTACATTCAGGTCTGGGTAACCCCAGAGACTTTGCATATATATTTTTGATGGAAGCTCATCAATCTGCACGCAATGGCTGTAGAAGACTGGAGTGGGTATGTTTGGTGTAGGTGTGGGAGAGTGCTGAGAGCTGAGGGGAACAAGTGTCAGGAGAGCCAGAGGCCCCTTTTCTCCCTGTTCCAGTTGGTTTGTTTTTGTTTGTTGGTTTCTTTTTGGTCAACTTTTGTTAACTTAAGCTAGAGTCATCTGGAAAGAGGGAAATCAACCGAGGCAGCCTGTAGGTGAGTCTATAAGGCATTTTCTTGATTAAGGATTGACGTAGGAGGACCCAGCCCACTGGGGGAGGCACTGTAATCCTCCTGCTTGACCCTGCCTGCCTCTCATAACCACACCTCTCTGCCCACCTCCTGCTATTTGCCATGCCTCCAACCTGGTTCCAGTTACATTCAGAAGTTCCACCTCCGCAGAGAAAAAAAGAAGTCGCTGATTGGACTGGCATGCTGATACATTTGTGGGAGGGATTTACCTCACCTTTTCTAACTGTTGGCTGGGAAAAACAGGGCATTAAAAGTGAAGATGACTGAATGACCACAGCTCGTGTTGTCTAATTTTTTTATCCTCCCACGTGGGTAAGGTATAGTATGGCTAGCCTGCCTCCTCCTATCTCTTTTTATCTCCTCCTATTTCTTTCTAACTCCATATTCCAGGTACCCTACCCCTTTTAATGTTGCTGCTGGACAGCAACAAGGCACCACCCCTGGGCAGGTGGTCCTGGGTTATAAAAGGAAAGTAGTTGTGCTAGGACACATCCTCTGCCTGCACTTGAGACTTGGGTCTGAATCCTCACCTGGCTTTGATGTCCTGTCTCATATATTCAATATCACACCTAATGCAAACCTCGGTGGGGAGCCAGAGTAGAAAAAAAAATGAGAGAAGAGAAGGTGTTCCTACAGAAGCAAAGTCCAATATGGCACAAATGTAGAGAGTTAATTAGAATTATTCTCAATATCAGCATTCAATGGAAATCAATCAATGACAGATCTACCCCCCCCCCAGAAGAAACTGGGACAGACTTAACTCCTTAAGTGGTTGTCGGAGTAACCAGACCTCCTAACAATCAGGCATGTGGTGATCACAGAATACTGGGAACTGGTGTGTCCTGCAACAAGCAGGGCAGCAGAAGTGATACTGAGGAATCCTAGTAGAGAGCTGCCAGTAAAGGAGAGAGACAGAATCTACCATGGTGGGCACTCGTTTGGACCCAGGGCATGTGGAGCACTCAGCATACAGCACACACTTGATGGATGGCATCATTGGTAGGTGGGAAAGTGTATTTGACTGAGTATGGTGTAAGATAGCAGTTAGTAACTGCTGTATAAGTACTACCCTCGCACTCAGTGGAACTGAAAACCATCGAAATTTCTTATTACTCATGGACCTCCAGGGTAAATCACCTCTCCAAATCTCTTATGGGAAGCTGTTCTTTGGTGATACAGTCTGGAGAGGGATGACAGTCCCCTTGTAACTAGGAGGCTATATCTATTTCTACTTATAGTTGTCTGCCCAACCCTTGAGCTACTTTAGGGGTTGGCCTCTGGCTCAATTTTAAGGATGGACAATCAGTCTCAAGATGTTTGTTCTCCTGAGGCTGAGGGTAGTGGAAACTTTAAGCATCATTGAGTAGCCATTATATGAGACAGGTTGTGGTGAAAAATAGTCCAAAGAAACAACTTCAGAATAGCACAAGACAATGCTTATCTCCTCCCTGCCTCCTTCCAAACTTGAAGACAGCCCCAGTTTGGGTTGTCTAATGTGGGGGCCAATGCATTCTCTTGCTTAGGGCTGCATGGGTTGGAGAGTTTTGCCATTCGCAAACCAATTCCTTAAGTAGATTTGAGTCTGAAGTAAACATTTCAGCCATAGATCGTGTGTCCTTGCCAGTCAAGCAGTCGGACAGCTGAAGTTTGCCCTTGGTGCAAATTTTGTACGTCAAAGTTAGAGGCACAGTTCTGTTATTTGTTGAGTTGGAACTGATTGGTGATCATTTTGTACAATCCAGCTGTGAGTGGCTTCAGAGCTGGAGGATAGAAACTGGGCCTCATCCATCTGTGTCCCCAGCAGCTAACTTGGGGCCAGGCCCATAAAAAGATACTTGTTGGATGACAGGCTTCTAATTTGGGGGTTCTGGGATGAGCATGGTTGCTATGACAGGTAAATGGATTGTGGAATGTGTATCAAAATGTTGCCTTCTAGAAGGTTCCATAGCAGAAGAACCTGGCTTAGCGGAAGTCACCACACAGTGGTGGGATTTGGGTGGGTGTGGTAGTCACTGGGGTTGTGGAAAAGCCCCACACACAGAGACTGTTACATGAAGATCCACCAGAGGGCGCTTCAGGCCTCTAAAGTCTTCCTTGACTGCAGTAGGTGGCTGAAAGACACTTTCTAGGTAAGGACACCTGACCCAATCTTGGGGCCATGAATGTATAGTGAGAGGAGGCAGGAGGCACATGGAAAGTGCACGCTTGTTAAAACAGGCGGTTCAAATCCTCACTCCTCCACGTCCACGGCTAACCTTTGTTCGCAGACCACTGCTCCCTTAAGTAGCGTCCCTTTCCTCCCTCTTCTCAGGAAAGTTGGGCGTACCCAAGTCTGCCAAAACTTTGTCTAATTCGTCACTTTGTCACTCAATTAGACATCGCTTTCAAACACAGGTGCTTCCTACTACAAACTAACTTTCGTGGTTTGGGATTAAAAGGTCGTGTCTGAGTGTCTGTATTCCAGCCAGAGGGGTTAAAGGTAAGGGCATTCGTTATGGCCACACCACAACTAGAAACAAGAGTTCAGTAAATGACACAGTCTCCGTGTTCACGATGGGATCAGGTATACTGCCAACACCAGAGTATGCTTGCAGGGAGGCTGATGGTGACGTAGACAGACAGAGTGGCCTGAATTCAGGAGGAGAAGGGCACTCCCCTCCGTGTGTCATTACCCTGGCAAACAACCACGAAACATGTTTGAGAAAAAAGTTAAGCTGTTTTATTTCACAGGATAGCTCCACATCAAACCAGCAGGCACCATCAGAATACGCAACAGAGGATCCAATCAGACACTCTATAGGACGGGCATTTGGTCATAAGGGAGAGAGAGAAATGATACCCAGAAGAGGGCAACAGTTAGCATCACATGGGGACAGGCAACCAGCAATTTCCTAGGGTGGTTTCGGTTTGTTTTTTTTTTCCTGTCATAATTTGGGGGAAGAAAGAAAGCAAAGCAAACAAAACAGACCAGCCACTCTGAAGCAATCAGAAGCAAACCTATTGCCAAACCATGTAAACAGTCACACTGCCTGGAACGAGGGCCTGGGTAGCAGAGCTAGCCTCGACCCACTTCCATCTAGGGAAGGAAAGTGCACTCTGGCGGTTCCACTTCAAGGAACAGCTTTGTGATTTGCCTGGGACAGTTTGCACAGAAAGGAGTTGTCAGCAAAGGACAGCAATAGCCATTTGGCCAGTCCCAAAGGATGGGACAAGAGTATGCTGGCAGGTCAACCTTAAGAGAGGCCAGGAGGTCTCAGACTGACAGCAAAGTCCCTTCTGGCAGTTCCCATGGGTAGCTTGGAGTATGTGGAATTCTCCACTTGGAATTCATCTCAGTGGAGAAGAGACCCCAGAGAACCAGGGAAGTGGACACGAACTGTCAGCATTAGCTCTGCACAGCAGAAAATCAGCTAAGCAATACCTTGGCTCACCCTCTTCCTGCCTCTTCCTCCCTGTCACGCCTTTCCCTCCCAGTCCGATAGGACCCACTACTGCAGCTAGAAATGACACCCCACTCCACCCCTTTCTGGTTTTTCAGAAGAATGAGGCATTTGCTCTCGTGTGGAACCATCTGGAAGATGAGAAGTTAGAAACAGAAAGGCTGAGAGGGAGGACTATTGTGTTAGTCCTTGGGGTTTTCCAGCACTTGTTCCAAAAGTACGCTGGCCACTCAGCGATGACCAAGTACCAAGTCACAATGTGTCCTCTGCATCCATGCCTCCTGAATGAGAAAGGAATGCACCCAAGAAGGCACTCCAGGAGATGCCAACGAAGGGAGCCCTCTGTGCAGGCTTCTCTCCCACCAGCTCCCCTTTGTGTACCACAAACCAGTTTAAGTGTTTATAAGGCAGATCTCTGAACTGCTGGTTCCAGCCAGTAGCCAATGGATGGCTCCATTTCCCTGTGTCTCTTCCCACTCCGATTTGATTTCTTCATTGGATATAAACCTTTCTGTTCCTTAGGAATCCATTTCCCTCCTGACCCCTGGTTTAGTCTTTTCGGAGAAAAAGACTCCCTAGTCTTAATTCCCACGCCCACAATTCCCTCCAGTTGTGTGCTCTGTCCGGGGTTCAAAAGGCGCTTCAAGGTGAAAAGTTAGCACTGAAGAGAAGGAAAGACGACAGTTGTTCACAGGATCCCACAGCTCAGAGCAGCTCGACGAGGAAAAGAGAAGGAGGGCAGGGAGGGCAAGTGGGGTCGGAAGCTCGGCTTGTTCTCAAATTGATCGGAGAAAGGTCTTTAGTGGCAACTGGGCCACACGGTGCCCAGGAAACTAGACCAGGAATTAATTGTCTTTGGTCAGTTTTAATTAAATGAACATCTTGCTGGTTCATTCCTAAAACAGACTGAACACTGGTTATACATAAAGACAAAAAGCTTGACCTCGGGGTAAGTTGGAGGTTAAGAAATCATTCCATGAAGCCAAAATAAATTTTTTTAAATGCCCGTTATAAACTAACTGATCAGTACAGCTTTCAATAATGGTGATGAACATTGGTAGACACCACTTCCCCTTGTACACTTGGCTATATTGAGGACTACTAACTATATTACTACACCCCCCACCCCAATCACTGTACAATTAGGTTTCTGGTATTTGTTTTTACATCGATCTATCTACTAGGTGCAAAGATTTGGTGAGTGGCAATGGCTATAATGTAATTGTAGCCTTCTTTAAAAAAATTACAGTTTCACATTTTAACAGTTACTTTCCAGCATTTAACAAATACAGCAATATATAGTGGACTAAAAACAGGCAGGAGTCTGAAGGAAGATGCTCATACTAGATAGACACCGATGGGATTGAGTTGGGACCTGGGGGTGGCTGAGACATGCAAGGGGACCAGATGAAGAAGTGTGTTGGGGATGGGGGTGGTCAGTGTTTTTCCATTTGTTCTGCATCAAAGCTCAGATTGGGGGTTGGAAGAGTTGGGGACTCATCTGCCATCTGTGTGTGTGCTTCCCTAAATGTGAATTCATCAGCCACTTGCCAATGGGAGAAAGATAGATGCTCAAGGAAAACAGCTGAGGCTCTGCTCTTGGGACATGGGGGAGAGGCAGTAAGGAAAATGAAATCAGTCAACCCAGAGACAAGCCCGCACAGCCTAACTGGCAATAGGTGTGTTGGGTAATAGATTTGTAAACTCAATTTTGCTTCTATCTAGTACCCAGGCAGAGAATATTGCATTTTTGCCTGGGAGGTGAGTGAACTTAAAAATCTGGAAATAGCCCTGGGATACAAAAGAGAAGTCTTATCTCCTGGATGCATAGCAGAGATAGCAGATTCCTGGAAATGAAGGCTTCCTGAGCATAATGCAGCCCACTAGGCCATCTGGCATATCTTGTGCAGGTCCCAGCCCACCCCAGGCCTTACTGTCTTCAACTATAAAATGAAGATATCTTTATGTGCTCAAAAACAGAGGGCCCATGATAGCAGGAGTTGAGAGGGAAGGAAGGCTTGATGGCTTGGGCATCTTACTGACATTCTCATTTCGAGAGCCCATTCTTGATTCCACAGTGTACTCAGTGCTGATCCCACAGGCAAGGCAGAATGGGTGACCCTCCCCATACCCAGGGACCAGTGGCTCACTAGGTCCCTCCCTGGGGAAGGGGGCAAGATACCTTTAAATGGAGGACCCAAGAGATGGTGGGAGCAAGCCCAAAGGGAAGAAATGCCAAGGATGGCACTTCGAAGCATCTGCAGGTGACAGGAGTGGTGTAGCCATGGGTCACATGGCTCCTGTGGAGGCTGTGACTCAGATTCTGGAGTTTGGATTGTAAAACTTGGAGGTAGGCAGAGAACCAGCCAGTGTGTGTGCTTGTGTGTGTGTGCTTGTGTGTGTATGTATGTGTGTGTGCTTGTGTGTGTGTGCGTGTGTGTGGTGTGTGTGTGTGTGAGAGAGAGAGAGAGAGAGAGAGAGAGAGAGAGAGAGAAGAGGAAGAAGAGAAAGAGGAGGGGGAGGAGGAGGAGGAGGAAGAGGAGGAGGAAAAGATCCTTGGTTTGGCATGCAGAGGGAGAGTAGAAATGGTCCCATTAGGATTAGATTTGCCTGTGGCGCATTACCCAACAATTCTGGAAGTACCTGGAAAATGGAGACAACAAAAAAGCAGGTAAAACAGAATCAAACAAGAGCCATGCAGAAGGCTGTTGCGACACTACAGAATCACGTACCTTGTTCTACCACCATGTTTGTCTACATTAACTGCTTTAGAAGGAATGGAAGAAGAGGAAGGGAAGGGAGGTGGGGAGCACTGCCATTTTCATAGGATCCCAGCCTACGGTGTTTCCTAGCACAGTCCTAGGATGGAGGTCAAGGGCTGACTGGGCACCGGAGGCTCCAGCGGGGAGCAGAGTGTGGACCGCTCTCTAACAGACATGGTGTGACTGAACGCTTCCTTGCCCATTTAGTTCCAAATCTGACAAAGCATAATCCGTAGAACAAGGAGGAAAAAGACCATTAAATATTTTGAAGATGAGAGAAGTAAAACTTGTATAGTCACCACAGATTTATCCCTATAGCACTTCTAGGGTTTGATCTACTCCATACTACTACTGTTTTGGGTTTTGTTTGTTTCCTCCTGTTCTTTTTCCCCCAATCACAGCATCTCATCATCCTGACTCAGCATACAAACTCAAGGGTCTTCACACCAACTTCCCCTGTGCCCCTTGGGGGTACAATTGACCTTTGGCCTCCTGATGACAGGGCAGGGTCTCTGGGGGTGGATGGGTGAAGGGTTTTCTATGAAGGATTCCCCACCTTTAGGGGCAGCCTGCTTGGGGGTACTGCCTGCCCCACCCTTCCTTGAGGGGCAGACTGTTCTGGAAGGCCACGACTTCTGGAGACAGCCGGAGACTGTTTCTGGTTTTGTGTCTCTGCAGGTTAGTGGTATATTGCTTCATTCGCAGTTACTGTGGGGCCTCTAAGTTCTCCCAGAGAAGTCCCTGCAAATCCCACCAAATAAGAGTGGGAGATGTTTGGTGGCATGGGTCTGAGGTAAATCTAAGTTTCATAAAAAGAAAAAAAAAAAAAGGAGCGTCTATATACAGTTAGCATGTGTGTATGTCCAGCTCTCTAGTATATGTATATAGATGCATAAATATATATATACACACACCTACAGACACATACGTACACATATGCGTATATATGCATGTATTTATATACACACACATATATACGTATGTAGAGAATATCGAGAGAATAATTTTCCAGTGACAATATGAGAAGCTGGTAAGCATCTGCCTCAATCTTAGGAAACACTGTCCTTGGGACTGATCTTGCTCCAGCACTTCTTGGCATGTCTGTTTGCCCACAAGAAGTCTGTGGCATTCACATGGCTGAGTAGGAGTTGCAGCTAACGCCTGGGCCTCTGCTCTTCACAGACATACACCCTCCCAGGCTGACCTTCTAGCATCTGCCCTCTAAGGCCAGGAGATCCCTGGGAAGCAAGTGGAAGCCACTGAGGCCACCCTAGGCCTATGGTGTGCTGCAGTGGGCCACGGCGGTGTCACCGGTCCTGCAGGTCACATGGTGCCAGACTTGTCGGAGGAGCTATTAGGGAACATCTTCTCCGTAGGTGTCACTGCCGGGCTGCCCACGCCTGAGCTGCTGCTACTACTGGATCGGTGCTGGACCACAGGTCTGACTGGACGCATGGGGGGTGGACGCAGCTGGGCACCAGCCAGGCGAGCCGACAGGGCTGGCTTGAAGGTGGTCATCATCTCGGTAGATGAGCTGCTGCTTCGGCGCATAGCAGCATCAGGGTCTCTGATGACAATGGTGTGCAGGGGGCTGGCGGGCTCTGAGCTGATGGGGCCCGGTGGATTCTTCAGGGGCTCCAGGGTGTCCAGCACCACATCTGGTGCCTGCTTGACAGTGTTCTGTCTCTCAAGTTCCCGCAACTCATGCAGAGCGGTGCTCATGGTCTTCTCGATGTCCTGGGGGACAGAGAAGGCTCTGGTCAACACAGTGTCTTCAAAACTGCTAGCCAGTTCAAGACCTTCCAGAGGACGTTTTCTGGAAGGCCTATCGCACAGAGGGAGATCACACCCCAAGGGTGTCTTGTAACCAACTCAAGAGAATCAGCATGAGCATTCCCTGTACCTGCCCTGCATAGCAAGTCACCTTCATAAAGGCAGATCAGGTTATGGCAGGCAGACAGACAATCAGTCAAAAACTGACTCTGCTACCCCACTGCTATGGGACTGCACTGACCTCTCTGAGCCAGAGAATTCTTACTGGTAAAGTGCAGACAATTAAAATACCTACCTCAGAGGGTTGATGCAAAGAGATGGGCACGGCACCGGGCACATAGCAAGCACTCAGAAACTGTAATAACTATCCCCATAGCAGTGGTACCTAATGCTGAACACTTATCCAAAGCTTTCAATAATTTGCTGACAAGGTAGGGACAACTGTTACACACATAAGAAAAATGAAGCTCAGACTAGTCAAGTACCTTGCCCAGGGTCACATAGCTCAATAACAAGACAATGCAAGTCAGAACCCAGGCAGTCTGGCTCCAGTGTCTCTGCCTAGCCATTTTGTTGTGATTGTCGTTGTTTTGTTTTCTTGCAAGTCCTTTATCTTAGAGGTAGAAGGATGGCTTAGTGGCTAGGAAAACTGGCTACCTTTCCAAAGAACTCAGGTTCAATTCCCAACACCCACACGGTGGCTTACAGTGTGCTGTACCTCCAATCCCGGGGATCCGTCACCCTCACCTGCCTGTGCACACATGGTCTATAGACATCCATGCAGGCAAAACACCCATACATGAGATCAAATGGAAAAAAAAATAAAGTCTTACATTTTAACACACACATATTGTGAGAATTCACACTCCGCCCTACAGAATTATATAACTGTATGCCAGTTTTAAAAGTTAAAAAAAAAAAAAGAAAAAATCCTTGCCCAAAGGGAAATTACTATCTACAGAACATACACCGTGCATCCTAAAATGACAGGAAGACCACTTTCCTCCCAGCATTATGATCTAAAAGGCTCGTGGCTGGTTTAAAAAGTGGGGAAAAAATGTAAACGGCACATAGTTATATCTTCAGGCTCATCAAAAAGAGACTACCTCAGGAGTTAGAGGTGTGGCACACCAGTCAACCCGAGCTCCTTGTCTACCAATCCAGGGCAGGGCCAGGGCTGAAGGCAGCACTGACTAGAAGCTGGCCAAGCTAGACAGACACTGGTCACACTGAGCTGTACTCCGTGCATCTCTTGAAAGCCCAAACCTGCTGTGAAGATGCAGTGAGAGGATGGACAGGAGGAAGCTCTGCAAACTTCCAGACAGTGGTCATCCAACTCATCAGAGTTCATGGCCTTGTTCATGGGGGCTTTTAAAGGGACTGCTGCCGTATCCAGACTGACCTGACCCAGAACCCACGGAGGGCACAAGGGACCTGTCTTAAAACCTTCACTTGGCAGGTGCTATGTACAATCTGAGCAATGTTGGCTACTAAGGGATAGTGGCTCTTAAGCAGAATGAGGCCAGCCCTGGAAGAAATGTATAGCTCTGGGGAGACAGATGGGGCTGGAGCCTGGAGATACCAAAGAGGGCTCTATTCACCGGAGTTCTTCATGCTCTCCTTCCTGGATTTGCAGGCATTCTCCTTCCTGCCAGACTCCAAGCCTCTTGCTCACCTCACTGTGCCAGTCTATCCCATTTGCTTTCTATACCCTGCTAGTGACTAATACCAGTTTAATGCATCCCCTTTATGTTTAACTCCTTGCATGCTCTGCTGGCAGCTTTATGGAGTCTTCGGGAGTTTCTTTATCCAGAGGCTCAGTTGTAAGCGGCTCTGCAGGCAGGGTTCTTCTCCCTATCTATTGTACACATGCTGTGCAGGGTCATCCCAGCCTCCACCACAGTTCTGGGACTTAGTCTCCTATTGTCCTCACAGTCCCCTCTGTTTGCTCTAATGCAATGGGAGCTGAAAGATAAAAGTGTCAACAACTAACATGTCATCTTCTCATCTCCCCACCCCTGGTAGAGTGTGAATGGGAAAGAAAGCTCAGAGAAAGGTGGGCTGAAGGGTTTAGGCTGCAGCCTTGCATTAGTCTGATGAGGAATGCATGAGTCTGCCAGGTGAAGCTGCAGGAAGGCACTGGGGACTGAGGGACACCATTGGGAAAGTCCTCGTTTGCCACTTCCTCCCCATTTCAGATGACAGTGTTGCCCATGTCCATAACAGTCTCGTTACCGGAACGTTCATAATACATTGTTCAGGGCATTTGGAGACCAGAGAATCTAGGGTGAATCCATTTACTATTTGGGATTCTCCACACCACCTCCCCTTTGACTCAGAGATGAAGTTGAAGAAGTGTGTAGCTGGCCAGCGTCTTCTCGTTTCCACAGTTTCCCATGAGCTTCAGTTTCACTTCCACTGGTGGAAAGCACTATCCAGTTAGGGTGGACGTGCACACTGACAATACACATAGGATTGCTAAGTGTATTTCTCGGATTAGGCTAACAAAATGCTCCTCAAATAATACTAAAGGAGTTTGGTGATAGGATACACTCTGTTCTTGCTGGAGATCCACAGTGCACAACAAACCATTGCAAAGTTCTAAAATGTCTTGGCAATACACCTTTCTACTTAGTCAGAGTACCATAGCATAAGTGATGCTAACTGCAGAATACCCCTCTCGCTCCACTGGCCTCTCATAGCAGTCTCTGATGTGTTAGGCACAGTGCCCCAGACTGCATTTGAGTGTCCGTGTAAAGGGCCCCGAGCCAGCTTTAGGAAGTCCCTGCCCCATTGTGACTGGCAGAGAGTCTTTAGAAAATTCTAGGTGCTAGGGTGATGGTTCTCAAGAGATTAGCCTTCAAGGATAGAAGGCTAAGTTGGCTGTCTCCTCTGCTTGGCCCATTCTAAGGTACTGACCCCAAGAACTCTCTGGAAGTAGGCATCCGTATATGAGGGAGAGGCCATGTGTGCAGTTCTAGCTGTTGGTACATTGTTTCCCAGTCAGGGTAGTCTCTGAGGATCTTTCCTGGACTCTTGTAGGGATGTGCTCAGAAGCTCACGGCCTCACCTCAACCCCTTCTAAATGGTGCTCTAGGGCTATCAGCACAAGAGATTCCCCCCAGCCTGCAGGATCTGCTAGGCCCTCTTATCTCATAAGAGACAACATCAAGAGAGATGTGTGATGGACCACTGCCCAAAATTACAGCTAGGGGAATAACCATGGAGATTTCTGGGAATGCAATGTCAAAACCAGACATGACCAGTGACATGAACTGGTAAACAATGCATGGTGCTTTTCATCTGGTGGGGGGAATCAAACAGGAAAAAAAAACCAGGAAGTACTCTGGAAGAGCCTGAGAAATTCTTCCATTCTGCTTCAGCTATTTAGTTCTGCCCATCTCTTGGGTCTCGGGTCATATCCTCTAAACTGTAGACTCTCAAAATATGATGTAACCCCTCCCCCCACTTATTAAAGATGCCCAGCTTAGCTGCTATTTTGGGTTGACAGTTCTCTTTAACTATAAGCTCATATGGGCAGGGTCAAAGTACATCTGGTCTCCACTGTTCTTCATTGTACGTGATGGATGTCATACAACAGATGCCCAGTCAAGATCCATCAATAAATCAATAGAGCAATAAGCAAAGGATGGATGGATGCATGTATACATGGATAGATACATGCATTGACACACAGACTCAATCATAGCATCTTGGGGAAAGGGCTGCTGTTGCCTCAGCCCCATAACCCAGCCTGGACACTAGGGGTCTTCCAGTCTTTCCAAGGGCCATAGCTAGTGGCACGGAAAGTAAGCCAACTCAATGTTGTGTCTGACTCAGTCTAAAGTCCCACCAAGGCCACTGTGGTCCCCACTCAGCACTTCCCTCCCTCTGTCCCCCTGAGTGGCTCATTGGCCTAAGTGTCTTCTGTGGGGCCCTTACTTCTGCCAGGGCCTCAGCCTCCAGGGACTTGTGGTCCCCTAGGCTGCTGTGTCTCGTGGAGCCGCAAGTAGACCTCATGGAGAGCCCTTCAGTCAGCGCCTTCTTGTCAGGGTAGTTGATGCTGCCAGCGCTCCCGAAGGTCGCCATCCTCCTCTTCTCAGGGCTCTCAATCCGTCCCCGGCTGAGGGGGATTTTGTGGGGGCTGCTGGGGCAGGCAGCAGCTCGGGGTGGTGTGTCTATGCTGGGACCCAAGCCCCGGGGTGGGCTGTGTGTGTCGCCCCCACTTCGGCGCCTGGGGATGGCTGCTCCGTCGGACCGTAGACGCACTCTGCAAAGGAGCCAGGGGCAGGAAGCATGGGGCAGAAGTCAACCCTAGCCAGTCTCAGAGTGCACCAGCCAACCCCCCATGCTACGGCTACATGGGAATCTAGCGGAGCTAGCACAGTGAAGCCTCATTCAGCCAGAATGTACACTAGCAATAAAGGGCGCGCTCAGACTTCTGATACCTCCTCAAAAGGGGAAGAGTAACCTGGCCCAGGGAGGAATGCAGAGAGTGGGAGCCAGGCAGGCCGCAGCAATACTTCAGACCAGATTCTAAGGTCAGATCGGGGCAGGAAGATTTCAAACTGGAAATACTGTGGTCGTATATGGTCTGAAGCTTTTCAGCTTCTAGCTGGTTTGAAACTCTGAGGCTTGACTGTACCAAAAGGCCACAGTAAGCACAGGAGGGGACCTCTGAGAACAAAACACCTGTTCACTGTTGTCACCCACCAACCTCCCCAGAGCAGAGCTGTCTATACAGCTTTCCCAGATCTTGGAAAATAAGTTGTTGAAGAGCGAATACATCATTGTAAAATGTGCCTTGTGTCTAAGGGTACCTTGTCCACCTCCAGTGCTCTACTGGTATAAAAGCATATGAGCTGCTTATAGGGGTGTGGGGTGGGAGGGCACAAGCCTTTGACCCATGCCTGCCACAGCTTTCCTGGATTCTCCCAGGTCCATCGTGTGAATCAGCCACATCGATGGACTATCATCTCTCACCTGCCCACATTTGAGTGGGTTTAAAAATAACTTAAAGATTGCTCTGTCCTATGGAACTCACCCAAAATATAGAGGCCTTCATGAGTGGAGGAAATACTGGATGGGGATGAGGGGAGGGAGGGATGGGGTGCTGGGAATGGACCAAGTCCCATGAGACTGGTGGCAATTCAAGCCCTCTGCCCCCAGCAAAGCTAAGCAAGCCTGTGGGTGCCCCAATAGGACCAAAGCATAGGTGTTGGGGAGGAAGAGACTTTGAGAAAGAAAAGAAGAAAGATGAGCGAGGGGAGAAGGGAGAGAGGCAGGAGATGGATGGTATGGTCCTCCTAGAACAGGAGACCATGCTGTTCTCATCAGTAGACCCAGTCTTTGACTTCTCCATGAATTCTAGCTATCATCCTGCAGTGTCCAAAGCTAAAATAAATTCTTGAGTGTGCTCCCACTGTATGCTGACACAGGTGGCTTCCAATCTCTGAAAAGACTGAGTTGATCACATGACCCTTCTGCTGCAGGGGTGGGGTGGGGTGGGGGTACACAGACTTGACATTCTAAGAAGGCACAGGGGTTGTGGGTGAGGCAGAGTGACAGACTGTTAGCTTTCTCTCTTTTCCTGTTCCCAAGATGACTTGCACAGTGCCCTGCTGGTAGAAGGGTCATGTGACACAGCCCAGCCTCTATGTAGAAACTGGCAAATCTGCTCCCACCAAATGGGTGGGTGGAGTCGGGTATCAACTTTCACTGGCACAAAAGGAGGTGTGAGCTCTCTGTTTAAGTGGTGTGTTTCAAGGATGGGGGACTTGTGGGAGCTTTAGATTTTTAAAAATGTTGTATAACAAATCATCTCCAGCAGAAAGCTAAGAGGGTACAGGAGCTGCTGGAGAGAAGGAGAAAAGCACTTGCCAATTTCTCTCTCTCTCTCTCTCTCTCTCTCTCTCTCTCTCTCTCTCTCTCTCTCTCTCTCTGTGTGTGTGTGTGTGTGTGTGTGTGTGTGTGTCTATCTCTGTCTTTCTCAGTACTATTATATTAAAATTTCAAGACACTCTTACTATGTGGTCAGGCTGACCTATGATTATTATTTAAAATAAAAAAGTTCTATGATCCCAGCATATATCTTCCTTTGCCTTCTTCAATGCCCCTCCACTACACCTCAAAGCTGGGTGGCTCACACCTAGAATCCTTGGGTCCTTCCAGCCAGCCCACCCAGCTGTTCCCAGTGTCGGTGGCTCGGCTCATAGGATCAAGGAGCTGTAGTAGCCTTCTCCTCCCCTTCCCGCCCTCTTGCTTCTTCCAATTCAGACACAAACAAGCAAATGGGTACTAGTGAGACAAAAATGAACCCATGTTTCCTACCGGCCCATCACCCCCCCAAAGCCGTAATCAGAGATGTGCTCTGTGGGGGACTGGAGGTCATTCTTGGAGGAGGCCTTGTCATCCAGCAGTGGCCCACTGCTGGCCTCGCTGTCAGCCTTTTGGCTCAGGCTATCGGAGAAGGCATCGTCCCTGGGGAAGAGAGAGACATGAGTTGGAGGTGGTTCTCATTCTCTGAGGAAGACCCAGGATGTCCAGAACTCCTCCACAGCTGTCTGCACACACCTATGTCTATACCAGTAGCCCAGGGTAAGCACCTTCCCTCCACACACACCTACCATAATGCTCCCATAGCTAGGCTCTCTAGCAGGTGGCTCCCTTGTCTTCTACCCCTATATCTCTTTTCTTTCCCCTTTTCTAGCTTGTTCTCTTAGACCCTTTCAATGATGGAGACAGGTTGAAGAAATAGGAGTTGGAGTCTGCAAGCTGGGCATGGGGTACTAAGTGCTAAGTCTCCCAGCATAGGGTGCTGTATGCTGAGTTTCCTACGGCTCCACGCAAAGTAGTTCAGGGAGGAAGGGCTACCTCAGTCCCTCATCTTCCTGTCTGCGGTGCAGTATACTTGTGAGGTGACCCATGCTTTTAGGGGCGCCCTGTCAGTTTCCCTCTATAACCTCCTCCTTCCAGTGACTTGTCCTTGCTGTCAGAGGTCTGTGGACTCCAGGGCTGCCAGATGGTCCACTGTTACAGCATCCCCTTTCTCATTCAATTGGCCTTGGCCTTTGCTCAAGCTCAGAATTTTGTCTCTTGCATCACAACATAGGCTTAGGTTTCCCTTCCTGTGGAGCTTAGCTTCATAGCTGCATCTAAGACAGGCCAGCTCTGCTGAGCCTGTCCATGCTGGAAGGGAATGAGAGAACCCCACACAAAGTGTTGATTTCTTGAACTTTCTGACAGTGCTGGAGTCTTGGGATGTGTGGCATTTTAACTCCTTAAGTCATTTAAAATGGCATCTGGTTAAAGGAGAACAAGGAATGTTTCTTTTTCTCCACCCCCTTTGAAGGTCACATCTGGAGGAAAGGACTGAACCTCTTTAGGGTTAGTGATCTGATCCCCGGCCACAGGAAAAGCTCAGGATAGTGGAGGGATACAAGAAGACTATGGGATGCTAATGACCATGGTGGGTGATAACCTAGATGTGGCTCGTGGATTTGGATGATGACCCCAGACCTAATACTATCTCTGCATCATCTGAAGGATGAGCAACATGCACATTTCTTCCATGGATGTCCACTTAAAGGAAGTTAGGGGGGAAAAGTTCTTAGAGATTATCAAACATATTGAATCTGGAAGAACAAATTCCCAGTATTCCTCTTCCACTACCCATTCCAGACATCACTAATCTATTCCCTCATTCTTCACAGAAGGTCCCAGTTCTCACTCACATGTCCTGTACAACTATGTACTGATGAGGGATGAGTCCATCTACACCATTGTGACGGCCTTCCCACCAGTCCTCTGAGGCACGGTGGTACAGGAGTAGTGAGGCCCCTTTTTTGAAGGATAGTTCACGAGGGGACCTTCCCACATAGTCAAACTTGGCAATAGCTTCAATCTGCTCCACTTCTGGAAGAAAAACAAGAGAAAGAGCATCTGTGAGGTCAGAGGGATCATGCAGCCTTGGCTTTGGTGAGCATCATGGGCAGCAGGTTTGATGAAATCGTGAGCTGGAGCTCAGGGAAGGGAGACTGAGAGTCAGCCACCAGTCCAGATTACAGAATGATAACCTATCTCAAAAAAAATTAAATAAATAAACAAATCTAAGATGTCCATAGGGAGCTGGCATGCCAGATCCTTGTTTCTGTTGCATAATTACTGAAGCCAGTTTGGCCAGGTGTGGTCAAAATTATGCACACCTATAATCCAAGCACTTGGAAGGTGGAGGTAGGATAACAGGAATCTAAGGCTAGTCTGGGCTACATGAGACCCTGTATTGTGTGTGTGTGTGTGTGTGTGTGTGTGTGTGTGTAAGAGATTTCTGTTTCTTCTGCACATCAGTATATATTCTATCTCCACTTTCCCATGGGCTCTTTTCTCCCTGGTCCACTTTACACATAAGACCCCACCCTGCCTGCGGCACTAGATTCCCGTCTCTGTTCACTCACGCTACTTTCCTCGACTCTCTTTTTCTTCTCTCTTTCCTTTTTCCTTTGTCATGCAGGGGCTGGAACCCAGAGCCTCGCACACACTAGCCACACAATCGGGCTTTCAGTGGCTCTTAGACTTCCAAATGGTGAATGAAAATAAGAACACAGTACAATCAAGCTTATGGATGCAGCTAATGCCCTGCCTAGGTGAACTTTAGAGCTGCAAATGGCTGTGCTAAGAAAAATCCTAAATCAGTAACCCCCACCTTCACCTTAGAGAACAGGGAGTGTGGGGGATGGAGAGATGGCTCAGTGGTTAAAAGCAGGTGGTTCTTCAGAGGTCCTGGGTTGTATTCCTAGCACCTACATGTCAGCTCCCGTTCCAGAGGATCTAGCACCCTCTCTGGCCTCTAAGGCACTGCATGCACATGGTACATAGGCATACATGCGGGCAAAACACTAAAATTAAATTTAAAATCTAAAATTTTTTTTTAAGACATTAGAAGTACAAACTAAACCCAAACAAGTAGGAAAAGATGTAATATGACTAGCATAGAATTAAATAAGACAGAGAGAAGGAAGCTAGGCGAAGTCCAAGCTGCTGTTTTGAAAATGATCAATGAAGTTAACAAATCCCTGGCTAAATAAACTAAGAAAATAAAAATGAAAAATCACACTAACCAAATGTAAGATCACAAATGAAAGAGGAACGTTAATGTTATTACTTTGAAAGAAAAAGAGGTATCCTAAAGAAACATTACCAACAACTATATATCAACAAAATAGAAAGTTGGATAAAATGAGCATATTTCTAAAAAATGCAGACTACTGAAGCAGGCTTGAGAAATAGGATATCTGGGGCCAATGAAATAGCTCAACAGGAAAGGAGGCTTGTTCCCAAGGCCAAAATGTGAGTTTGATTGCTGAGTCTTACGTGGAAGAAGGAGAGAACCAAATTTGGTACGTTGTCCTCCAACCTCACAAGTTCAAACCATGACATAGGCACCTCTCCCCCAATAAACAAATATTAAAAAAAATAGAATATTAAGCTGATAAGGTGACCTCAGTTCTCTCCTCATTAAACCATGTAGGGGGAAAAAGCTGCATACAGTGGTGCTAATCTGTGTTCCTGCACTCCTGTGGTGAGAAGGGGTGGAAGACAAGAGAATCTTCTAGAAGCTCCCAGGCCAGCTAGCCTGTCACATGCAGCAACAGAAACAAGAGAAACCCTGTCTCAACAAGATGGAGGAGAAAGATGCCATTCGACTTCATGCATGCCGCGTCATGCATGTGCCTGCTCATCATACATGGGCATGCCCACATGCCAAGGATACATTTTATGAAGAGAATAGGAAACCTGAATGAGTCTCCACCCATCAAAGCACTACTTCGAGAGAAGTGCCCAGCCCCATTTGGCTTCATTGTTGAACTATACCGAACATTTAAACAATAATAATTATTCACAGAGTCTTCCAAAAAGCACAAGGGGGGGGTGACACTTGGCAACACATTTCATGAGGCGAGTATTATCTAACACAAAACCTGGACTACATCACCAGGAAACAACAGGCTGACAGCACTTATGAATATGGATGAAAATTTTTTCTACAAAATATTAGCAAACTGGGTACAGAGGTATGTAAAAGGAGTCATACTCCATGCCTGAGAAGAATTTATCCCAGGAATGTAAAATTGTTTAGCATCTAAAAATTCAACAAATGTATCCTGTCTTACTAGTAAAAAAAAAAGGCACAGATGATGTAATCATTGCAATGGATAAAGAAAAGCATTTGGCAAAACCTAACACCTTCTCCTAACAAAACATCCCACAAAACAGGAACAGAAGGGAGCTTCCTTGACATGACAGATGCAACTCTGAAGACCTTACTGCCGGCTGGGAGAGATGGCTCAGCCACCAAGAGCTTTTGCTGCACAATCATGAGGTCCAGAGCTCAGATCCCAGTATCTGGGTGACAAGCCAGGCATCTGGCACACACCTGTGACCTCAGTCCTGAGAGGGATGGAGACAGAATCGTCACTGAGGCTTACTGGTGTCCAGTTCAAGTGAAAATGTTAGCCCAGGTTCAGGGATTGTGCCTCAAAGAAATAGTGACCACAGAAGACATGGAACAACCCTTTCATGTCTTTAGGTGTGTGCCAGACACAAGTACACATATGCATGAAAATGTATTTACACACAGACACTCACCAAAAAAAAAAGAAAACAATTACCCTGACAGTTAATATTCTCTCTTGTGGTAAAATACTGGCTGGTTTCTCTGGATGACAATTTGGATGAAAACAGCTTCTATGGGCTTGTCTGTTTTGAATATTTAGTTCCTAGTTAGTAGAAATGTTTGAGAAGGATTTGGTATGGCCTTGTTGTAGAGGGTATGTCACTGGGGATAGGCTTTGGACTCTAACCCTCTTACACTGTAAGCCCCAAATAAACTCTTTCGTCTATACGTTGCTTTGGTCATGGTGTCTTTTCACAATAATTTAAAGTAAGTAAGACATCTTGCAAGAAAGAAGGCAAGACAAGGCTCTTCCTGAATATAGTCAAAACTAGCAGCAACAAAATAAAAGCTGGATGAACTGGACTTCATCAAAATGTAAAACTTTTTGTGCTTCAAAGGACACCATTTATAATGCAAAAATCAAGTCTCGTAATGGAAGAAAACATTCCGAAATCTTTTTTTGAGATAGGGAACTTATATTTAGTGTATGTAAAGAGCTGTTCCAACTCAATGCTAAAAAGACAAATTTAAATGGGCAACAGATCTCAAGACAGTGTCATCCTGCTTCTTTTCCAGGCGAGCGATAGTCTTAGTGATTCCTCTGAGTACCACAGGCTCTCAGGTACTGAAGGGCATGCTATACTGCTCGGAGAGCCGAGGGGCTGTGGGGACTGGCCCTGTGGCTGGCTTGTGTAAGCATGATATGCCCCTGTGAGGTTTTGGCCTAGACTCTACCCACTCTATCTAGTGGGTAAGGAGGCCTGAGCCCACTTCACTCAGATTGTGCATCTGTGTGGTTCAATTTCCATGGAAACCAGCATGACTCTGTTCCTCATCTGGCCCAAGTAGAGGGGAGGAATCAGGTGGATGGGCCCCTTCCTCCTTCTCTCTACACACGCACTGCTGTTTCTCTCCACAGTCCTCACTACTGAGGTAATTCGCAGGTGGCCCTGCCCTTGAGATCACCCTTTAATTTCACACTGTCAGTCTGTTAAGTAGCTACTGCCAATCTGCTGAAGTCTGATGAGAGTCAGAATGCCTCGAGGACTCACTTCATTCATCACCACATCCTCGGTCCCAGCAAAGGCCTGGTGCAGAGCAGATCCTTGGGACCCAAGCAAGACACACAGAGGATGACATAGGCCAGGAATGGTATTAGTAAATGCACAACACCCACCAGGATCTATGTGGGCCTGTGCTGGGACCTGAGGCATATATGAAGGCTTTCCTGGGTCCCCCTCATGCTGAAGGGCACGCTGTGCTGCTTGGAGAGCTGAGAGGCTGTGAGGTTGGCCCTGTGGCCGGCTCAGGGCCTTTGAGGTTTTTGGCCTAGACCTTCCCGTGCTACTCACCTTCATCACTGGTGTGAGGTTCTGTGCCATTATCATGGTCAACTTCATCAATGGTCCCCGGCTCACTGTGTGGGCTATCACTGTAAACAAACACAAAGAAGACAACCTGTTGGGGGGGGGACTTTCTTGAATACTCCCTTAGTGACCCCTAGCTATGGAACTGACTAGCTTGTTATAGGCTTGAGTATGTGGCCCACATGTATTGGAAACGTCATACCCAATGTCACCATGTTTGGAGGTATAACCTAAGTAGAGGTGATGAGGCCACAAGGGCTGTGTTAACAGAAACTGATTGGTGTCACTCAAGAGGTGGGTTAGTTATCATGAGAGCCAACTGACCTCTCTGAGATATCTTGCTTGTTCTCACACTTTCTTTCCTTCTGCCTTCTACCATACGACAATGCAGCATGAAGGCCCTCGCCACAGGTGCTATACCTCTTATTTCTCAGAACCTTGAGCCACATAGATTTCAGTTTTTTATAGATGACTCAGACTCAGGTATTCTAGATCAGTGGCAGAAGTGAGCCAAAGTAGTTTATGTGTTCAGTGAGATCCAGATGGCAGTGATAGACCGCAAGCTTCTGGAAATCAGGGCTTTCTCCCTAGTGTGTATGTGCACGTGTGTGTGTGTGTGTGTGTGTGTGTGTGTGTGTGTGTGTGTGTTTGTGTGTGTGCGCGTGCGCACGCACATCCACGCATGCGTATGTGCATGTGTGTCCTTACCTGTGTGTATGTGTGCATGAGTGTATGTATGCAAGTGCACACACATGTGTGTGTATGTGTGTCTGCACCTGTATGTATGTGTGCATGTGTGTGTGTGTAGTTTTCACCAGCATATCGACTGGGTTTATACACCACTATATTAAGTAGGAAGGACACAATGACAAACCAAGTGGGCCAGGTCCCTCACCACCCTGCTCACATTCTAGTGAGAGAAAACGCTGAGGCCAGTGCACAAAACAGTTACAAGAGGAAATAATGATTTATTAGAAAGAGACAAGCTGAGAGGAGGGCAGCAGAGGGACCGACTGACATAGAGTGATCGAGTGGCTGTTAAAGGAGGTGACATCCATGATACTCTTAGAAAAGAACAGAGAGCTCTGGGCAGCTCAGCTGGTGGTGTCTGGCATATACAAAGGCCTGGCTTTCACCTCCAGCACTGTGCAAACCTGGCCTGGTTGTGCACACCTGTGGTTCCAGCTCTCAGCAGGTAAAGGCAGGAGGAGCAGATGTTCACGTGAGCTTCTGCTACATAATGAGTTTGGGGCCAGTCTGGGCTACATGAGCCTCTGTTTTCAAAAGAACAAAAAGAAATAGACTGTATTCTGTATTGTGAAAATTTCCCCATTCCCATTAGGATTAGATCCAAATGAAGGACATCAGAACTGGCCTTCAGCTGACCCGTGGAGCCTGTACCTCTCCACCCTCCTCTCACATGCTCCATGTCAACAAACCAAGCCACTTTTCATTCTACTGAGAGCTCCAGGCCTAGGGCTTTCTTTGCCCAGTCCTTTGTGAGTTGGCTCCAGTTTAAGCAGCTGGCATGGATCTTTTCTAACCTCCTTGGGAGACCTTTCTTGGTGATTGGCTCAGGGACCCCTTTGGAAACAGGAACCTCTCAAAACTCCTCCCACTGTAGCTGATCCTGTTCGGGTACCATCGCTGCCACCAGGTGATCCAGTCCCCCAGAGGATTCTGGGAGGCGGGGAGGATTCTGGACGGTGGAGGAGGAGACATGCTGAGTGAATGAGTCTTGCTTACTGTACCGAGACCTTCAGTCTCACCTCCCATTTCGGTTTTGAAAATGCCTTCCAAATGACCATGTAATTACTAAGTCTCCAGCCTCACAGGAAATGAAGAAAAGTGTAAAAGTGGTATGTATGTATTGTGTACTAACAAACGTGTAATTTGTGTATTTAGCTTCTCTTTGTGAAGAAATTGAGCTTTCTAGATGCCTAAGAGTCTTGTACAGTCTTAGGATAGAGAGCTGCAAGCAGACACCACTGAGACCAGCTACCCTTGTAGCCCTTCATGTCTATTTGGAGAGGAATGTTCAGCTTTGAAGCAGTTTTCCGAATAAGCCTAGAGGACAAAAGTCATCCAAGCATCCAGGAATACTTTAATCAAAACCCAAATTCCCACTGGGCATGGCAGATCAAGTCTATGATGCCAGCGCTTACTGAGGCAGGAGGATCACAAGTTCAAGACCAGCATGTGCTAAA
>NW_022196903.1:105902156-105923726 GCF_008632895.1 Mastomys coucha
TGAAGTGCGTACATTCCCTGCAGGTACCTGGCAGAAAGACTTAAGCGTACGGCTGTATTGACCTGGGGTTGGGGACGATGTGACAGCAGGAACATTTGGCTGGTCTCAAGCAGCATGTTTAATTTTCTCTTCTCTGCATTCTTCCTCCCCCACTGAATTTTCCTTTTTAATTAAAATGTAATTGCACAAAAATCATAAAAATTATATGTAGTTGTGAAATATCATAGGATCACCGATATATACACACATTGTACAATGTTTAAATCGGGGTAAAAGTATTTATTTCCTTAAAATCATATATTTTATTTTAAAAATTATTTGTATGTGGAGGGTGGAGACAATATGTGTATGAACACAGGTGCCTGTGGAGGGCAGAAGGCATCAGGTCACCTGGGGCTGCAGTACAGGCAGCCATGAGCTGCCAGACTTGGGTGCTAGGAGTTGAACTTGGGCCTTCTGTAAGAGCAATGCATACTCTTAACTGCTGAGCCATCACTCCAGCCCCAACATTAATCTTTTTTGTTTTACTCTGGTGTGGAGGATACAATTAAGGACCTCCCACACAGTAAGTATACGCCCCATCACTAGGCTACACCCTAAGCCCCTCAACCACTTTTCAGTGTGAAAACTCTCCTTTGCTCTGGTTTCCTGCCACATCTGGTAGATTGGCGCTGTCTGCATAGTCACTCATCACAATTAAACACATATCCACCTTCACTCTCTCAGGCTTAGCTGGGAGAAGGAAGTCAGACCTGGGTCTGAAAAGGTTCCTAACTATTTCTCTTTATACGGGACATCATAGCAGCTAAGAGAGCCACCCGACTAATGACTATTGACCTGAGGTGGGGAATGCAAAGACATGAAACTCTGGGAGAAAGAGCCCCTGGGTAGGAGGGGTCAGTGACTAGAGGTTCATGTGGGGCCACCCACTCCTCTGCTTCTTGAGAAAGAAAGGTTACCTGGCCAGCCACCACATTATAAGAGCCCCTCAGATCCAGATGGAGCTCTAAAACGACTCTTGGGAAGTCTCTACAGGAGCAACTGAGAAAGGGAGGGCTCTTCCGTGTTGAAGCTGCCCAGAGAGTGGGTGACAAAGCTGGAGCTGCCCTCTGACAGCCTCTAAGGGGAGCCAAGGAGGAGGGGCGGCAGGGCCAGGTCCTGTAGACAACTGCTGAGCCTCTGGCTCCAGCCACCCCTGAAGATAGAGCCCTGAAAGTCTCAGTGAGGTAAACTACATGTGCTGATTGGCTTCGGCTATCTGGAGGTGTGCTCTTACTCCTTGTAACTTAAGCAATCTTAGCTTAAGTAGGTGTCTTGCACATGGGACTGCTGTAAAACTTATAAGGAAAACTAGCTGTAGTGCATGTCCCCTAGGGTAATGAGAAAACTGGAAGGCTTCAGACTGTTCTTAACAATAGGGTGATGCTAATGGGAATACTAAGAGGAAGGATGCCTTACCAGTACTCTTCCCCTCCAGCCATGCATTTTTCATACACAGGTCCCTCTAGCTCCCGCGGGCTCGGGAAGATGGCTTCATGGTGGATGATGATGGTTTTGATGACTTCGTTGACATGCGCCTGGCAGGATACAGGGTCCTGCCCATCGGGGATGTGCATGAGGGTGGGCCCGAAGCAGATGGCCAAGTTGTAGGGATCCATCATGTTCTCATCACTGTACTGGGAAAGGCTAGGAGAGAGCAGATACTCACTGTTCACCCAAAAGGCAAATCCTCCCCCGGAGTTTCTTTCTTTTTGCCAGGGGATAGGAAAGTGGGGACGCAACTCAAATGCACAAGTTCCTATATTCTGATTTATAAAATAGCATTCGTAAGAGCCTTGGGACAGCCTTCCCAGAGGAGGCCAGTCGCAGATGGCTCCCCAGGCCAGGTACTCACTGATTGAGGAAAGCAAAGAGGTATCTCATGACCACAATGACCACGCGGGGCAGGGTGATGAGGATCTGCTGGATTGGGTGCACCCTGTCAGCTGGGTTCTCCAGTTCTGTAAGGCACAAAGGTGACCATCGCCCTTAGAGAACAAGGCAGTAGATATCTCCAGGACCCACCTCCTCCATCAGCTATAGAGACCAGTCAAGAAGGCTCTACTCTCAGTTGGGATTCATATGAGATCCGGGCTAATCAGAACACGACATTGTGGGCTATCCTACTTAGAACCTCTTTGAGCTGGTCTTGAGGGGAAATCTTGTGGGGAAATCTATAGAGAGGTGCCTGGGACTTGGGGAGCAGAAAGTCTGGAGCGGCTGGGGATCTGCCAGAAAAGAGAAACCTGTCTGACGATCAGAAGAGTGATAGAAACCCCAGAGTAGCCGTGTAAAGTCCAAAACAAATGGCCTAAAGTTTTCTGGTAGAGGATCTGACACTCTGTTTTATGGACTCAGATGGTTTAACTGTCTGTCACTGGCAGCCTTGGAGTCCTGATGTCACAGACAGGGACAGTGGCTTAGTAAAATGCGACAGGCACCAGCCATATCACAGGCCTGGCAAGGCTGCAGTTGCTCAGAAAAGAATAGTGCAAATACAGGCTCCTTTTGAGTGACCTATTGATTACAGAGCTTCACCCATGCTCAGGATCTCATCGGGGATTCGTTCTTAAGTGAACCATAGAGTCAAATGCTGGTATGATGGCACAGCAAGATGGAATACCTATGGAGTTGACAACCTGGAACTACAAGAAGTGAAGTGTCAAAGCTGTGGGTAGGGCCAACAAGCCACACATTGTCAGTGATGTTTTCCTCACAGAACTCCAGCCTCCAAAAGGCCCCTCTCTCCTGAGCAGCCAACACAAGAGGGCTACCCACACTCTTGCCTGCCTCATCTGGCTACTGTTTTTCCATAGAGTCTGAAGACTAGCTAGAGCCTTGGTTCTCAATGGGGTGCTACTGCCAAAGCTGGGGCTCTTGCATCTTGAGCAGGCATTGTGTGGGGTTGTATAGTCAGTGGAAGTCTATATTGGCATCTATCACCCACATGCCCTGACTGTGCAGGGCACGTGAATCAATGTTGCCTGCCTTAGATTTCAACAGGGTGCTCCCTCTAGCTCACCTTCAAGACCTGGCTTAGGAAGTCTCACCCAAAACAGCTCACAGTCAGTTCTTATGCTCCGCTTTAAATCTTCTAGACCCTCCTGTCAGTCATCTATGCCAGGTATCCCCCCCATGGCTATTAGATACACCATAGTTCTTAAAGACAGTTGGTTTTTTTTTTTTTTAATAAAGAGAGTACTTAAATCACTATTTCAAGAAAAAATGAGAATCCGTTGTTTTAATTAGGAGGTGACATGCAAATCTGTAACAGTGGGGATATGTTTTAAGACACGCTGGAGGCAGGACAATGTGAGACCACATCTTTACTATTTCCTTTATGCGTACCTATCTTTGGTAAAGTTCACTCCATAAAAGAGACACAGAAAGGTACCAACATAATGACAGAGAGCAGTTACAGCAGTGCCCAAGATAAAGGCGATGGAAAACTTAACCCTTGTTTCTAGGAGTTCCCATTCAAAACTCCCAGACTGCAGTTAACTAGGGGTAACTGCAACTCTGGAAATCAACAAGTACAGAAGTGGGGGGTTTGTTTAATAAATGCAATGAAGTGCCATCAAATTACAGGTAGGCCCTGTTTACAAAGCTTCTGAGACTGACCCTGACCATTCTGTCTGGAAGAAGTTTGGTGGGTGTGGGTTTCTCTATGATATAATCATAGCCCTAGATAGAACAGAAGAGACTCTCACCATGTGCCTCGAGTCAGGCACAAACGAGGGATGCCTCTCACTGTCTGCTCATTGTCCTGAACAGGACCTGGATTATGGGCATCTGGTCTAATGATACCAATAAGCCAGTGACATGGAACCCAAGCAGGATGGAGCTTTTAGGACCTGGGATTTTGAGAAATGGTTTAGAGTTTGGCATGGATCTTAAAAGATGATCAGGAAGGAGATATGGAGAAAACCAGGGAACAAAGAAAGAACACAGAGAGCTTAAGCATTCCTCTTCTACTGTCCTACACCTGGGGCACATCCTGACGGCCAGCATGTCCTCCATCAGTCAAGTACTCTCATGACCAGAAGTATAAAGATAACTTCCCAGTCAGTTAACTACCATCATTTCCCTTGTCTGCTGGCTTCATCCCTAAACCTTCTATGGATCCCTACCCACCAAGGTGCAGAGCTGTGGAGTCCTTCAAATCTATTCCTCTTGTTACATTTGACTGCACCATGCTTTGTCTGCTGATTCAACTGGGCCACTGTCCCCAACCTTTGTAGGCTTCCCCGTGTCCCCTCCTCTTGGCAGTCTTATTCACGTCCCTCCCTCAGGTCTATTCTGTGACCCCAGGTTTCCCTCTGCTTCTCCTCTTAGCTCCTGTTGTACCTAGGGAGTACACCATATCCATTAGCCCATTGTGCTACCTATAGATCTGAGTCTTGAAGCTCTCTAAGAACCACACTTTGTTCATAGTATCCCTCTCCTGTACCTGGCAGGATAAAGAGCCAGCACTTCAATTTCTATAAAGATCTATGAAGCAAGGGGCCATCCCACCTGCAAAATACTTACTAATAGTAGATATCAAATCTTGAAACCTTTCCTTAGGAAAGAGTGGGTTTTCCAGTCCTCGGAAATACAGTTTTAAAACACCAGCAACTGAATTGATATCTCGCTCATTTTGGTCATCCACGAGGGGGTCTTCACCTGTGTGGAGACAATGTTTTAGACTGGTGTGGAAAGAGAATCTCTCTCCACTACTGGAAGATATTCTCCTTTCTCAGTTGAAAAAGGAAGTGACCTGGCCGGCCTGGACATGAGGAAGGGGATGGGACAAGCCTGAGGACCTGTGACCCTAAGTCTCTGCATGCTTTAAATTTCCTATTAGAAAATACTCAGAAGAGATAAGCATCTAATTATGAATGTCCATCATCCATTACTTAGCCCTCTCTTGAGTTCTCTATTTATTACATACACCATGGCTCGAAATCTTGAGAATTTTTGACATTATAACACATTTCTCTTAAGAATCAGGACATTCTCAGCTAACAATGATAACTTTATCTAACCCAAGAAAGAGAACGATCCTTCCAAAAATAACATTGCACACAGCCCACATTCAAACTCCGCCAACGATCCTACTAAGTCTGTCATGGATTTTCATTTTCAAAATACAAGCACTATCCTGAGTTCCCACAGTTCATTTGCTGGTTGGCAGTTGTTCCTCTTGCTTGTTTGTTTGTTTGTCTGAGATTTGGTCTCCATGTATCCCTGGATGGCCTAGAACTTGGGACAATCTTCTGCTTCCAAATGCTGAGATGGAAGGCATGTGCCTGCATGCCCAGCTCAATGGCTGCCTCTTGGGTTTTTCAAGTATAAAATACACTCCAACGTTCTTTTTTTTGAGTGCTGAGTTTGTGTTTGATGATGTAGGTCTCTCTGTCTTATAGAATTGCCTCATACCGTGCCTTTCATTTTCCTCATGACTTGACTCAGGTTGATTATTTTGGACAAGGATACAGAGGTACGCATAATGCCTGCTGCTAGTTGCACAGAGCACTGAGTTAAGGTGGTATATCTTTTTCCCTTTAAACATCATGGAGGTATTCCCTTTTTTGCTACAAACATGAGACTTGTGAAGTGAGACCAGAATCTTGGCACTGTAAGTTTGCCCACTAGTCCCTGTGATCAGCATGACCCACCACGTGGGGTCAATCTCCAGTGATGGTTCTTGCTTTGTTACTCTAGGAGCTCATTGATTCAGTTAGCTTGGCCAGTGAGCTCCAGATAGCCCCTTGACTGGACTCCCCAGCACTGGGATTACACAAACCTACTGCTATACCTGGCTTCTACTTGAATGCTAGGCATCTAAACTCAGGCCCTCATCTTCTCAGCTCCCCAAATCAGATTTAAAGGTTCTCAGAGAGAAGGCTGGTCTTTACACTTTACCTCCACACCTCAAAAGCCACCATTTTATTTAGTCTGACTCATCTGCTGTGTTTCTACTACAGCAGAGGAGCAAACACATGCATAGTCAGTCCTCTGCACTCATAAGTTGCACATCTATGGATTCAACAAATAAGATGAAAATATTTTTAAGAAGAAGATTGCCTCTTGGGGCTAGGGAGGTGGGTCAGTGAGAGGCTTGCTGCACAGCATGAGCACCTGATTTTGTTCCTAGCATCCTTATGACAACACAGCTGTGGTAGTGTGTGTGATCCAGTACTGGGGAAGGGCAGGCAGGAGGATCCCTACAGCTCATAGGCCAATCAGCAAGCTCCAGATTCAGTAAAAGGCCCAGTCTCAAACATGTAAGATGAAGAATGAAGACACTCAATGTTAATTGGCTTCTGGTCTCCATGTGCCTCTGCACACACACACATGCACATACATGAACACATATACAGACTACATATACACACACCACAGTAAAGAAGAGATTCTTCCCACACTGAACCCATGGAGACTTATTTTCTTGGCCTCTCTTTTCTAAACAACAGTTTAAACACCATGTACATGGTGTTTCCATTGCATTAAGCATTGTGAGCCACCTACAGATGATGCCTGGATGTGCCTGCCATGTGAGGTCTATATACATGCTATATTCAGAAATGCACTTGAGCCCTGCTGGTTTTCTAGGCTCTAGGGTGGTTCTTGCGCCAGTCCCCTAAGGATGGGAGCAACTATATATGCTCCTCACTGACTCTTACGTCTTATACAAAATGCCATCCACTCCTACATAAGCTTGTTCCTTTACTCCAAATGGGAAATCTCTAAATGACTTCCCAGAAGTTTTCCTCTCTCTTTCTAATGGTGTAAAGAACCCTGTCACATAGGGAGGCCACACTTCACTCACTTGACCTCCTATAGGACTACATTCACTTACTAGTTATGTTTTGAATTATACTTATTTCGTTAGTTATTTGTAGGCATATGACAAGGCAACATCTGGATGTCAGAGGACAACCTGCAGAAGTCAATTCGCTCCATCAGATGGATTCCAGGAATTGGGTCATTAGACTTAGACAAGTGCGTTTATCCACTGAGCCATATATCACCAGCTCCACACTTGACTTCTTTTAGTCTTTTGCTGTGATAAACACTGCCACAGCAGAGAGCCTGCGTGTGTGCATTTGTATTTGTGGAGGCAGGTCTCAGCTATGCCTGGAAGGAGACGCACTGGGTCACTGTGGGTGTGGTTTCTCACCTGTAGTCAAAGCCCTCTCACTGGGGCCACACCACTTTGTACTCTGGGAGACGGCTGTCTTCTCCAGCTCTGCCCATGGCATATTGCCAATCTTCTGAGGTTTTCACCATTTGGATGGGGAAATTCGGCATTTCAGGAGTGGCTCTCTGCAGTTTAACTGGGGGCTGCTAAGCTGGCCTATTACGGAGAATTTTCCCAGGGGAGGTGAAAGGAAGCAGAGAGTAATCTAACACCTTCCTAGAGGTGTTGAGGGAAGTTTGCACTAACAGCTGGAACCTGCATGTGTCTGCCAAGCAATGAACACATCTGAGTACCCAACCTGGATCTCTTCCCTCGGCCTTCAGAGGAAGCGGCCGTGTATTATTGGCAGCAGTTTCTTCTAGTCCTAATGTGTTGTAGTGCCAATCAGAAAAAGTCTTCTTCCGTTCTTTTACCAGGGCTTGCAGCTTACAGAGCATGAGCCAGAGTACATCCCCCATCTGCCTTCCTAGCTGGGCAAGTGTCCAGCCTGAACAACTGGATGCAGAAGCAGCCCAGACACTGGTATTCCCTAGGTTAACCTTTCAGATGTCCCCACCAAGAAGGTGAGAATGTTTCTCCTCTAAGGATGAAAAAACACATTTAAAAATAATGCTTCATTAACTGTTAACTTTCTATATACCCATTTGTGTATATGTACCCATATAGACATATATATGCACACACACAAATACACATAACAATCGCCATCACCACCATCACCACTATCACCATCACCATCAACAACAACATCTCATGCCTGTCTCCCTGAATGAAATCACCATGACATTCCCTGCCACTACTAGTCCAGTCCTTGGCCTTCTCTCTGGGCTCAGGAACAACAAATCAAAGCTGAAGAGCCTGTAGACAACTGCTTTATCTAATGGGGAATGAGAGCTGTCATTCCAGGTTAGCCCAATAGAAAGCTGAGTCCCACTGAGTCCTGGAAAGGGACTGGGCTACCGTGCAGTGTGTCTTCCCAAAGAACAAGGCTTCTGGGAGAGGGAGAATCATTTTGGAATGACAAGACAAGGAGAAGACCCAACTGAAAATGTGGAAGAAGAAAATAGAGGTCTGTTTCTGTTTCTGTTTCTGTTTTCTCTTTCTTTATCTGTGGCTGTGATGTGGGTCAGGAGATTCCCCCTGCTACATGAGGACCCAAGGCTTGACAAGATCAGAGAATACTTTTCACTTACACCCAAGCAGGTAACTGGAAATGTTGGCATCAACTGAGATCTGAAGAAAGGGAGGGGTTGCCCATTGCCACAAACTTACCAGCAGAGAGAGAGAGAGAGAGAGAGAGAGAGAGAGAGAGAGAGAGAGAGAGAGAGAGAGAGAGAGAGAGAGAGCAGGAAAAGGTCAGGAGAGGTCCCATCAGGGTGCCAGTTGTCTTCAAGGACTGCACCAAGGGACTCAAGGGCAGGACTCAGGCAGCTATAGGTGAAGGGATGGGTGGAGCCCAGAGGAGGAAACAGCAAAGGTTCTAGAACAACATTCTATTCATCTACAACACTGAAGGTCGAGGGCACTACAGTGTCAAAGGGAGTGAGGAGCAGATCCTGACCTGTTCTGTAAGTGACGTGAGGAGAGGCTGGGGCAGTGAGGAATGACACTGTCTTCTCTGCCTTTGCGCATGTTGTTCCCTGAGCCTGGATGCCTTCATTTCCTTTTGCCTCCCTTGGCCGAATGCATCAAGCCTTAGCTTAGCTGCTTGCCACTTCTTCTCCTCTTTCCTTCATCCATGCAGGCTAAGGGCTCCCATAATGACCAGTGCCCACTCAATTCTGGCTCAGGCATGCTATCTGCTTACTAACCTGGCCTCCCCATTGGTAGGGCTAGTTCTGCTCAGACTGTATTTCCTGGCCTGGTCCACGATCCCGTACAGTGGAAGGTTTGCTGCATGTTTGCCGAATGAAGAAACGACTGGCAGTTTCTGAAGGCAGCAGCGCTGGTGTCAAATGTCCGACATCCTGGAATGCTCTCCAGAGCTGAAGCACCCCTGTCCCTTAGGGGGTCACTGGGCACCACAGCCAGCCAGATTTGTTCCCATTACCCAATGCTACCCCAGAATGACTGGGGTACAAAATATCTGTACTGTACAGGCTGCAGAATGCTTCCTTCACCCTGAAGCCAGACATGTCCTTCGGTAGAACGGAGGGTACGGGAGGCACAGACTTCACTCCTCCAAGGATGATAATAAATGTGGGAACTGGATGGAAGTCTAACAGACTTCCGCTCAGAGCTCAGCCAGTGACATTAAGCCATACACACTCCTAAACCAAGGGGGCTCATATAAAAAAAGGGAGGTGGAGAAGAAGATAAGAAAGTGCTTTCTAGCCAGAGCTGGTAGCTCATGCTTATAATTCTGGCACTGGAGAAGCTTAAGCAGAAGGATTACAACGAGTTCAAGGCTATGCAGTGTGTTCTAAGCAATTGAGCTACCACGAAAGGTAAGAGGGGGCGTGTTTCACTGCCCACTGGGTGCTGCTGGGACCTGGTTCTGGGATCAGAGCCCCCTAGAGAATAAGGCAGTAAGTCAACTGAGCTGGGATGCACTGCATGTCTTTCCAAAATGGTGTGAAACTGGGAGTGGGAATTCAGTTTGGGCTGCCTGCACCCCAGGTCTTCTTCCTGTCCCTGGACTGAGTGTGTGGGATGGACAGCATTGGGCTTGGCTCGAGAACCAGGGATCAAAATATCCCAATGCTTTTTCTTGAATAAAAAGTCCTGGATTTCAGGTTCTACTGTGGCAAGAAGCTAAGTATTGTGTAGTAAAGGCAGACATTGAAGACTGAGCTTCTTACGGCGCAGTTGGTTCTTCCTTTGCAGGGTCCTCCTGTCCTTATGGAGCTTCTGAGACCACTACAAACATAGGAGCTTTGTACACACACACACTCACACACTATGCACACACTCACATGTGCACATGTACATGCATGTGTATCCTCACAACTATGTAAACACACTGTGTGTGGGAATTCAGGCGTGATAGCTCACACCTGTAACCTCAGCAGTTGGGAAGCAGAGGCAGGAGTACTGGGAAGAGTTTAAGACTAGCCAAGACACTATCTCTAAATAAATAAATAATTAAACATTGAAATCTTAAACACTAAAATGAGCAGGACCAGGAGTTTTGGGATTTTAGAATTTTGGTGCCGTGGAGGTGAGATCAAGTATCTACTTAAAAGTCCACCCGAGTTGCACACACAACCCGAGGGTGACTTGACAAGATGTCAGTTGTGTAGCTGCAGCTTGGCTGTGTGTGTCACATGGAGTCAAGCGTGGAACTTTCCACTTGTATGTTACATCAATGCTCAAATGTTTGGTTTTAGAAGTTGGGATTAGGAATATTTAGCCTGTAGTAAAAGATAAAGGGAGAAGAGTGGGGAATTCTAAAGATCTGCTAAAAAAAAAAATCTCTAAAGATCTAAGAAGATCTTGAGGTTTGCACATTTCTGTGGTGCAAACACTCCCAATATGGCTGATTTCCTGCTGCCGTGAGGATGTCACGTCTCATTAGCACAAAGTTAATAAGGGTGTGAGCAGACATCTCCTGAAAGCTGCTGCAGACCCAGGGCCTCTGCGCACGACTGGCTTTGAGACCTGTGGCAACCCTGGCTTCTCTCCTGCCCACAAGCTTGAGATAGTCAGTCTGCACTCACCTCTCTCAAAGGAATTCTTGATGTCATTGACTTCAACCTGAGACCCTGGAACTCTGAAGATCCCCTGCTGCTGGAGTCCTAAGAAAGAAAGAACGATAAGAGCAAACAGTAAATGCAAATAACACAAGACAGTGAGTTCAGCCAGCTACTGGAAATACTGGAGATTCTCTTCCATGCTTATCTCTTTCCCTTTCTATCTTTTAGAACAGTCATACCTGGTGACAAGCTCTTAGATGAAACTCCAACTGGCCTTGACAATGACCCACAGCTGGCACAAATGCTCAGACACATACAGAAGCAGATATCTGTGAACTTGTTCCTGGGCCTGAAGGAAAATGCTATCAACACTATTCCTTTCTTCCCACGTGGGTAACTTCTTCCCTTAGGAAAATGTAAACTTGGCTGGAGAGATGGCTGAGTGGTTAAGAGCACTGACTGCTCTTCCAAAGGTCCTGAGTTCAAATCTCAGCAACCACATAGTGGCCCACAACCATCTGTAATGAGATCTGATGCCCTCTTCTGAAGTGTCTGAAGACACCTAAAGTGTACTTACATATAATAAATAAATAAATCTTAAAAAAAAGAAAATGTAAACTTCAGAGTACATCCTGGCCTGGGATTGGGGAGTCAGGGAGTCAGAGAGTTGGAGGCATAGTTAATGGTAGAGTGCTTTGTCTTATGGACACTAGGCCCTGGGTTAGGTCCCCAGCACCAATAAATAAGTAAATACAATAGTGTTGATAGTGTTTTCCTTCAGGCCCAGGAACAAGTTCACAGACATCTGATTCTGTATGTTAGCTGGGCAGAATTGCTCATACTATAATCCCAGCATTTGCAAGGCTGAAATTGAGGCAAGAGGATGTTGCAGAGTTCAAGGACAGCCTAGGCTACAGACTAAGATCCCATCCCAAGAAAGAAAAAGGGAAGAGCTTAGACTCATTGCTAAAGGGCAAACACACTTTTTTTTTTTATAAGTTTCTATGAGACAATAGCCAAGTGGGGTCTCTGGCCCCTGGTAGTGACTGAGACCTAACAGCAATCTATACAATTTGAGAGAGGACCTGCCTCCCTCAAATGAACACTGCTGAAGATACTGGGCACCTTCCCCTGCCTCACAGTTCTTGTGGATAGAACAATTATTCATGCTACAATTTATCATTTACCCTGAGAAGTCAGCATTTAGTGGACATTTGGTGTGAATATCTTACATGCTCAATAAATGCGGTTCAACTCTTTGGTTGTTGGGTTTGTTTTGTTTTGTTTTGTTTTGTTTTGTTTTGCCTGCTTTTACCACGTCAGGCTAGCCACTAGATGGCCAGTATCTGATGCTAGAACTTATTTATGTGTCATGAATACTGAAAGTAAACACCTGCATATTTAAGCTATGACGCACTGTGCCCAGGCTGACCTTGAACTTACTCTGTAACCCAGGACAGCCTCCAGCTCTGCCTCAGTTTCCCTACTGTTGAGACAGGCATATACAACCACGAGTGTGGTTATGTTGATTTCTACCACCCGAAGTCTTCTGCTGTTCTGCTGGAACACTGCCCTTCCTATCCCACCTGCTAGCCCCCATTCTCTCCATCCCAGCCGCATGGCTGCCTTCCTCAGGGGTCTTCTCCCACTTTAGTCAGGCAGCCTGCCTCCAAAAGTCACTCTCTACCTTCCTTTGAATTAGTTTCATGGCAGTGTCACTATGAAAAAAAAATTTTTTTTTACAGTCTACTATCCATGAGCGACTATAGTCGGTGACTCAACTAAAGGCATCTTGAAAATATTCAGGAAAAAAGTTGCATCTGTATTGAACATGCATAGATTATTTTGTAATAGTCCCCAAACAATATGATTAATTACCTAGCATTTACATAGGGTCCGGGGCTCTCTGTCTCTAGGCGGATTGATGTTTATGGAAAGATCACACGGGTTATGTGTAAAAGCCACAGCATTTAATACAAGGGACTTTAGAGGCTGTGGATCTGGGGTTCAGCAGTGATCCTCTAGAGGTGCTAAAGGATGACAGTTCTCTTTCTGCTGTTGATTTCCTTGTTCTCCTGAGAATGGAAACCTCGCAGGGCTAGCATGGTGCTTGCCTTCATCACTCCTGAGTTCCCCACAGCCAAAATGGAGGTGAGTGAGTACATTAAACACAAGTTGCCCTCCTGGTGATGCCATGGTTAACTGATTCCTGACCCCATTCCCTTCATGGAGCTTTGTACTCTCAACCTGATTGAGCCCGAGTGAGGATGCCCAGAGTGAAAACGCCCCGAGTAAGGACGGAGCTGGAAATAGTACTTCTGTCCATGTCATAGATGTTCCCAGTGACCTGAAGCCCCATGGCCCTCACACAATCTTCCTTCCCTCACCCTGGATACAAACACACACACACACACACACACACACACACACACACACAGAGAGAGAGAGAGAGAGAGAGAGAGAGAGAGAGAGAGAGAGTCCAAAGACAGTGTTTGGAGTAACAGCCATTCCCTGGAGCATTTTCCCTCCCCCAGAGGCAGAGCATGGACTTCCAAGAGTCTTCCGAGATGACTGGGAATATCATTATCTTGCAGAACAGCCTCACACCGGCTCCACAATGAACCGAGATGGCACTTACCATATAAATTGATGAATCGAATACAGCTCTCAACTACAAGTGGTATAGCTTGTCCTGAATCCTTAAGGAAGAAAAACATGTGAGTTTTATCATGCATGGCGCCAAACCACTGGCAAAAGACATTGCAAACATGATGACCAAGTCAAGCCAAAAGATTAGTACCATGTGATTAGTAGGAAAACAAGCAAGGAATTGCTAACTCTAGTCTCCAGGGATGGTTACCATACAGCCTTCAGTTAAGTGCGGAAGAAGGCATAGCTAGGATACATTCAAAGAAATGCTCTCTTCTTACCCAGCTGGCAAGGAACTGGGCTCAGCTTGATGGGCACACTGGGGGCAGGAGAGACGGAAGCCAGTGTGTGGAGGGAGGTAGCTGGAATCTGACCTTGAAGGATTACCTGCCTCCTCCAAACTCCACTTTGCCCAACTCAGCATCTTTTCCCAGGGCTTGGGGACGAAGAGGCAGGATCAATACCTTTCCCTATTACTGTGGTATCAAGTGTCAGAACTGAGGACACACTTTTGATGAAGCAGAGCTGGCTCTTACAAGCCCTGTGGGGCTCTAAGAAGGGAAGGTGAATCTTATGATGTCTCAACTTAAATATCCGGGTGCATATTTTGCTTATCAGTAAGCACAGTACATGGAGACATTCTAGAAGATGCCAAATCAAAAGAGATGAATTGGATGTAATTTAAATAGTTGTACTTAGGACACAAAAGGATATTCAACTACACCTTTCTAGATTAGTCTATAGCCCCTAGTGGTTGGTTAATTTTCTTTCAGGCTTCTAAAACTGGGTGACCTTCTTGTTACTATAGGTCACATCGTGAGTAGCCTCTCTAGAAGGCCAGTAAGTTGGTGGGATCTTAGCTCTGTCACACCCCTCACCTGCTGATGCTACATCTGGGGAAAGAATGGGAGATGGACCCATCAAACATCTAGGGCCTTGCTCTAGATGGTGTTGGATCTACCAGTTGCATGGGGCTTGAGGGCCTATCTAGTAAATACCTGGTTCCTGGTTCGAGCATTTCTTCTTCCTCTGATAACAACAACAAAAAAAAAGAGAAACAGGCAGCAAAGCAGAAGAAAAAGAAAAGATTATGCAGGAGTAAGATCAGTTAGAGTATGCAGATCCTTCAGAGTCCGTGAATGCCAAAATGCAATGGCAGCCAGCAATGGTCCTGGGGCATTTGCCCACCAGCCTGCCAAAGGGGAGGGCCCTCATCCTTCAGACCTCCTAAGAGTTCTGGAGAAGTCCCCAGCCAACCTTTCAATAGGCTGCCTAGCCTCTTAAGATGCCGGTAATGGAAGGGCCTCTTTCATTCCTTGTCAATCTATAGGAGATGTGTGTCTACCCCATTCCTGGATCCATGGCCAATTCCTCAGCATGAGGGAGTCACCAGTGACAAGAGTCCACTGACCACCTACAAGGGATCCATAGAAGGGATCCTTCATGCCTATTGTAAGACAGCTCCTAGAATTCATCTCTGGAAACCTCATTGTTGGTTAGATATCCTATTTCACAAACTCTCCTTAGATGGGATCCAGTAGGCTGCCTCAGACTCCAGACTCCAAACACATCCAATACCTTGATAATCTTCTTTGCCTGAAAGCATCGCTCTGTTTCCCCTCCCAACCACTTACTGTTGCCCTGGTACTGAGACCCACTGGGAGCACAGAATCTGGGGAGGGTGAAGATGAGAGAAAGTAAGTTGGAACACCTTTGTGACCTTGATGGTGGACTAAAGCCTTTGTTCCCACATTGAGGGATCTTGCCTGAGTTTTCTGGTCATGTGTGCAGTGACTTGGGGTCTAGGTGGGAGGTAGATGGAGAGTCTCACCCAAGCGCAGTGAAAAGGCCAAGCTAACTAAAAGACATGAACCTTCCTGGGGAACCATATGTCCAGTCCTGGCATCTCAATAGTTAGGAGCTGAGTTACTATATCAGATAAACCCACATGACTTTTAGAACTCAGCAACAGCCTGGACCAAAGGGAGTCTCGGGATAGTGTCCTAAATTAATCTAATTAAGAATAGGCTTACACAGTGCCAGAGGTTCTAGAAGCATATATGTATCAACTCATTCCATGCTTACCCTAAAGTCAGAGTAGATTTATTCCTATTTCTTAGAAGTAAGATAGGGACTCTCCACCAACCCCACAGGTGGACCTTCTGGGCTTTATCATGGACTTATAATATATAAATGGAGTCTCCTTCAGTCTGAGAGGAGAGAAACACAATGGTTTTTATAAGAGGTTGGCTCAGGAAGAATCCAGGAAGCCCATAAGTCCAATTCCAAAAATCTTCTCTATAATTAACTTGGAGCGTCTCTCATCCCAATAGAAGGAACACGGTGGGATTATTCGATCACAAAGCTTTTCATAGGCCTGGATTGTCAAAGCTGAGGACTCAGTCTGCTACGTGTTCAGACCGTCTGAGAAGTAGAATAAAAACTGAAATTCTGCTCTTGGCAGTTGAAAGAGTGACTACAGATGCTGTCTCTCTGGACTCCGAGATCCTTTGGAGTAAACCTGTGCCATATGGGGCTTTGGTGACTCTGCTCATAGTAGGTCCATTGCTGAAGTTGTTAAACTTCACGATTGGAGGTAGCCTAAGAGCAGAGGGAGCATAGAGACATGCTATTGTGTTCCACAAACCCACTTTCTCTTCTCCAACCAAATGACTTATTCTTGGAAGAACTCTGACATTCACTCCAACAGAGGTGAGTGGTTCCTCTTTGGACATTTTTCTCAGAGCCAACTGACCAGTGTCACTATACCATACTGTACTGGCTGGTTTTGTATGTCAACTTGACACAGGCTGGAGTTATCACAGAGAAGGGAGCTTCAGTTGGGGAAGTGCCTCCATGAGATCCAGCTGTGGGGTATTTTCTCAATTAGTGGTCAAGGGGGTAGGGCCCCTTGTGGGTGGTGCCATCCCTGGGCTGGAAGTCTTGGGTTCTATAAGAGAGCAGGCTGAGCAAGCCAGTAAAGAACATCTCTCCATGGCCTCTGCATCATCTCCTGCTTCCTCACCTGCTTGAGTCCCAGTCCTGACTTCCTCTGGTGATCAACAGCAATGTGGACGTAAGCTAAATAAACCCTTTCCTCCCCAACTTGCTTCTGGGTCAAGATGTTGTGCAGGAATAGAAACACTGACTAATACACATATGTTCTCTTATCACTTTATACCTCCAGTGGTATCACAAAGCTAAGTTTCAATGGGAGCTTCTGTATGTGTCTGGGGATGGTAGTAGGAGGGTATTCATGTGTGTGTGTGTGTGTGTGTGTGTGTGTGTGCACATGTGTGCATACTTGTGGAGACCAAAGGTCAACTTCACATGTCATTCTTCAGGCACCAGCCACCTTGATTTAGAGCTCTCTCATTAAGCTAAGCTGGCTGGCCAGGGAGCCACTGATTCCCTAAAGCCAGGATTCCAAGTGTGTGCCACCATCCCTAGCTTTTTAACATAGGTTGTTGGGATTGAACTCATGTCTTTAGGCTTGCATGACATGCCTTATAATTGCCACATCATCATCTCAGCTCCACGGAGGTTTTAATTCTGGTGGACCAGGGAATCCATTCTAAGAGGAAGCTTGACACCACCGATGAAGAAGCAGAGGTGAGTGAGAAGGAAATACAGAAGAGACAGAGGGGTGGTGTGGAAGCAAAGCACTCTTTAGACACACCTCCACCTGCCACAACTCATTGGGTGGCTCCCTGTGGGTCACACAGTTCCTGAGGGGGTTCTCATTTGAAGCATTCTAAGATATTTTCCACTATCCTTGTCCCAGGGAAAGCCCTCTTTCTCTTTCTCTAGCTCTTCTGTTCCAAGAACTCAGTCTATAGGTAGAGTCTTTTTCTTTGACCTAAGATGGTCCCACCTACTCCACCCAGCCCTGAAGTTGAGCTCTTCTCTGTCCTCTAGGTCTGGGTTGCACCTTTCCAGAGGAGGGAGGGCAGAGGACAGAAAGCTGATGCATGGGGCAGCCTCTGTAACTCCAAAATCACTAGTGATGCCCATGAGACTCCGCCCTTCCCCTGACTGACACAGTCCTCTTTTCTGCAGAAACTGTCCTCATTGGCTGCTGGTGGGTGTAGTGACAATTTTGGAATTTTGGTTTCCTTAAAACCTCCAAAATATTATAAGAATGTGCTTTCATTTTAATCCCAAGTATGGAGATATGGGGAAGCTTTGGACTGTCCACAGCGCTTGACTTTGACTTGGCTACTGTTCTAGCAGAGCCATGGTTTTTTGCCAGCTATGGATAGTTTCTGTGATTGTGTGATGTTGGAATCTTTTTAGAGGGTAAATACATGCTAGAGCCCTGATAGGCAGGGTTGGCCATTAGTGGCTCTTCAGGGGGGTTAGTTACAATTTGTTAGTAGTTGTGGTCAAAGAAGAAACAAAAGGAAAGAAATTAGACTCATGGGCTTTCCTAATGTCTCTCCTCCTCTCTTTCCTTATTTATCTCCTATCTAGTGTTAGGGGGGTAAAGGGTGGAAAAAGAAGAACCCACAAAGTAGCAAAGACCAGCTATAGGTGGGCTTTCAGAAAACTAAGACCTCACCTACTCTCTCCCCAAGGACACATCTCAACACCATCTCTGCCTTGAGTACTTTGATCCTGGGTGACTTGATCTTATACCAATTGATAAATGAAAACAGGGAAGTAAACTCACTTAGCTGAGACATTTTTAACTCACCTAAGCTCCAGATCAAGGGTCAACCTGTCATTTACAAGGGCTACCTCAACTCTCCTCCCATCTTTCGAACCAACCACTAAGAAGCCAAATTTTCTTATGAAAATTGAATGGCTTCCTGTGCTGACTTAGCTAACAAACTGCAGTTGCCTTTGTCAGGAAACCCACAGGGGCTAGCCTTGTGTTGTTCTCCATTAGTCTTAGCTCAGGAAGGGGTGATGCTGAATAATGTAGTTTCCTCAACTGCCCTTCAGGTGTTAGTTAGGGACTGTGGCTCCTGAAGCAATGAGGCCAGCTGGCTGGGACCACTGAACTGAGATTCCATCTCTTTTGTGCATGACTGATCAGATCCCTCCCCAGATGGCTGAGAGAGATGACTGCCCACTTAGGGTCCACTAGTCAGAAGCAGAATGCTCTGATGAGACTAAGCCTCACAGAAGCTAAGAATGACCGACAATGAGAAGCTGCATGGGGCCTGGCTAAGGGGTTGGCAGGGCTGTTAGCTGGAAGGGACAGGGCAAGGAGAGGCTGCCATTACTTTGGACTCATTCGCGGACTCCACGGCTCCCCAGCAAGTACCTTAATGAATGCTTCCATACTGCCGTTAAAGAGTTTATGGCTATACACTGAAAGAGGCCTAGGTCTCCTCATTTTCTGTGGTTTAGGGGGAAGACAGGGGGGCCTAGGGGAAAACGGAACAAAAGAAATCAAGAAGGCAACCAACATAAACATACCGCTGGGAGAGATGCTCTTCAAACCCACAACTGGAAGAGAACACAAAATGCAGAGGGAGCCCCCGGCCCCCAACACATTCGTTCCCCATGTTCCATCTGAAGGCCTCTGGATGGTTTAGATCTTAGTTTACCTACAATGCCAAGCAGGAGCAACTCTCACAAAACACAAATGCATTCTACATTAGGGGGATGGGGTGTATCCAAGAAGCCCCTGCAATGCCAACCAGAGGCTGGCATCCTGCAGACCAGATGGAGGGGAGGAGGGGAGGAAGGTGTCATCTGTAGCCCAAGAAAGCAAGAGACTTTCAAACATTATGGAGAGGGTTAATTTTCATAATTTTGGCTTAAACCTATCACCAAGGCCCAACTCCCAGTGTACTGAGGGCACTCTCTTCCTGATGCCTCTTGGCATTTCAAAGGTATATGACTCATCTTTGTTGCACAGATTCGAGAGCCAGACAGATAGATGTCAGGATGCAAGCTGCACCTTCTTTAGGATCCATCCGTAGGTGGCCTGGAATGCTATTATCCCACTCATTGGTCAAGTACATTTTAGATCAGAGTGCTGTCAAACCCATTACCACAGTTAACCCAGTGTCTTCCTATTACAGGTGGCTCTATTCTACAGAAACTAAGGCTCAAAGAAAAAGAACAGCGAGTCAGACCAACCTCTACCTGCTTCCCCTCCAAGGAAGTTTGTTTGTTTGTTTGCTTGTTTGCTTGTCTTTTACGTTTCAAGTCATGGGCGTAGCGCCAGGACATTTTGCCATTTCTAGCTGCATGCTCATCTGTCCCATCAGCCCATGACAGGAGTCAGGTTGAAAGTGTCTTGCTTTGCTTTCGGATCTCCATTCCCTGTGTTCTGCTGTTACCCACAGGGAGGGGAATCCTTATACCACAGTCCACCAGGAACAATGAAATGGCCACAGACACCAGACCTGTGTCCATAATTGCTTGCCATGCATAGGCCTGGATTGGCTTATTTGCTCATTTCGTTATAAAAACTGGCCCGGCTCAATACTGGGGACCTTCAGGGAAAGAGATTTTAGAAAGTTCAGAGGAAGCGCCCTTCCCAAACGAGGCAGCTTATTTTCAAATGGTTTAGTTCAAACTATGGGAACAGTGAGTGTGTATTCAGCCAGGCAGATAATGGGCATATATGAGAAGCAAAGACTTGCCCCTTCCCCAAGTCTTGATTGATTTCTATGTATGGGCCAGAATCTTCTGTTTGTTTCTGAGACAGGATCTCATATAGTCCAGGGTGGCCTCAAACTTGCTATGTAGCTGAGTATGACCTCATAGTCTTGCTCCTCCTGCCTCCATCCCCTCAGTGCTGGGATTATAGGCATGCAGCTCCACAATGGGTTTAATGTGGTGTTAGCAACTGAACTTCTGGCTTCACGCATTCTAAGCAAGCATTCTACCAACTAAGGTAGACCCTGAGCACACACAGGTAAGGATCATATGGGCTGCAGAACCAGTCAACAGGAGGGAGGTTTGCCCTGCCTCTCTCCCTTGGGCTTCCTGTGCCCATGTCCTTCAGCAGTCCAGCCATACAGGACGCTCCAGCCAAGTCCTCCTGAAGGTTTTTAAGCGTTGAGCAAAGGCTGCACACTCCAGGACATGCATGGGCAAACGGGCAAAGACAAGGTTGAGTCCAAACAGCATGCCATCCAATCAAGGGCGCCAGAAAGAACAGCACAACCAAAATTCTGAAGAGAAATAGCAGGCAGGATTATCTCCAGCCCATCCTGGGTCTGTGTGAATTTGGTTAGCTAAGTCCATGTCATTTCCTTTTTTTAAAATACTACATCTTTTTTGAGAATGTGTGAAAACAGGAAGGGGGAAATCTCACACAGTGGCTCTCTGCTTTTGGATTTTCAAATGTAAATCCCCCCCCCCCAAAAAAAAGACTGTTAAAAAAAAAATATGACACAAAGCCACAGGATCCAAACTTAGGGATTAAGAATAAGAAGGATGGCAAAGCCTAGTACTGTGGGCTTTGGGGTGACTTCTCCCACATTACATGATTAACCTCCTCACAAGCCTGGGAGGCAGAGAAGCCCACAGGAAATTCAGAAATTTGCCAGAGGCCACACAGATGGGATCTATCAAGAGCCAAGAGTTGAATGCAGTTCTTCTTACTCAAAGCTCCAGCACAGGTATGAAGTAGAGAGAAGGATTTTTGCTAACTGTCTGTCCATCTCTCGTGGCTGGAAACAGTGGGGATCTTGGCACAAGAACTGAAAACACAGAATCAAAAGCTCTAGGGCATCCACTTGGAGTGTTTTCCTGAAAGAATTCATACGGGTTTCTGGGTTTTGCGTCTTAATTTTTTTTTACAAAGTAGAATAAAAGAGAATGAATGCAGGATATGCTTCCCCATTTTTTTCCTGCCAAATCCAGAATATAAAGGAAAATAGAATCCTCTTTCCCCGCCCGTGGTGCACTGGGTAGTGGCTGGAATCTCTGACAAGGAAACGTAGCTATCCCAACTTTGAATGACACCAAATCTGTATCAACTTACTGGAATGCTGGGTGGGGCACAAAGTGGGGAGCAGGGGGGCAGCTCAGCCAAGGAAAGTGGGGCGGCCTAAGCCTTCCATCTCTTCTGCTGCTCAGTTGCAGAGCAAA
>NW_022196903.1:105923736-106016424 GCF_008632895.1 Mastomys coucha
AAAAAAAAAAAAAAAAGGAAAGAGAGAGAGAAGGGAAAACGGGAGAAAGCCACAGAGGGGAGACAAGGAAACCAGAGACCATGGCCCCCCTCTGCCTTTCAGCTGGGATGAAAATTAGCATACGCTGGCAACACAGGAGTGGCCTCAGAAACAGTCTGCGACAAAAAGCAAGAGATTAAGAATTTCCCCCAAACAACCCAACAGATGTGGGTGTCAGTATCCAAAATGGTGGCAACACTGATGTTCAAGGGCTTGTGGATTCTTTTGGAAGCTGACTGAAGTTGGATATAAACTGGGCTGCATCTGATTGGTCATAACACCTCCCTTCTCCTAAGGACTAAGAGCCTCTTGACAACCTGCTCAAGGAGGCTAACCTCTCTTCAAATCACAATGATTAAAAGCTGGTGTTTGCATCTCACTTTGCCTTTTTTTTTTTTCTTTAGCAGTTCTTCAAAGTACATTAGCACATCTGGTCTGCCTAGAGGAACTGCTGAACAGCTTTGAGAACAGCGGGGCTGTGGCGAATTGAAGCCATTCATAAATCTGGCTTTAAGGGTGAGAGGGGGGCCAACCAGACAAGGGCAAGGGCGATTTGGCAGAGGGAACCTGCTCTGAAGATGGTCCCAGATGACTCTGACTGTGAAAATCTACAGTTGACATAGCCAAGGTGCAGAGACAGATCACCCAGGACCTCTGGGACTCATTTTAAAACCACTCTCAGGTTGACAGTGAGGCCCACAAGCTGAATAATCAGCCAGAAAATATCTGGCTAGGTCTGAAATTTGGGACAGGATGCCTAAGTGGGAGGTCTAGTCATCCAAACTTCAATTTCCCAAGCCCTAGGCCAAAGCAAGTATGGAAGACATATGTTTCAGAGAGTATATATATATTTTTTTGAGACAGGGATTTTCTCTTTAGCTCTGGCTTTCCTAGAACTCTCTTTGTAGATCAGGCTGGCCTCAAATTCAGATATCTGCCTGCCTCTGCATCCTGAGTGCTAGAATTAAAGGCATGCACTATCACCAGATTTATATTATTAAAACAAAATCTATCTGTCTATCTATCTATCTATCTATCTATCTATCTATCTATCTATCTATCTATCTATCTATCTATCTATCTATCTATCATCTCCTGGGCTTTCTTGAGGCTGGGAGGAGCCTAAGACTTGGTCAAGGGATACATTATGACTCTTCTCCACCCCAACCCCATAGTCTGCTGAAGCAATGTCCTGCCTGCATTTTACAGATTAGGAGGCAGGGGGCCATGGCCTAATTCATTCCACTTTGGTATAAAGTTCTCTGAGTATTCCTGGTAATATTCTCTTACCAGAAAATAAAAGAGTAACAAATTTGGGTTCTTCAAAAGTGACCTGAACAACTGCTGTTCTACACGCGGGAGGGTCCTTGCCTGTGAACCATTTCATTGTTTCCAAACTGCCTGGGCCCAGATGAACATCTGGATTCCTGGAAAGCCCTAAATCTCCAGGTCCAACATACTTAAACCCCACAGCTTCCCAAGCCTTTGCCACACCCATTTGCTTCCCCCGGAGCAAGGAAGAGTTCAAGGGTCATCTTTGCTCTTGCCAAGTAGGACAGCTTTTCAGGACTCTGGGCCATTGGAAAGGACTGGTTTGGAAGTAAAGAGTGTCACTGGGCCACTGAGCCCCCTATCTCATCTCAAAATGAGGTAAAAAAAAAAAAAAAGTAGCTACCAACTGCCACACATGATAGAGGGCAGACCTCTGGGCCAACTGCTAGATTCCTCTTGAAAATTCAAACACTAGGGCAGTGCTGGCTGTTTAGGCATCTAATGCCTATGAAAGGCCGAAGGCTGCTGAGTGGAAGTGTTCACTGGCTCTGGTGTGCTCAGAGGAAGCACAAAGGGAGACGTGGAAGGAGCCAGGAGGCAGCCTGGATTCCCTGTATTACTGGCCTAGCCAGTGCATCCAAGTTCCCACTAAACTTCAAGCCAAAGTATGACGGGCAGTGCAGGGGTTAGGGTGGGAGGTAATCTGGGCATCCATGTGGAAGCAGCATGCACATGGCCATCTGTGAACAGCATCAGCCAAGCTCAAAGCCTTAGCAACTGAGGACCCAGCCTGGACCTGGCGCACCTATAGGGCAGTTTGGGCAGTGGCCATGTAACATCCGAGAGAAGACAGTTGCTCTACAGCCTAGGGCCTCTGTGAGCACCTTTAGCCACTCTGGAATCACACCTCTCCTCCACCACCCCTCCACAACCGTGAAAGCTCCCTCCCTGTGGCCAGCCTGCAGGAGCGTGGCTTTGCCAGTCTAAAGCAAGAAAAAGCAAAATGCAGCCTCAGGAGCCACTGTCCCCTCTCCCATCACCCCGATGATCCCAAAGATGAAGACTATCCAGTGTCCCTGGCTTCCAACAGGCTGTCTTCACCCTCCACCTCCACCCGCCCACCCTCCCTCTCTCCCTCCCTCCCTCCACCTCATCCCCTCAGACTTCAGGCAGCCATTAGGAAGGACACGGATTCCCCAGCTCTCACCTGGTCGTGCCGCACTCTGCTCTCTCCCCTGGGGAAAGAAAACAAAATTGCATGTTGATATTTACTTGGCTTTGGTTATTGTTTTAAGCTGAGACCTTTCTTTCCCTTAAAACAACAACAGACAGATCCCATGGACCCATCTACCTTCATTCTTTAATCCTGCCTCTGTCCTAGGCAACAGTTACCCTTTTTGTCTCTGCAGGTTTGATAGGCATTTCCTAGAAAGAGAATCACTCTCCTTATGGTTTCTCTCCTGAAATTATCTTCTTTAGCTTATTGTAATTTGTCTGAGGTTTATCCATACAGCATGATTCAGTAGCTCATTTATTTTTATGGCTGAGTAATATTCCACAGTTTCCTTACCCACTTGTCAATAACTACCTGTTGGATCCTCCCAGTTTGAAACATTTCTACCCCACAAGGAAGCTCCTTAGGCAGGAAGGTGAACAGCTCGAAATAGCTTCAGGAAGACCCTGAAACTGAACAGATTCACTAGGGCCCTCCTTGCCAGAGTAAACAAAAGCTGAGTCCCTCTTAGATAGGAAGCCAACCTGTGAAGAAAACTTGACTGAGACCAGACCAACCTAGAAAAGGCAGAAACCAGCAGAGCTGCCTGGAAGAGGTTTAGATCAACTGAATCACTTGGAAAAGATGCTCCAACCCATTGAGCTGCCTGCAGGCTATGCAGTGTACTCTAGGTCCCCAGCTTTGTGAGCTGTCACTGGAGCTGACATAGGCTTTGGTGAAGCAATTGTCTTTGAGCCATTTCAGCTCCTGTAAGTAACCCCTCATCCATATTCCTGTATGTAACCCCAATAAAATTCATTGTTTTGCCAAGTTGGACTTTGGCCCTATTTTTCTGCTGTGGTTTCCCTATATGGGATGAGTCACACAATACTGCCCTCCAAGGATCTCATACTTTGTTCCCCTAAATGCTCTTCCCCACCAGGTAATGGTGGCATAAACCTTTAATCCCAGCACTTAGGAGGCAGAGGCAGGTGGATTTCTGCGTTCGAGGCCAGCCTGGTCTACAGAGTGAGTTCCAGGATAGCCAGGACTATACAGAGAAACCCTGTCTCAAAAAACAAAAAAATGTTCTTCCCATGTCTTCAAACTATTCTTGCCCAAGTCTTCAACATTTCCGTATGTGAACCATCACCTAGACACTTCGGTTGGAAGTCAGAGAAAGGCTCTTCAAAGTTCTCTTTCCTTCTTAACCTCAGTGGCCCATTTCCCTATATTTCATCACCACCATCTTGGCTCAGGTTCCTACCATCTCTTGCTTTTTAAGTGCAGCTCCTATGTCACTACAATATATCCACAATTCAGCAGTGAAGGAAATAGTTTTAACCAGAGCATGTCACATCTTCCTCTTGCTTTCTAGGGTCCCCTGTCACATATGGAATAGAATATACGTCTCTGTATTCATTAGCTATTGAAGATTCCAGGGGACTCTGAAAACGACTGTTACATGTACAAAGACTCCTTCATCCTCTGGCCATGATGCCCTGTCAGAGATTTCTTTGCTAGGTCCCCTGTTGGCCTTGGTATGTTGGGCTTCTCTTGCCCAGGACACCTGTAGAGCTGCCTCTTGCTAGCCTTTTGCATCCCAGCTTTTCAGAAGGATGCAGAGTAGAGTTTCCTCCACTTGGAGTACACAAGGGTCTCCTTAGAACTCCTCTGTTGCCCTTCTTTCTATACAGCACTGTCTTTGACTGCAATCTCACCTGTTTACTGCCACCTACTGTCATTATTGTCACAATTGTTCACCTAGAGAGGTGGTAAAGAACAGAGTCTCAAGTAGCCCAGGCTAGCCTCAATCTCACTAGATAGCTGCAGCTGGCCTGGACTCCTAATCCTTCTGTGCTCACTTTCCAGGGGCTGGGATTACAGGTGTGTACAGCTGTGTCTGTTCTTAAACTCCTAAAAGACTGGGAGATGTCTGAGTTGGTAAAAGTGCTTGTTTGCAAAAAGGTGAGGACCTGAGACCAGATTCATAGCACCCACTTAAAAGCTAGGTGTGACAACATATATCTGGAACCCTGGCACTGGGGATGAGTCCTGGGGACTCATGAGCCAGCCTAATAAACAGCAAGGTCCCAGTGCAATGAGAGATCCTGTCTCAAAATAGAAGGTAGAGAGCTAGTCAAATAAACACCCTAGGCTGATCTCTGGCCCCGTTTCCCAGTCCTTCAAGGAGAAAGAAACTCCCCACCTGAGCTCCTTTAGGTCAGTGCTGCCCACAGTGCTACAAGCCACGAGTTCTAGAAGCCAAGTGGCAAAACAGCAAAGTAAAACAGGCAAGGTGAGTTCGGTGCTTGATGGATTGAATTTTATCCTGTTTAACCCAACTTACAAAATATAGTCATTTCAATATGTAGATATATATCAACAGCAAGCAAGATACTTTATAATCTCTTCCCCAGGAGCCAGTGCTTTAGATTCTAGTGTTCATTCTGTTCGTCTCAATGAACATGATCACGTGTCAAGCCATATTTCAAGTGTTTGGCAGCCAATGTGGCCCATGGCCTTCACCCTGGAGATACAGCTCTAGTCTAGCATCTGACTAATGTTCATATGAGGGTTTGTTTTGTGTTGTTTGGTTGTTGTTGTTGTTGTTGTTGTTGGGGGAGTGTCTCACGTAGCTCGGAACTACCTCAAACTCACGCAAAGGAGGATGACTTTGAACCATGGATCTCCCTGCCTCCACCTGCCATTGGCTAGGTTTTTATGCCACTCTGGGGATAGAACCCAGGGCTTTATGCATGGTAGCCAAGTACTCTACCACCTGAGCTAAATCCACAGCCCCTAAGGATTTGTTTCCTTGTTTGTTTTTAAGAAAGAATGTAAGAATTTTCCCCTAAGGAAGGCAAGGCAGTGTGGGACTAAAAAGAAGGAAATGAAGGGGGAAGATGGTAACCTGAGATCTGAGACTAGAACATAGAACAAGCTGACGTACAGTGCTCCTTAGTCCCTGACCAAAGGACTAGCAGGTGACAGGGTGAACAGAAGATGGAAATGAAGCCAAAGATCCAGACAGGGTGGGGGAGAAGTTAGGCAAAGCAGGCAAATGTATTCTGTTTGATTTGCTTGTGTGTCTGGGGTCTGCTGCATAGTCTCATGAGACTCCAGTTAAATCATCGTGCAGAGGCTTGGGAGAGCCCACAGCATCCCGTGAAAAGGCTTCACAATGGGATGGGATTGTTCTGGGTAGGATGGCCAGCCATAACACACACCCTTTTCCTCGGGGCTGCAGCCAACTGCTACCCTTACCACAGAGTAGCCCATAAGGCCATTTCTGCTCCTTCTTTGGGTTTCCAAATGGCCCACTCTTCTATGGGCTCGCTATAGGCTCGTCACACACTATTTCCTCTGTCCTGACCCTTCTTGCCCATCTTTTCACACAGCTGGAACTTTCTCAGGCACAAAGTGGATCGTGAACTTCTAAGGTCAGAGTGAAGCTGTAATACACCTTCAGTGATGACCTCATGAGGGCATGATGATGTAGCACATCCCCACACTGGTGGTCACGCTGGTGTAAACACACCTACTATATTGTCCTTATAGAATTAGAGCACACTGAACTGTGTACATGTAACACTTGGTATTGATAAGTGATGTCTAAATTTATGCTACTTTAGAAAACATCTTCTCTTCTCCTAAAAACATGGGTTTGCTGTAACACAGCATGGTGTGTTATAACGGCAGCACCCTCACCTTGTTTCTGTGTTGCTTGATTATGCCATTTTCTCTTGTGTTTGATTTAATCTCTTAATGTGATCTCACACATGCATCATAGGCTCTGAGGGAGTCAGCCTTGGGTTTGTGTCAGAACTGCTTGTGATGTTAATATGGTGATAGACTTGCCTAACCTATTTCTCAGAGGATACCCTCATCATTACATAATGCTTATATGCAGCTGGTGGACTGAGGTAGTCAGCTCTGCCCTGTGAGGATGGAACCCTATCCGTTCGTGTGTCATGGCATAGCCCTGTCAGAGTCTGTGCTTCTGGATATAGGAGAGACAGCTGTGTGAAGCTGGAAGGTAGGAATCAAACGTTTAGGTCATGGCCTTGAACGCCGACACACTGTCGAGACAGACCCTCTTCTGAGACCCTTCCGCTTTCTGTCTGCATCCTTGCTCTCTAGCAACCCATTGGCAACGTATTTGGAGGTATGAATTGCCACGTCTAACAAATATCAGCCAAGTTTCTTTTTAAAGCATTGTCTTTACAATCAGAGACCATTGGGATTTTAGAAACATATAATAAGATATAGCTGGTCTTGAATCCTGGGGACTGTTTACTTTTATGATAGGCTGTTAGGCTTGGGCCTGACTGAGCTATGCTCCATCTCTGTTACAGACAATAAACTACTCACACTTAAGACCTTCAGCAAGGTAGAAGTGTGCTAGCATCCCAGGTAGGAACTTACAGAATACCCATGCCCAGAGTGACAGGGAGGTCACAGGTAAAAGACTCAAGGATAACAACAAATCAAATTCTCTGGACAGTAAAATGACACTGCCACACAGCCAGCGTGGATTGGGAGTGTGTCTCCCAAGAACAGCAATGCCAATCTGATGAGCACCTAGTAGCCTTTTAAATGTCCGCTAGTTGCCCAGGCATGGTGGTGCACATCTTTAATCCCAGGACTTGGGAGGCAGAGGCAGGGGGATCTCTGTGAGTTCAAGGCCAGCTTGGTCTACAGATTGAGTTCCAGGACAGTCAAGGCTACACAGAGAAACCCTGTCTTGGGGGAAAAATTTTGCTTGTAAATGAACGTGACCTGGAAGGATTTGTGCTTCTTCTAACTGGCAGTGTCCTTGAGTCACACTGTCGAAGGGGTGCTTTGGAGAAATGGAGGCACATGACATCATAAAAACAAACAAACAACCCCAAACCACCACCACCACCAATAACAACAACAGACCCAGCGTGAATCCTTTTGAAAATTCCTGGGGATCATATTTCTCAATTTTTAAAGATTTATTTGTTCATTTTATGTATATAAGTAAACTATAGCTGTCTTCAGACACACCAGAAGAGGGCATCAGATCCCATTTCAGATGGTTGTGAGCCACCATGTGGTTGCTAGGAATTGAACTCAGGATCTCTGGAAGAGCAGTCAGTGTTCATAACCTCTGAGATATCTCTCCAGCCCCTCTCATTTTTTTTTTAAATGTTTTCATCTCCAGCAACATGAAATAGCTCTGATGGCAGGAATGGACCAGTGATGAGGCATAACCACACACTAGTTCCGCACTTAGATATCTATCTTCAGAGTAAAGAGCCAAACTGCTCAGGAGGAGCTGTGGTCACTTGGGGATTACATTTTAGAAGAAGGGACCTGGCATGGTGGTGCACACTTTTCAAGCCAGTACTGGGGAGGCAGAGGCAGGGGGACCTCTGTGAGTTTAAGTCCAGCCTGGTCTACACAGTAAGCTCCTGGCCACCCAAAGCTTCATAGTAAAATCCTGTCTCAAAAAAACAAAACAAAACAAAACAAAACAAAACAAAACAAAGATCTAGAAGATTGGATTTGATAAAGCTCTGTCTGCCCTGCTCAGCTCAAATTTTGGTTGCTTTACTCAGTGTCCTAAGAATCCACAACATACCTTTATTAGATCACAGATATGCAAAATGAACAGCATTTTGGTGTCAACTTAGTCAGTTTTTCTTTTTTTTTTTCAGTTATTCAGTGCTTTATTAACTTAACAATAGTGTATCAAAGACAGACATGGTGGCGGCACAGGCTTGGAGAGCTCTGGGAAGGCAGAGGCAGAAGGATTACAAGTTCATGGCTATCCTTGAATTCAAGGTTACATATCAAGTTTGAGGCCAGCCTGGGCTAAGATCCTGTCTCAAAAAAATTTATTAATAGCACTAATTGTGATATACCATACTAACATAAAATGTTAATAAAGGGAAATTTAGTATGAGAACTCTACTATTTTCTTCAACTTTTATGTAAATTAAGGCCCATTCTAAATAAAATATGCATTTAGGCCAAGAAAAACTTCCCTAGAACTGACCAGTCTACTAAGACTTCCTATTGTCAAAGGAAGCACACTAGGCTTTTCTGTAGGTGACTTGCTAAAAACCACACGGTGGGGTTTCTAGGTGGCTCTTAGCTGTCCCCCATCCTGAAGCATCATTTTCTCAGAGCTATTCTTGCCAACCAGTTCAAAACTCAAAAAGGAGACTTCAGAGGTCACATCTCATTGGGAACAAGCAAAAGAAACTTATTCCAAATACTACCATTTCATTTTTAGACTCTATTTAATCAAGGGAGAAAGTAAATTCAAGGTCCCAGGTCCAAGGGGAGCTAGGGACTTCCCAATAGCTGGACAGCTTTTGTTATAAGGGAACAGTTGTCTGAGTCCAGACATGTCAGGGACAGCTTGTAAGGGAACAGCTGTCTGAGTCCAGACATCTCAAGGACAACTCTCCATCTTGCTGCCAGGGTCAAACTAAGTTCATGTTCCCAGGCCTAGGAACCAACTCCTATCCTGATTGATGGACACTTCCTTGCTCAACACCTTCCGCCAAAATCTGATTAGTATCATCTACTCCTACTCCTCCTTGCTTCACGGTTTCATACTTTAAATATGCCTGTCCAGTGTTTCTTCAGGGTCGTAGTTCAGCTCCTGAGTCTGTTCTGTGGCCCTGATCAATCAGTAGGTGGCTTGATTACAATACATTTTTGTCATCTGCATTGACCTGGTGCTTGAGTTGTGTTGGATTTAAGTGGCCCCCATGACAATCTCAGTCTCAGATATAGTTGATAAAACCCGGAAGACCAAGTGGACTAGGAGCTATGCCAGCCGAACATTATGATCACATTAAGGCCATGCGACAAGGTCAGCGATGGGTTAGCACTCAGAGGAGAACAGGGAGCAGAATCCCACAAACCAGGGGTCCAACCGGGACCTTGGATTTTTATTTAAAAAAATACTTCAGTTTCTAAACCTAGGAAATCTTAATTTCAAAACACTAGGAGTCACCAAATCACCTTGACTCGACCTTCTCAACACTGGTCCGATCCTGAGAGGTCAGGATGAACAGAACTTAACAGATGAAGGGAGAGCTCACTGCAGCTAACTCCTCCACATGTGAAATGCTAGCACTTTGTAGGCCTGAGAAGGAGGATTATAAAGTTATGATCATGCTGGTCTGTATAGTCAGAGCCTAGGAAAGCAAAGAGAAGGTAGAGTGGGAGTAAGGGACTGGGGAGTGAGGTAGGTGTGTGTGTGTGTGCGTGCGTGCATGCATGTGTATGTGTGTGTGTGTGTGTGTGTGTGTGTGTGTGTAGAGAGAGAGAGAGAGAGAGAGAGAGAATCAAATCAGTGATTGCTAAAGGGAAGAGAATGGAGAGACTGACAACAAAGGGATATACGGACACTCTTGAGGTTAATGGAAATGCTTTATATCCCATGCTGGGTGATGTTTCTACGTGGAGACTCGAAGACAGCAGGACCAAGCTTTACATTTTAAGCTTTCCCATCCTGGCACACTAAGGGAGAGCAGGATTTTGGATGTGGTCAAGGAAACAGACCCAGGGCCTCTCTGTGCTTTTGGAATAGCTAGAAATACTCCAATACCATTTGAAACTGGGTAGCTTCAGACCTAATTTTCTGGTCTCCTCAGGAATAAACCATACCATGTATTTATCTTTCTTCTTTGGACCTAGAACCTTGATGAGGCTCTCTAATACTTTCCCTGACATGTGCTGAGAAACACTGGTCCCTGTGTCCTTGGAGTCCCACCTCCTCCTTATGGGGACTCATCCACCCCCTGACCTTGCCCTTTCTTACAGCCAAACAGGACTCATCCCAGCCCCTGTACCAAGGTGCTTTTTTCAACCTGCCTAGTGAAGGCACAAGAGTCCAGCATCAGGTCTTTCCCTGCCCGGTGCTGGATGTCTTGAGCTGAGGTAGCTCAGCAGCTCCAGGCCATATGATCGTTCCTCTTGGGCTCTCTAGCGCCCCACTCACCTTCACCCAGGGTCTGCTTGAGTAAGTCATGCTTGGCTTGCAGCTTGGTGATGAGATTACTGCCATTCACATATTCTTTAAATTTCTGTAAGACACATGAGCATAAGGAAGTTAAAGGCCACACAGCCAAGTGATGACAGGCTCTCTACAACTCATCTGCCTGACAGGGAAACCAAAAAGATATCAGGCTACCCAGGGACCTGGCATGGGGACACGTAGGCCTCTGCACCTGCTTTAAGCCCTTCCAAGTGGCTAATTCTTATGGATCCCCAGGTCTTATAGTTTGGCCTGTGCATGCAACAGGCAGAAAACTATGGCAGTGGTGGCAGCTAATTCTACAGTGAGGACTGTGGGAGGACAAGGTGAAAGGTCCCTCTGGTCACCAAAGCACCACTATGCATCCGGGGCTAGAGAAATACCAAAGATAGCAGAGGCCAGGCAGCTGAGGCCACGGGCTATCAGAGCCGTTCTTGCACATGCAGGCCACTGAGAAACCTTCTCACGGAAGGCTTCTCCAATCCTCACACACCAGGGGGAAGTGATCTTCTAGTTGGATGAGCTAAGGATGGATATACACAAAGTGCTTTGCCCCAAGTGCCACAGAAAGTCAAGAGTGGGGGGCCAGGATTAGTTCTGACTACCTCCTAGGTCACTGTCCTTGTCAAATTTGGTGTGCTGTGGACCAGTGACAAGGGATGGAAAACCATCCAGAAGAGCAACACAGCTGACTACACACACACACACACACACACACACACACACAACCACACCACACTACACCACTTGCCTGAGCCTCAACCACATCTCTGTACAGGTATCAGCTTCCCATGCTCCACCCCTAGCCCACAGCACCAGAATACTGCCCAGTCACTGAACCACAGAGTGAGCACAATGCCAGTAGGTCAGACGGGAATGGATGCTGTTGGTGAATATGAAGCAGGAGGGATGACTCGAAGTAGGTAGAGTGCTGGGCCAGCTTAGTAACATATAAACTGGGTAGAGTGGTACTTGCCTACGATCCCAGCACTCCTAAGCGCAAAGAGGATCAAGGTCATCTTCAGCTACATATGAGGCCAACCTGTGCTAAGAAAGATCTTGTCTGAGAAATAATGAAAGCAGAATCTCCAGATGGCAGTCTAGGAAGACAACAGTGCAAGAAGACATGGGAGTCAGGATGTGAAAGATAGGCAGACGTTCTGGCCTGTAGGAGGATGGCATTTGCAAAGGTGCTGAGAATCAAGTCACAAAGACAGATGTAAGTGGCTGAAACATCAGTCAAGCTCTCACACAGAAACCCACTGTCCCAGCCAAGGTACCCCAACATGGCAGAGAGAAGCCAGCCATAAGCCAGCCAGAAACAGCTTGCTCTAAAAAGGAGAGACTAATATCACCATGTTGCCATTCACACTGGGGGATTTCTTGGGTGAATGGGAGGCTATGATGCCTTCTCTCTTTCTCCACAGACCTACTTAGCTCTAAGGAGCTGGGCTTTTATTCATTAAAAGTCATTGCTCTGTGATCCACTGAGTACCACACACACATATACACACATGCACACATACACAGAGTAGTGGCTTTCCATGACCGTAGAGGGCTAGTAGAGAAAGCATGATCATATTTGTTCTAAGGAAGCAGAAACCCAAAGCTGGGCTCCTCAATGTGCAGCCTAAAGTAGAGGCCTGTCTATTTCCAGACCCTCCCTCCATTATTTCCTCTAGGTAAGCTGAGAGTAGACTTAGGGTGCCTCCCCAAATGTGTGGCGGAGGACCAGCAGCCTCATCAATAGGTCAACATGCAAATTTCTGCTTTATGTTACCTCAATTCTAACCCTTCATTTCTCACTGGGGAGGCATCACGGGTGCCTTTAAACTTCCAAATTTTAGAGCCTTGCTGAGGAGGATAGGAGATGAAGCACTTGAATTTTAAGCAAGTGCCCTGGCTTCTGGGCAATTCACACCTTTGATTTAGTCGTTAAGAATTGACTTATAGGTTGGCCATGCAGGCTTAGAACAATACCTCTGATTTTATCACATGTCTACGAATTCATAAAAACCAGAGGTGAGGTGCACACATAAAAGGTGGATGATGCCTGAGTTGTCTTCTAGCCTCCATAAACATGTGCATACATGCATATACACACACATATCAGTATGCACAAGAATATAAATACATACACAGAGAGAGAGAAAAAAATAACACCTTCCCTTGGTCAAAGATACTAGATTCCCTTATATCCAGCAGGCTGTGCCCCTGCTGCTGCTGCTGCTGCTGCTGCCCAGATTCTGTTCCACTGCTGAAGTGACTTTCTAGTTATCCCCATATGCACTTCCTGCTCCCTCTTAGGCCTCTAATAGAAGTGGTAGCTGCCAGGAGTCGTTAAGACTAGCTTTGTTTTCTTTCTTGGCAAGGTCAAAGAATAGCGATGGAAGGAATGAGGTATGTGCCAGCTACGGGCTTGCAGCAGGGTCTTGATTAAGGCGAACCCTAATATAGAGTCGGAGCCTGGAACTGGATTAACAGATTCTTAGGATAATTCAGTTAACATTAGCTGTACATCTCGAGTGACTTGATTTGCAGCCTGTCGATGGCCTGGTGTAGCCATTACATTTTCTTTTTATCAATCTTTTAAGATATTAGAGAGCATGTTCCCTGAATCTGCACATCACACAAGATCTGAGAAGAGCACAGGTATTGAGGAGTTGGGTTTGGATGCCGACAACCCATACCTGTGACATGAATCCATCGAGAGGATAGCTCAGGGAAGACCTACCTAAGTTGTTATATGCAAGATCTTTTAAGAGGAGGGAGGCCTGGCTGCATATGGAAAGAGAGTCAGCTGATGCCATCTGACCTTAAAAACAAATCAAAACAAGTATAGGGTGTGGCAGCGTATGTCCTTGGTGACTTTTACTTTAGATATTTAGAGAATGTATTCAGGAGCCACTAGGATGCCGAGGCTACCTGAAACCAAAGCTTGTAAGACAGAGCCAGAAAATTCAGGGTCTTCAACCTGGAGAATGGAAACCCCAGCTTTCTGCAGCCAGGGAAAGACTGTTAGATAGCACCAGCTTCACTCTGGTCATCAGAGAAAACAGCATGGAGACCAACGCCCAGGAATCCTGGGGTGGTAGATTTCCTGAAGATAACGGAGGAAAGCTCCATATCCAGGGCCAGCCACACTCAAGCAGAAGGGCTGTTTGGATGAAAGAAAGCTTGTCACCCTCAGTATTTGAGCACAGTCCCCATGAGCTTTGTGTGGGCGTATACCAGATGGAAAGTAAGTCCCCTACAACCCCAGCCTCTATGCTCAATAAGCCTAACTTGAACTAAAGCCCCAATTCTCCTCCCTCTTCCTCCTGTCCCCTGGTTAAATTGAAGCTCTATAACCTGGGATTTTATAGGAGAGGCTAGCAACTCCTGAATAACTTGCTTGCACATGCTGAGGTCCTGGTTTTCAACGTCTAGTCACCAATTTAAGGCAATACTGCATGCACAGAACTCCAGGTGGTTACCTGACTCTTTCACCAGGTTACTCTAACCCAGAGGGTCTCAGCCTGTGGGTCTTGACCCCTTTGGGGGTCACATGCCAGATATCCTGTATATCTGTTACTTATACTATGATTTATAATTAGCAAAATTATAGTTATGAAGTAGCAATGAAATAAGTTTGTGGTTGGAGGTCACCACAGCATGAGGTATTAAAGGCTCACAGCATTAGGAAGGTTGAGAACCACTGATCTAACCCAAATGACTAAAACTCTCTCTTTGGTTCCTTCCAAAAGCATCAGTGGCCATCACTCAGGATCAGTGCCAATACCACCCACTGGTGAGTCACTCTACACTTCAGAAAACCAATCCAGGCAATCTAATGTTGTAAAGCACATTGGGAGATTTATGTCATATTATTTTGCTGGCTCTCTCTCATTCCAACTTCTTCCAAAGCCACAGGCAGGCTGTCAACAGACAGTGGCCTCTGATGCTACTTACTGTAAAATAAAACATTTCTGTTTCCTGCTGGTTAGCTCTCCTTTTGGCGATGTTGATTTTGCTCATGTAGGTCTCAGAAGCAGCTGACTTTATGGACTCTGTAGATCGGCTGTGTTGGAAGGCATCAGAGACATCGAAGTCCTCCACAGTCAGCATGTCCTGTAAGGTCTGCATGGTGGCATCCAGGGTTTTCCGAACCTAGGGAAAAACAGCATATCCACAAATACCCTTCATTTCATAATGCTTCTGACACTGCAAAGCCCTTTTCCTGAGAGTCACTTTGTTCTTTTACTTAATGTCACTAGAAGGTACACAGGACAACTATTCTTATATTGACATAAACAGTGATGTGAATTGGTCATTGGTCTAAGACCAATAGCTGGCAGGCTAAGAAACCAAATTGCCCAATCTGAGGTCATTTAATGGATTGCTTCTCTCTGAGGGACCTTAGGAATGTCATGAGGATGATGGAGTCAAGTTTCTAGGCTTCTTTCTCTGGTCTGGTTAGAGGAACCTAAACAAGGCTCCTCCTGGGGGCTAGAGAGCTGTCACTTGAACATGGAAATCAACACAAATTCTCTCATGTTTTCTCTCATTTATGGAGGAAGGGGTCATCTGATAGTGGGTGTGATCTGCTGGGAGACAGGACCTTGGGGAAGTTAGTTCACTGCCACAGGATTTCGTTGGAACACCAGTTCCCACCCTAAGGTACAGTGGAAGCACACACCACAGAGATGGCAGAAGCAGGGCTTGAAGACCTCAGTCTCACAGAAGCCCTGGGATGAAGGGAGTCTCAGTGGCAGACTCCATATCCCAGAGGTAGGTCAGTCCAAAGGGGGCACTGGCAAGAACTTTGATGCTATTTACTGTAAGATCATTGACACTCAACGTCTCTCTGTTCCTCAGCTGAAATGTCACCTCCTAATGGTGTCAGGCTCCTGATGTCTTCACCTAGCGTGGCACTCATGGGTCACTGTTTCTCCATATGCAGTCACTCCATATCCAGTCACTCATTGGTCTTCCAATTTTAATTAGTTTTCTCATCAGAAAGAGGCTGTGTTCCTTTGATTTATTCTCTATCTAGAATAATGTCTAGCATGTATTTTGTGAACATATATTACATAAATAAATACATGTTTAGTGAATAAATGAGTGAATACATCAAAATCAATTATTTGTCCAACACAGATTGACAGGAAGCTGATTCAAGGATATCCAAGCCCATCTGCAGCTCACAGAGAGAGCTGTGTGCCTCAGGCTCCTCCCTGTGGCCCTGATTTCCATTTAAGTTTCATTAATGGAACTATTAAACATCCTTTGGGTGGGGGAGACAGAAGATAAGCAGAAAGAAAGGATGTATTCTGTTTGCCTCCTGTATCTCTCTTGCCAGGTTTAAAAACCAAGTCGGTTTGTCTTCCTGTGACCTTCCCCGGGCCTGCTTGAATTTGTGTCATCTCAGCTCTGTCCTAGCTCTACCCTTTGCAGAGATTCCAAGCACAACTGTCCCTATTGTCCAGGATAACCTTCATGACATTTGAAGACAGTGGCCATGCCTTCTCACCTTCCACCTTGACTGCACACCACCTTGAATGGCACTGCGCATGTCCTGGGGTCCTTTCTCCAGGGTCCCACAGTTGGCTGACATCTTTCTTCTGATCCTATCTGGCTTTCTCAGTCTATGTCAGAATGGGTCCACACAGCGTGATGCCGTGCCACTCAGCAATATGGGAGGAACACCGGGCTAGTGAGGCTGACCCATTCACTCCCTGGGGTTTGAAAATCCACAATACATTTAGGGTAGCCTGGACTATCTATTTCACTGTGTGGTTTTAAATCTTAACTCTGAATCCTGGTGATGACAACTGAGACATAGCAGAGAGTGAGGCAGAGAAGCATGAAGCCAGGTGGAGAAAAGGCTCATATTTAAAACATCTTCCCAAGCGTTCTAAGCCTGCAAATCTGCAATCATTCTAAACATAGAGTTCAGCTTCCTCTTGTTTCCCTTCCACTTGAGGTCTTGTAAGCATCCTTTAGGGCACTAAGTATTCTTAGTGCAGGTGGGCTGTATGGTTGTATAGTCTCCCATCAATGAGCCATCATTTCCTATATAGTCCAGGCATGAGACGCCCCTGCACAGACCCAGGGCAGCAGCTCACTCACCTCTTCATTCTCAATCTTGAGAGTGGCCAGCCTGGACTGCAGCTGGTGGTACCGCATAAGCAGCTCTGTCTGGACAGGCTGCTGTGCACTGACCTGGCAGACCTGCAGAAAGAAACTCTGTCATTGCAGATGCGTGGAGCCAGGGTGGGGGCTCTCATTAACATTCCATCCAGAGCCCAGGACACGGGTCCAGTAAGGCCAAGTGACCTGCCCTGGGTCACCCGTGTTGGACACAGCAAAGACAGTACAAGATGGGAACTAGGGTCCTCTTACTCTAGCATCTACCCTCTTGCTGTTGCCAGTGTGGTTCTCCAGTCACCATCATCTACATTTGCACAGTAACGATGGGCTTAAAGAGACCTTTAACATAATCTTAGCAAGCCAGAATAATGAGTTGCAAGGCAGGGAGTTGTGGAATGAAAGTGACTGCTTGAGCAGACAGTGGCAAGCACAGTGAACCAGAAGCAGCTGACAAGTGCTCCTGTCACTACAGAAATGCGTAAAGATACACCAGAGATAACTGTGACAATCACACTGTTGGTCTGCTATGTCTGCAAATTTCATGTCCACAAATTCAGCCAAGCAAGGACAGAAAGTATACGAAGGAGGAAAAGGAAAAGAAAGAAAGAAAAAAAAAACTACCTCTGAACTGAACCTAGGCAGGCATTTTCTTATCATCCCCTAAACAATACAGTGCAACAACCATGCACAACATTTGCAGAGTATTAGGCATGCTAAGAAATGCAGAGGTGATTTCGAGTATGCAGGAGGATATGCACAAGTTCTTTGTATGGTGTTCTTATGTGAGGTGCTTCAGTACCCTTGGATTCAGACACCACCCGTGCTCTGGAAGCAGTCACCCACAGAAACCAAGAGTGGCTGTGCTGTTCTTTCAGGGTCTTCCCTTCCAAAGCTGTCACTACCTGTGAGTTTGTTTGTTTTCCTCTCCAGACCTCAGTTGGGGTCTGGGCAGCACAAGCATGGAAGGAAAGTCAATTGTGTAGTGAAACAGGCTCACAGTATTGGAAGGGGCATCAGATGAGGCCATCTAAGGTCCAAGGAGATAGGAGACTATTTCTAGGAAGACCGAGGCATTCTTGAAGTCTCCTAAACACACCTAGGAGGGGGCCTAAGGAAAGCCAAGGTCCTACAACTCTGTAGGTAGGGGATGTTAGCGAACAAGACAAGGAAATCATCTGAAGAAGCTCATGAATTAAGAGCTGACCCTAGGCCACTGAGGTAAATAAACGGCCTATGTGCTCGCGGCTTTTTCTCCTCCCACAATGCACTAGGAGCATGGGAGCGAACAGGAGCAGTAACTATGATGGTAACATGCCTTTCTCCCAAATTTGAGGCATGGGAAACTCACTGTCAAAGTCATGTGAAAATGGTATTTGACGTGAGGCTGCCAGGAAGCGACTAGGTTTCAATGAGATGCTGAGAGTAAGGTTGCCATGACGGCATTCATGGCTTTATCAGACACAGAAGAGAGACCGACCTGAGCTACATGCTTCTGCCTCACAGAATGGTAGCCATGCCTTCACAAGTTGACAAGCAGATGTCAGCACCATGCTTTTAGACTTCCTAGCTTTCCTGTCTGTGAACTGAAAAAGCCTCTAGCCCAGAGGTTCTCAACCTTTCTGATGCTACCTACAACTTTAATACAGTTTTCATGCTGTGGTGACCCCACCCCACTATAAAATTATTTTCATTGCTACTTCATAATTGTAATTTGCTACTGTTATAACTTGTAATGCAAACATCTGATAGGTAGGATGGTCTTAGGTGACCCCTGTGAGAGAGAATTGGTGAACTCTCAAGGGGTCATGACCCACAGGTTGAGAACCACTGCTTATTCAGGTTTAGGTACTTTCGTGTGGTAATGGAAACTGGACTCACTCAGCCAGCCTCAAGCAGGATTCTGGCAGGAAGCCTACCTCATCCCCCATGTGGGGCTGGAACTCAAACTTGAGTGGAGGGCAAAAGACCTGGCTGCACATGTCCATGACTGTGTGCTTGTCACTCCGGGAGTCCAGGTTGTCCACTGCATTCTCTATGACGTCCAGGCCCTCATGGCGAGAGGTCTCCAGGTTATATTCTGCTGAGAGGTAGGTCCGAAAGGTGCGGGCCAGGCTGGCGTGAAAGCCCAAATCACAGCACTTCGGGGAGAGGCGAGGACAGAAGGGTACAGGTGAGAACTGGGGTGGGGACCTATGATCACCTTCCATTCCAGAGCACTTTGGAGTCCTGAACAAGCCATATCAAACCCCTCAGAGGGAGCTCAGAGCTGAAAAGTGGGTACCAACAGAGCATCCTTCAGCGCCCCAGGCTCTCAACACAGTCTGACCTCCAGGCTTTCTCCACACATCCTCTCTGCCTGGAATGTTCTCCATTTGCCATTTAACTTAAAGCCCATTTCCTTCTAGAAGTTTTCTTTGATGTTCTCCATACTGAGTTTTGGTCAGACATCCACATGCCCTCCACTTCCCTCACTCTGACCCTTGCCACTTGGCACTGGAACTGTCAACTAACATGCTTTAGGCCGGTGTGCTCCATGGGTGGGGCTTGCTGGCTTCTTGCCCACTGCTGAGCTTCTAGTCCTAGTCCACAGTAGGTGCTCAATAATTGTTTGGCAAGTAAAAAGGCATAAAGGCTAAAAGCTGAAAGCTGAGAGCTAAGAAAGAGGAGTGGGGGCCGGCTTTCGGCCATTGGAAGGCTGAGCAGACTGCTGCCCCTAAACCCCATACCCTGGCTTCCAGAATAGGATATACAGGGTTAGAGGGACAGAATCCAGCGACCACTACCAAAACTCTACTGAGCGCCTACAGGAATGGATTTCCCCATTTATCATGGAAGGGGAGACAGAGAAACAGTCCCTGGCTCTAAGACATTGTCTCCCATCACTTCCACTCACACTGTACTTCTTTAAGCCTGGTGCACTCCAGGGAGCCCTGAACAGTCAGCCTCCCAGTGGCTTTCCCATGGTGACTTGACCCAACAAGGGTTCTGAATGAATGGCCTCCTCCACTTCCATACCAGCAGCCTCTAGGAGTGTAAAATGTATACACTTCTCCCCTGTGCCCTCATATCCAGCAGAGGCCCTGGTACAGAAGGGAGAACTTTGGAGGTTGGTATTTTGTAATCTAACTAATCAAGCTACGGGGAGTCCACCAGAGTTCACTGCTATCTAAAGAAAGTGGGGGCATGAGTTAGCTTATACCCCAGTCCCAAACACTTCCAGCCCTTATCCTCTAGCAGGGGTACAAAAAGCTAAGCCAGCCCACATGTCGGTTAAGGACCATGGCCAGCTCCATCTCCCCTCTACTTATGAGCGGCACCAGCCCAGATAGGTTCCCACCTAGTCCCAGACTTGCTCTAGCTGATGAGATGTTGCAGCCTGCATGTAGCCCTCACCCAGCCCCAGGCTACCCAGGTTGCTCACATCAATGAGATCAGAGACATCGTGGATGTAGTATTTGCTGATGGCTGCGTTGGTGGCTGCCAGATTCAGCAGGTAGTCATTCCGGGCCTTTGTGCACTTGAGCTTGTTCTCAGAATACTTGGCCTGCCTCTGTAGGGAGAAAACATAGACATCAGAGTCTAACCTACCAGGGAGATGATCTATGATTTCCATGTGAACCATCTGACAAGATGTCCCACCCCCCAGTTATAGGATGCTTCTATACCAAGGCAGTGCTGTTGGACCCTGAACTCAGCAATACATGTCATCCTTTGGCATACATCAGCTCTCCAGGTGGTCTCTCCAAGTGGGGTGCAGGTAAGACACTGTACCCTCAGTATCCTCCATGGGCTTCCAATGCTTTCAATGGCCCAGAGGTCTTCAAGACTCAGCTTCCAGCTACCACTCCAGGTCACCATTCCAGCCCCTTCTCAGTATAGCCACCTTTCCTCACGCAACCTCTTTTGGCCATCCTCAAGAGACCAAACTCATGTCTGCCTTGAGTCCTTCAGACTCTTTCTGAAGCCTCTGTCTGAAGTCCCTGATGGTGGCCCTGTCTGCTATGCATCCCTCCCATCTCTTCTCCTCACCTCTTGCCCTGCTCTATTCTGTCAGAAGCTCTTTGTTTATGTGTTGATGGTTAGTAGTACCCACACAAGAACGTGAATTCCACAAAGTCGGTGCCATGACTTGTCTTGCTTGTGGGTCGCGGATCGGAGGCACCCAAACCAGGCTGACTTAGCAAGTCTTGGGTCATTTTTAAGAAGAGGGGGAAAAGGGAGGAGAAAAAGCAGAAAAGAAGGAGAGAGTCTGGATCTGAATGAAAGGACGGACAGGATAGAAAGCCTAGAATCTTGGCAAAGCCGCTTTTGTGCTGAGCCAGCCCAGAAGGAAGGAGTGAGTAGGCACAATGGATAACTGTCCCTTTCGGACTGAGGTGTCTTGATGCAGGGTCTCTCTAAAGAAAACATGCTTCCATTCCTCAGCTAGCTATTCTTTTCCGTTCCTCATTCCATGTGAGATCTAGCTTTGGAGTGTCCCAATCCCTCTGCCAATCCTGAAATTCTCCTGAGGCATCTCCTCTGACTTTCTCCTAGATCCTCTTACTCGGGGACCATTCAGTATGTCTCCTGGAACTCACATTCTGTAACAGCCAGACACCCGTCCACACCGTCTGGATACTCTTGACCCTATCTAGGGACTCACTGTGACCTTGAGACCGTTTTCCTGGACTGAGTTCGTTTTAGACTTGAAGAGGACAGTCATGGCATCTTAGCTGAACTCATCTATTTATAGATGAGAGCTCAAGAAGAAAAGTGGCTTGTCCAGGAGCCAAGTTGCTAATTAGCATATGACTACCCCAGGAATGAGCCTCTAGAATCTCAGCCAGTATCTTTCCACGCAGGCACTTCCTCTGGAGAGAGACCTTGCACCAATGAGCAGCCACTCACTTGTCCTCCTCCAATTCCTCAGAATACCAACAATCTACTTCCCGTGTCCATTGGTGTGTCTATTCTGGACATTTTACATAAGTTATTTTGTAAAGTGTGTGGCCTCTTGTGTCTAGCTTCTTTCACTTAGCATAGTGTCTTTTGGGTCCATCCACATTGTGGCTTGTATCAGGACTTCATTCCTTTTCATGACTGAGTTACATTCAAGTTGTTTTTATATTTTTGGCTATGATGAACAGTGCTACTGTGAACATTCACATACAAATTTTTATACAAATATGTTTTCATGCCTCTGGGGCAGACATCCAGGAGAGGTACTACTGAGTCACATAGTAGCCTGGTCCACTGAAGAGCAGCCAGATGGCTTTCCACAGTGTCAGAACCACTCACATATGCAACTTGCCCCTGACATTGGTGCAAGATTTCCTGATTTCCACATCTGTATCCCTGCTTCTTCCTGCCAGCCTTTTTTGTCATGGTCCTTCTGGTGACTGTGAAGCTCTATTGAGCTGTGGTTTTTGTTTACATTTCCTCCATCTTTAATGATGCTGAGCAGATTGCTCTCTATTTACAGACCACCTAGACAGTTCCTAAGAACTGTCTATTCAGAGGCTACAGAGATGGCTCAAGAGTTAAGAGCAGTGGCTGTTCTTCTAGAGGACCCAGGTTTGATGCCCAGCACCCACATGGTAGTTCACAACTGCTTGTAACTGCAGTTCCAGGGGATATGAACCCTCTTCTAGTCTCTGAGGGCACCAGGTATACAAGTAGAGTGTTTTATATGCATGCTGACAAAACACCCATAGACATAAAATATTTTAAAAAAATATCTATTCAACTTCCTTGACCATTTTGTTATTAAGTCTTTGTCTGGATTTTGGGCTTTACTCAATTTCAAAAATTATACGAGGACACGCACGCACGCGCGCGCGCGTGCGCGCGCGCGCGTGTGTGTGTGTGTGTGTGTGTGTGTGTGTGTGTGTGTGTGTGTATGTGCATGCGAGCGTGCGCGCACGCCCACACACACACACACACACACACACACACACACACATTTTTATATGCTTCCCTGTTTACCCAGGTTCTGTTGGGTTTTGTTCCCATCCAGTCTGTAATTTTTTTCTAAAGGATCCTATAATCATAGAATTAGTCCCATGGAAGAGCAGATAAATATCAGACACAATGGCTCTGCAAATGCTTCCTGGTGGTGGGGAATAGATGGAGATAGAGATTCAGCAAGATCATAGCCTTTGAAGAAGAAAGGGGTGTTAGAAGTCACAGATAGGTCCTGCCCTTCACAACTCCCTGGCCATAGCAGACATCATTAACTGATCTCAGCGCCTTTTCAACTAAGTCCTTGATATAGCTTCAGAATCCTCAACAGAGCTTCCTGAGCAGCCATTATCAATTTATCAGAGCCAAAATGAGCAATGAGACTTATTTATCAGATTTAACAACTGAAACTCAGGGATCAGTGTTAATGTAGCATTTAAAACCCCAGCTCAGAGGTTTGGGAGAGGGCTCAGTGGGTAAAGTGGTTGCTGTGTATGCATAAAGACCTGTTTGGATCCCTGGCACCCATGTGAAAACTGAACCTAGGTCTGTAAGCCCAGAACTGGGGGAGGGGCTAAGGCAGGAGTCTCCTGGGGGCTTGATGGCCAGCCAGTCTAGGCAGTGAACTACAGATTCAGAGACAGAGACTGTCTCAAACAGTAAGGCAGAGAGCAATAGAGGAAGATACTTGATGTCACCCTCTGGCCTCTCTATAGCCAAACAACACTGAGGACCACATCTATGTACGAATGTGCACACAGTTGCATATAACATATGCAAGTAAACAAACAAATAAACCCCAGGCTCCAAATCTTGAGCTCTCTACACCACGCCTACCAAAAACAAAACAAACAAACAAACAAACAAACAACAACAAAAAGCCTTGTAACACCCATACACAGTGATTCTGAAGCTGTGGTCTTTGACATGGTCACTGCAATTTCACAACAGGCCTGTGGCCGCTTTAAATGTTAACTTGACAACCCAGAATTGCCCAGAAAGAGAGTGTCAATGAGGAATTGTCTACATTGGGTTGGACTCTGGACGTGTCTGGAGGAGATCATCTTAACTGAGGGACATGAGATGGGAAGACCAGCCCTGAATGTGGTAACACCACCTCATGGACTGGGTCCTGAACTTTGTTAAGTGAATAAAGCTAGCTTAGCATGAGCAAGCAATCGTGTGAGCACATGTGTTCCATCTTCTCTGCCCTTGATTGTGGGTGTGATAGGAGTAACCATTTTCAGGGACTGCTACCTGGATGCCCCTGCCCTCGTAGACTCTAACCTGGAAGTGTGAGCTAAAGTAACTCTTTCTCCATTAAAGTTGCTTTTTGTCAGGATATCTTATCCCAGCCACAGCAACAGAACCAGGACAGCCTGAGGGGAAGTGGCTGAGTGCACGGCTGTCCTCTCCGTGCCTTGCCCCGTTCCCATCACTCACCTTCTCCTTCATCTTCTCAATCTTCTTCACGGAGCTGCGGCGCTGGGGTCTGTCCTCATGCCGGAGCAGGTTCATGCTCAGGTCTCCTGACTTGTTAAACTGTTTCTCCTCCTGCTTCTCAGCTTCCTTCAGCTTGCTCTCTGCACTGATGCTCTCTGCGTGGTACATGTGGTAGGTTTTCATGACCTGAGGACACATGCGTACAAGAAACCAATAGCCTGTTATGGCTCAGCATGGTACATTCTGTGGTTCCTGGCCCCACCCCAAGGGCCACAGAACTCTTGCTTTCCCATCACACATTCACCTTAGCCTATCTATGTCTGCACAGACTCCATGAGGGCCGGAAATGGAGACGCTCCTCTGGTGTACCGGCTTTATCATGAGTGATATCATCATCACCCTCATCTTTATTGCTACATCATCACATCACTAAGGCCCTACTAAGTGTCAAGCATGAGCTAATAAAATGAATAAGAAGAGCTACAATAACCTACAAGTGATATGGTAAGCCAGGCCCTTGCTGGCCATCCTCTCTCATCCTGCCAGATGTGATCCTTGTTCCTTAGCTCCACCCTGAAGTCAATGGAAAAGCCCTTAAAATGGGCTTTGCACACGGCCCTCTTACATAACCTAATAGATACTTTGTGGTCCCTGGAATACGCTCAACCTTAGCTATACAAAGACTTCCAACAAAGCAAATTGCACTCTGCTACTCAGCTTCCAGAACAAAACAGGATGTGATTATAACAAGGGGAATTCTGAGCCTGAAGTTTCATCCTGAAACCTTTCCAAGCTTGCAAAGCATCCTATGAATGAGACACATAGCAAGCACTTCCTCTCAGATCTTGATAGGGACTCTTCTCTGCAGCCCAACCCATAGGGCTCACTTGCAGTTTCTCCCAGAGCTCCGAGAACCCACTTCTCACTGATCTCATCCACTCCAGCATGCCAATTCCAATACATTCTTTGCAAACCCCACAGCCCAGAAATAATTGTCAATGGTACATGTTTGACATCTAGTGGCTGCAAGGAATGAGTGCAGCCTTCCAGGTGAGCAAGAGGTCCTGTTGTTCCCAGGGTCTTTAGGCTTTGGTTCATAGCAAGAGTTGAAGGTAGTCAAGAGTTGATAGTACCTGCTGCAGTTGTCCCTTTCGATGCTCCCTGATCCCTCTCTGCTCAGGGGAACTCAGCTGCTGCTGCTTGTATCTAGACACACGCATGCCCCTACTGGGTTCAGTGAAGATTGCTACATCAACTTTTCTTTTTTTTAAAGACTTATTTATTTTTTTTATGAGTATGAGCACACTGTAGCTGTACAGCTGGCTGTGAGCCATCATGTGGCTGCTGGGAATTGAACTCAGGACAGCCCCACTTGCTCCTGCCCAACTCGCTTCTGCCCAACTCACTCCAGCAGCATAATACACTGTAGCTGTCTTCAGACACACTAGAAGAGGGCGTCAGATCTCATTACAGGTGGTTGTGAGCCACCATGTGGTTGCTGGTATCCAAACTCATGACCTTTGGAAGATCAGTCAGTGCTCTTACCTGCTGAGTCATCTCACCAGCCCTACATCAACTTTTCAACTTCAGCTTTCCAGTTCTGCTTAGCTCAGCATCGACCTATCTTCCTCACGGGGTAGTTCATAGGGCTGGGGGAAGCATTTCTATGTGTGTCTAGATCAATGGTTCTCAGCTTGTGGGTCACAAACCCTTTGGGTACAAATGATCTTTTCACAGGGGCCATCTATTGCATATCATATATTTACATCATAATTCATAACAATAGCAAAATTACAGTTATGAAGTAGCAATGAAAATATTTGATGGTTGGGGGCCACCACAACATGAGGAACTGTATTAAAAGGTCACAGTATTGGGAAGGTTGAGAAGTGCCATGCTAGATCTTCTGCTCAATCACCCATATGTCCATCTGTCTAACTGTACCAGGGCAGCATCCCAGCTGGATGTTCCACTACCCATGTTTTCCTCTGCCTCAGTTTCTCCATTCCACCCCCTGCCATTACCTAATTTTCCCTCACATACACCCTTGAGCCACATAATGTTCCTCTTATGCCCTACAAGCCAAACTTCCCAGGATCCTTCCCGGGCTATTCTAAAATTCCCATGCATGAAGAATAAAGCCTGAGAACCTGGGGCCCAACTGTCTACTATCCTGTTGAATGCTGGTCCCAAAGATAACAGGGAATTCAATTGCACAGGGTGACATGGCAGACAGCTGCCATACTGAAGAGTGTATTTGGAGGCCTCTCTGAAGTGAGTTGATTTATGCCGGAACCCTCAATTGTTGCCTTTATTTAATTACAATTATCCTTTGGTATTCATGAAGGGCTGGTTCTCAGTCTGCCTCGTGGATGCCAAAATCTGCAAATGTTCAAGTCTCTTATATAAACAGTACCATAACTGCACAAAGTCTAAGTATGTCCTTCTGTAGGCTTTAAGTCATCTCTAGGTCATTTACAGTATTTAATGGAATGCAAATGTTATATAAGTAGATACTACAGTTACTGAGAATAATTATAAGAGGAAAGCCTGTTCATGCTCAGTGTAGAATTTTCTTTCTGAATATTTCCACAGATGCAAAACTGGCAGATACCCAGAATCAACTGGACCTGAAACGCAGATGTCAGTAGGGTAAGAATTTAGTTCAATAGCCTACAAGAGTCTACTTGATGTTCCAATTCAGGACGTGTAAAGTTGTATTTAAGCTTTGCCTGGTACTTCAAAGTTTACAAGCATCTTTCTATCATCTGCATCTATTGAAGGAGCATTTCAAACTATCTTTAGCACACTCTTGGAGACAGTGTGACATCAATTTAAACAGCAATGTCACCTAAGGCTTACTGAGCACTTCCTACATGATGAACCTTGGTCTAAGCACCTGCGTGCACCACAGTAATTCTCACCCAAAACAAACAAACAAATCTCCAAAAACTAACAAAAAGCAAAACAAAACAAACAAAACCAAAAACCATGAGAAAGACACCTGTAATCTCTGATTTATAGGTGAGGACCTAAAAAACAACAACAACAAAAAGAAAATCCACTTCAGTCAGCTTCTTTGAGGTCAAAACACTAGCACCGCTGGAGTCAAGGTTCAAAGTCAAGATGGCTGACCCCACTGTGGGAGTCTAATGAGTACAGGAAGCCCACAGGGCTTCAGAAGAACTTGGCATCCCAACCATTCTACTACAGCCCCAGTGTCTATGGAGAAGATGTGTGTCTTCATGCTCTCCTAGTGATGTTCAGACAGGGGGAGATATAAGTACTTTATAAACAGATGTGTATAGTGACTGGCCTTCAGCAGCTATGCACTAGGGTGGGGCACATGTCCAGAGACCTTCATCCCACTTGATACCCAGCATAGAGTTCTAGTGAACAACCTTGAAAGGACACATAAGTTGGGATGCTATCCTTAGACTCATGTGTTCTCAGAGTGTAAGACCTAGGAGGTCCTCTAGGAATCTTGATGTATTAATCCTTCACTCAAAAAACTGAAAACAGAGGCTGGGTCTTTTGACCCCTAAGCCCTGGCCTCTTCTGGTCATCCTCCTGCCTTTGGTTCTATTCACATGCCTGTCACAGCTTTCCAAATTCCCAGATACTGGGAGGGAAGTATTGGAGATCCTTCAGACCCTCATTCAAATGCAAAAGATAACAGAGAACTTGGAAGTCAACAGCATCCAAAAGGAGACATGATTTATAGGGCATCAAGAGGATCAGTTGCTAGGAAACATCTTTTCAAAGATACAGTCTAGGTATACTTTGATCCCCAAGAAGGGCCAAGTCCAGGCACAGAAATCTCTGCCTGAAGCATTTGAGTGTACGTGAACTCCTGGACCAAGCCATTAAAAAGACATCTAAGGAAAAAGGGAAGTCCTACAATTTATTTGATCACCCACTGAATTGACTTATGATTTCTCTAGAACTTGATCTCTATATTCATTTGCTCATTTTTGTGTCTATAGACTGTCTGGTCCCTACTGAGATGCAAAGTCCTGAGGAAGGACCCAGCCTCTTTCCCTTTGCTAGAATACAGACAGACTGCCATCAGGTGTCACTGTATTTGTATACAATCAGGAATGTGTGAATGGGTGGATTAGATGAATACGGTTGAATGGATGCATAGGTGGAAAGGTGAATGGAAGGACGCATGGGTGAGAGCGGGAAGGGAAAGAGATGAAAGAGAGAGTGAGAGAAGGAGAGGAAAGAAGGGAAAATGGTAAAGATACAGTTAGTTCCTCTGCCTTTGATCTGATGGCATTATTTGGAGATAAGGAGAAGTTGTATCCTTAGTCATTAAATACTTTTTATGTACCCTGTACTATATTAGGCGATATACCAGGAAATACTACAGATTATAAGACATATAGAATCTAATAGACTGTACACTGTGGTAGGGATAAGAACGATAATACTGGCTTCTGTCACAGGATATAGTAAGAGCTGTGAGGTGGGGATAGTAGGCACTATAGGCAAGCTTCCTGGGAAGTGGTAGCCAAACCAAGCTTTGAAGAAAGAGTTGCTGTTGTCTGTGTGAATGGCGCGTGAGGGTGTGCATGGACTCTTCTAGACAAAAACTATTAGCCCAGGAGAAGCAGGAGCTGAACAGGGCTGAGAAAGCTGATGCATAGAAAAATATCAGGTGACTGCTCAGAGCCATTACCTGATCCTCCCCCTCCTCGCCCAGCTCTCCCCTCAGTGGACATCTGGTGTTTTTCTCTGCCTGGGATCATCTAGTCCTCCTTCAGGAACAGCTTCCTGATTTTATTTGAGGAAACCCCCCAAATTCCCCTCCATTATTTTCAGTCCATAGAGTTCATGAGAAACTGACATGACCTCCAATCCTGGCAATGGTCATGAGACCCAGGCCAAGCCAATTGGTAAACATCATTTCAATCTGGTCATAGGGATGGTGGCTAATGATCTAAACCAGACCAATTAGATGCTACCCTGGGGACCTTATTTAAAATACTGAGAAGAGAGTGGCACTGTAGTATCAGGAGGGGGGCAAGAGGTCAAGAGGAGGTAAAGTTGATAGGAGAAGCTCATACAGAAGAACTAGATGCTGGTTCCCAAATAAGGAAAGATGATGGATGGATGGATGGATGGATGGATGGATGGATGGATGGATGGATGGATGTGTAGATGGATGGATGGATGGATGGATGGATGGATGGATGGAAGGAAGGGAGAAAGAAAATAAGGAAGGAGAGGAAGGAAGAACAAAGGAAAAGAGGAGTGACACAAAGTTCTTCTGCCTTAGAGATAGTGAGTACATTGGAGGGGGAAGGAGAACCAAACTTCACTGTAATTAAATATTTATCAAGCAGGTTTGTGCCAGGATTACACCTGATGTCCTCAAAATATTATAGGACAGATGACAGATAGAGCCTCTGCCCTCAAAGTATGCACTGTATTGGTGAGACGGACCATGAAATGATAGGCAAGTCCCCAGACCCAGATACACCTGAGCCACCAATGTTATGTTGGTACTATGGTGTGAATGGCTCCTCCAGAGTTCATGCATCTGAACATTAGTCCTCAATGCAATCATGTTGAGAGGTGACTATTGCCAGAGTGGGTTTGTTATTGCAAGTATGAATTTTTTATAAACAGATTCAGATTTCTCATTACTTGTAGTGGACCTTTCTTGGCCTCTGGTTTTCTGTCACAGATGGCGCAGTGTGAGAGCACTCACCAGGTGCCCATGCCATCCATGCTCAGGGATCTCCCAGATCCCAGAACCTCACATCAAATAGCTCTAGTTTTTTAACAGATCACCTAGTCTCAGACACTCAGTTATAGTGCCACAAAATAATGTAACAGCCTGTTTGCACTGGATTTCTGTCCCTTGCCAATAATGAGTCCCCAAAGGCAGGTTCCTTTCCACCCCAGCTCCCATATCAGTTCTGATCCCAACTCAGGAAGCTTAGGGCAGTGACTCCTGAATAATGCTGACTGGCAGAGTCGCAGGCCCCTCCCACAGGCCAGCAGCTGCCTCCCTGTCATTTCTCTTCACTGCTCCCCCTCCCCCTCATGCTCTGTCAAATGCCATCTCATCTCAGTAGACTTTAAGATGCTCGAAGATTTCATCAGGCCGCCTCACTTCTCACGTTCCCTCACACCGTGTCAGATCCCCACGGAGGAGTTCCCTTCAGTGTCTAGTCACATCTCATCATCCACACACAGATAAGCAGCAACCCGCACCTCCGTGACTGGACAAGCATCTCAGGCTATAACGATAGCCGTGAGGTGAGAAGGCCATCCAGGTGAAAGAGCACTCAGACCCCAGCTGGCAGGTGATGACCTGACAGAGCTACCTCATTCATTACATGTCCCCTCATGGGCAGGGTAGCATAAAGGCAGAAATGCGAACAAGCAAACAACCACCCACCAAATGCCCACACTCTCGTCCTTCATTGCACTAAATGAAGGAGTGACCAAGAATCCAGGCTAGTTGTCTGTGTAGGGTCTTCCCTACAACATGATTCCCAGTATTCCTAGCATGCTATGAATCTGTTCAATGCTCTCAGGACCCTTTGGTACACATGGGAAAGTGACAGACTAACGCTGATGCATCTTTAATGCTGGTCTATGGCTGCAGCCACCCAATGATGTCGTGAGGCTGAGTTCCAGGGTAGTTGTAGAGTGCTTCTTGTATATCAGGTTGAATTTTGCTGCTCACAATAAACTATATGATCTTCCACAGTCTGTCTCTGAAAGTCCAGTCGAACCTCTGTACCTAGGTTTCTACTTCCTCGTGATCAGCCCACTGCACATCAAAAACATCCAGAAACTGTCTATGTCCCTACTCAGCGTGGACAGATGTTTTCCTTGTTGCTATCCCCTAAAGAATAGAACATAACAACTGTCTGTATAGCGTCAACCTACATTGGGCATAATACGCAAGCAAGAGGATTTGAAGGTTACAGGAGGGTGTGTGTAGATTCTGTGCAAATACTATGCTGCTTTATAAAAGGAACTAAGTGTTCTCAGGTTTTGGCAACTGTAGGGGTCCTGGAACCAATGCCCTACAATTACTCAGGGACAGCTGTAGTTGACATATATTTATGTAACTAATTAATATATTTCCTTTAGAAGTTCCAGGATGGGTGCTTAAGCCTAAGGATTCTGGCACAGGCTCAGCCACTCCTCAGTTGGGTGACCCTGGACTGGCTACCTGACCCCTCTGTCCCTCAGAGCTACCATAATATGTTGGTAATGATGCCTCCTCCTTCCAAAGATCACGGTGAGAACAAAACTGAATCCTAGTACTTCGGGAGCATTCAAACCAGGGCCAAGCCTGTGACCAGTACCACGTGTGGGAGGAGAAAAAAAAGCAATGACATGGAGAGAAGCAGTGTGCAGGGACAGTGGCTCCCTCTCTTGGGAACTGGATGTGTGAAGCATGTTGGAGATATGTATTGACTTGTAAAAAGAGCTCTGGAAGGAGACCCCATTAATAAGACGCTAGCAACTGAGGCAGTGTAGGAGCGGGGGACACTAATGCTCACTGTAGCCACTCCAGATGATGAGTTGGAAATACCCATGTGTTCCTGGGAAGAGCAAGCAGGGGCTCTCCTAATAGGGTTTCTAAAGTCTGTGTTTTTGCCAGTACACAGGCTGCATTTCCACTAACTAATTAGGAAGGAGATAATTTAAAGAAAAGGAGAAGGGGGTGGATTTGTACAAATTAAAGGAAAGTATTAAATGATTTAGGGGGCCCAGGGACATGTAGAAACCATGAGGGTTGTATTTAAATGTCATCTAAAAGACACAGGGGGCTCTTTGGCCAGCCAGCCTAGCATCCTTGGTGAGCTCCAGGCTGGTGAGAGATGCTGTATCAAAAAAGTGGATGGTGCCAGAGGAATGACGCCTGAGGTTGCGTTCTAGCCTCTACATGTGTGTACATATACATATACAATTCCACAAACACACACACAGACATATATACACATGTAAAATAAAAAGAAGGCTATACAGAGAGCCTGGGTAGAGCTGGTACTAGAACTCAAACACAGGGCTCCCAGCGGGAGGCATCTCCACTCCCCCATCTTTGAATAGGGCCCTGAGGAGGGAGGCATCATTACAACTATTTTCCTGGAGGCCCAGAGTGGATTTCATACCCCTGAGCTTAGTGCACAATCAAATCAAGTTTGACTCTGCACAAGGTATGGTATATTCATTACTCTGGTTTTTGTGTCTCTTGGTCACTGCTTGGTGTAGACACTGAAGCCTTTGCCAACCTGCTCTCAACAAAGAAACAGGGTCCTTCCTGGTGCCTGGGCTTGCAAAGCAGAGCCAGCAGCCAGAGCAGAGCTACTGAACAGAGGGAGGGGCTGAAGGGGCCTACCAGTGTACCAATCAGTTACCAAAACAACAGTTGTATCTCATGACCTAGAAATATAATAAAAACCTAAATGTAATTTTAGCTGACATTTGTCATGTGCTTTGTCTTTGTTTCTTTGGAAGGATTCCACCATGGTTCACAATCTTACTGTGTTCTTCTTTACTTCAAGCCAATATGTGACCAAAGACTATACTGTAGACAGCTGATGAAGGTTGGAAAGGGGTGGGGTTAACAGACAGCCAATAGAACTGATCACCATCATCATTATCATCATCAGGGCTTCTAAGCAGACCACTTCTTCCACAGAACATTGGGAAGAAAAAGAATAGGGCTGACTGCACAGCCCCTTCTCTGCCTCACTCATTCCCTAGTTACTACACCTATGAGACCAGAACTGGGCAACAAGGGATCTAGGAAGATGTGTTTAACTGGGATGTTAGGTAGAAATTTCTAGCAGTGAAGTCCAAGAGGTCCTTAATGTCCCCAGAAGCTGGGTGGCTGTAATAGACTGCCAGATATTGCCTAGGCATGGCTTTAGCATTGTGAATACAGGAAAAAAAAGGGGGGAGTTTATTTTTCTATCTCGGGACCCAGGGCTTAACTGTAACTTGTTTTGGGTATTAGCAAAAGTGGTTACTAGCAGAAGTTTGTGTACTGGGGTTCACTGACTTTGGGTTCCTTTTTCTTAATCATCCAGAAAATTGCTACCACAAGACTGGTTGCAGTTGAACCAGCTCAAATTGCCAATCCACAGACTCACAAGCAAATAACGTGGTGGGTTTGAAGCCACTGAGTTTGGAAGCAATCTGTTAAGAATTAGTTGAGCAAGCCCCAAGCCCAGCTTCATGTTTTGTCTCCAGCCTGTCTGTATGCTCAGGTCTAACACTCCTTATAGGCAAAATCCATGACCTTCACTGGCTACATACCACTTCCTCATACCTTTGCTTCAGCCAGCACCGTGGGAGCATCAAGGATGGGCAAGATGCTGACAGAGCCCATCTCTAAAATGTTTCTACTTTCCAGACAACAAAAGTCCTTTGATGCCACAGTGGGAAACCCTGAATTTGGGGATTAAACTACATTTCTAAATAAGTGTGACCATCCCACAGTATCCCTATGGTAACGGCTTCAGGATATCCCATCATAAGCGTATCTAGATACCAAAATTTTCTATGTGTGCTCAAGCCCCTTATATAAAAATGGTGCAGTGATAATAAAGAACCTACATGTGCCTCTCCTACTTCACCATCTTGAGAGTCCTCATAGGATCTAACACAATGTTACGAAGTATAAATAGGCATGCTACTGTGTCACGAGTGCTTAAGAAATAACAAGAACTCTGCTTATATTTGGTATTAGAGACTGTTTTAAGAAATATCTTTTGACCCAAGGTTCAATGAACATGTTTATGTTAATTAGCTTTTGGTCACAGTGGCAAATGCTTGAGAAAAATTAAAGGAGGAAAGATTAATTTTGGTCCATGGCTTCAGAGATTCCAATCCATTCCCCTGCTGTGAGTTTGTGGTGAGACGGAGCATCATGGGTCAAGAGCGTGGGTCAAAGCAAAGTGGCTCACCTCATAGCAACCAGGAAGCAGAGAGACAGACAGGAAGGGGCTAGGGACAAGACACTTTTCAAGGACATGTCCTCAGTGACCTACTTCCTGAAATCAGGCCACCCCATCTCTATCTCCCAATAATACCATCAAATAAAGTTATATCATCAGATCAAGCTTTTAGCATATAGGCCTTCAGGGGATATTTCAGACTCATAGATACAGGACCTATGGATACACAGGACTACAGCTAGCAATCATGGGGTATTTATTGTTGGAACTTGAGGACCCTTCTCCTACATATATACCAAAAGAGGGGATGAGTAGAAACAGTTTTCCTGGTGACTCTTTTTTTTTTTTGTCAGCTGAATATAACCTACAGTCACCTGGGAAGAAGGGAGCTCTGCTGAAGAACCACCTTGGTCAGAGAAAATGTCTTAATTGGCAATTGATGTAGGAGGGCCCAGCCCACTGTGGGCAGCATCATCCCTAGGCAGGTAGGCCTGGGCTGTATAAGACAGCAAGCTGAGTACAAGCAAGCAAACAATCTGGAGAACAAGGCAGTAAACAAGTGGTTCTCTATGGTTTCCACTTCAAGCTCCTACCTTGAGTTTCTGCCCTGACTTCCCTCAACGATGGATTGAGACCTGGATGGAAGCCAAATAGATCCCCTTCTCCCCAAGTTGCTTTTGGTTAGGTTGTTTTATCACAGCAACCAGAAGCAAATCAGGACAGGTAAAAAACGGGGTGCTCAGCTGGAGGACAGAGGGAGCGTTAGAGACCTAAGCAGGAGCAGAGAGATCCTGCACCTGGAACTGTAGTGCAGAACTGTTGTAGAAAAACTAATCCATACACAGAGGGACTCACGGAGCATAGGAAAGACCAAGAGCAGGTAATGACCAGGGTAGGTAAATCCTCTACAGAATTCTAAGCTAGACAGTCCCATTCATTCACTAGCTTTACGCACTCATCACTCACCCGACTCCTGGGAGTACAGACAACAGCCTATCTCATACCCATTGAGGGTAACATAGTAATGACAGTCATGATTACTGACACACAGATTCTCTCACATGCTATATACCCTATCATACTAACTGTGTTTAACATGTGTGACTCCTCAGTGCAAATGGCCCTCTATAGCTGTGATCTCCACATCCTTGGGGTCAAGCAACTGTAGACTGGGACGATTGGGGAAGAAAGTTTTCTCTACACTAAGCATGAACACACTTTCATTTTCTTATCACTAAATCACACAAAGAACCAGCTGTCTGTGTAGCGCTGCTGCCGCATCTACTGTAGTAAGCAATCTGGGGTTGGTTTAAAGTAACTGGGAGGATGTGTGACATGACACCACTTTATACGGGAGACCTGAGCATCCGCAGAGTCCCCAGGACCATGAAGCTTTCGGGAACCAATCCCTAGAGAGACTGTGGAAGGATTTCACTGTTCTTTCCAGTTGAAAATTAGATTTGACCCAGATTCTGACTTCAGAGTGTCTGCCTTCTCTTCACCTCTTTTCTCTATACTACTAGGGTGAAGCTAGGGCATTTGAGAGAGCTGGGCAAGAGCTTTATGACTGAGCTATACACACAAGCTTATCTTTACTTTTATTATTGCTATATTTTATATGTTTTAGGACATATAAAATATAATATAATATAATATAACATAATATAATATATATTCTATAGGACAAGCTCTCATTAAGTTGTCCAGGCTTTGCCCATACTCTGTAGCCTGGGCAGGCCTCAAACTTGTAGCCCTCCCTCCTCAGCATCCTAAGTGGACAGGACCACAGCTCTGCCTCACTAGGTCCAGCTTTACTTTTAGTTTTGAGCAAAGTTGGAGCACGTTAAGGAGCTCTTTTTGGTATAGGTTTAAGCTCAGGCATGACTGTAGTTTCATTGTTGTTGCTGCAGTCAAAGATCCTACAGAAAGCATCCTCAGGGTGGATATGGTTTGTTGGGCTTACACTCTCAGGTCCTAGTCCATTACTGAGGGAAAGTCAAGGCAGAAGCTCAGTAGACAGCCACAGATAAGAGCAGAGAGATGAATGCCCCCCTATGAACTGCTTTCTTGCACTTATACTTGGCTAGCTTTCTTCTTTTTTAGACAGTTCAGGTTCCAGCCCATGAAATGGTGACCCCCCCACCATGTACTATCTTCTTATATCTAAAACAATCCACCCCAGATATGCTCATAGGCCAAGCTGATTTAAATAATGCCTTCTTAAGACTTTCTTCCTAGAAGACTCCAAGTTTTGTCTAGTTGACTGTTACAAATATCCAATATGAGCTGGGCAGTGGTGGTACATGCCTTTAATACTAGCACTTGGGAGGCAGAGGCAGGTAGGTCTCTATAGTTTAAGGCCAGCCTAGTCTACAAAGAGAGTTCCAAGATAGCCAAGGTTACACAGAAGAACCCTGACTTGAAGAAAAAAAAAAGAACAAAACCCCCAAACTATCCAATGTGGGCATGAAGGTGCAGAGGAGATAGATGGAAGAGAAGGCAATAGGAAGTATGTGTCCTTGAGTGGGTGTGGCTTCTCAGGTAAGGTTCACCTAAAGTCTACGTTTCCAACCAGCAGGTTATTCTGATTCCAGTGGATTCTCTCTAGCAATTCTGTCTTTACTTGGCTTCACAGATCTGTACATTCTTTCACCAAGGCACTCTCCTCCTATTTTACCTCAGTTTTAAAAAAAAAAAAAAGTCTTATTCTAGGTCCCCAAGCTTCTGGTTTATACTGGGCCTTCCACCTGAAGTACAGGCCCTGGCTCTCAGTCCTGAGAAACCCACTGCTACAACCATGGGTATAACTACAGAAATCAGTAATATCAGAGAGAACGGGCTTCACACAGCCTACATGTATTTACATGTTAAATTAGGACTTTTATAAAGAATCTCTATGTACATCAAATATAACAATTCTACCTGAAGGGCCTATCCTACACCATACCCTAAGGCCTTCTATGAGGCTCTCCACAGTCCTCACCAAAAGCTAAAGTAAGTTCTTACGCTATAGCCTAGGCAGTGTCTCTCCATCCCACGACCATTCTCAGTTCTAAAGCCCATCTCTAGTGTACTTAGGCTTTGGCTTCAAAGAAGGCAGGAAGCTCAGCTATGCCCTAAACTGTAATGTTCTCCACTGGAGACAGTCAGGCGTGCTCACCATTTCACTTCAGGTTATTCTCAGAGCAGGATTGCATTCTACAGACAAAGACAAAGGGATCTAAACAAGCTCTGTGCCCTTCTAAGGCCACAGTCACCGAACAGCACTCTCTGCCTGGAGCCTATGGCATCTGGCACCCGTGTCCATAGTTGTGACCTATGGAGACTTCACACCCATGTTCCACTGAAGGATCTTTGTTCTCATAAGTAACATATCCTGTACCTGGCAGATCACATTACTCTCACACACTGTAACTCACTAAACATGCCCAGGACCCATCCCAAGCATAAGGAAACAGGAGTTGAGGTTATGAGTCATTAAAAACTTTCATGATGACCCACTATCACTCTCAATTCTGCTCTTCCTTTCTCTAGCTAACGACAAGAGACCCAAACAAGGAACAACGGTACTGGGTAGAACTTACTGTGTAGAGCTCATTGGTGACCTTCAGCAGCTCCTCATGCATCTGCAGGCCAATCTCTTTGCTCTGAAATATGGAAGAACAAATGTCAGCCCATAGAAATGATCTGGTTGTTCCTTCAAACTCAAATTACTGAAAAGTTACACACACATTCCCAGCACCTCGATTTTAAAGTATGGGGCGATGGCTTCCAGGGCTGTCAAGATGAAACTTTAAAGTTATTCTATAGACATTTGATTATCTCTTCTCCTCAGTTCGTAGCCTACTTTCAAACTGCCCAATCCTTTAGTTTGTATCAGGAAGTAGGGGTTCACTCCCTATAATCCAGCTCTCCCTACGTCCTAATAGAAGCATGCATGGTCTGCATTTGTCCCTCCAGCTCAGTTCTTCCAGGGAACTTCATCCCATCTTAACTCCACACCTTGGATTGTTCTTTGTGCTGATATAGCCCTGGGCTGGCTTAATGAGATAAAAAAACAGGACTTGTGTGATGTAGGAGAAGGTTTTAGCCCTTCTGCCAACTGTGAGCAAAACTCCATATAGCCCAAGTTGGTACCAGCGGACATCTAGAGATAGAAAGAGGATGTTGCCTTAGGAGGGCAGGGTGAAAGGAACCTGGTTCCCTTCATTACTATCCAAGTACTAATTAATCCAAAAATTGGAACTAGCCTCTAGTCTCCATCTACTTCTATGGCTTAATTGCTTAAGACATGTTAATCTGCATTCTCCTGCTACTGGTAGCCAGACCATGCCAATGAGCACAACCTTATCTTCCATCCTCAGTTCCTAGAACAAGACATCCTCACTATAGACATGGGGTTCTAAAGCTACCATTTTTGCCTAGGCAGGGATCATATCATGGAGGCTGATGGGGCTCTGACATCATTCAGAGTAGAACTGAGAGCCACTGAAGGCTTTTAAGTGGGAGAACAGGAAGCACAGGGCCATGCCTCAGAAATAGGAACTTGTACACAGAGCCTGAACTGGTGGGGCTGGAGGCATGTCCCTGCAGTTCCCCAAGAGAACTATAAACCATCATATGGGACCTGCTGAGTCATAACTCATCAACTCCTGGGCATCTCCCCGAACAGCCACAGAGTTGATGCTTGGCCAGCAGCTTTCAAAGCTTATTGTTTTTGTTTTTGTTTTTTTTGGGGGGGGTGGTTGTTGTTGTTGTTGTTGTTGTTTTTAATGGCTGGAGTTGGTTAAGGAAGGGAATATTCCCAATTATAGTTCCAAATACTACTGAGTAACGAACCCAAACCAAACATTCCACCAGGGACAGGAGGCCAAAACCAAGACAATCTTCAACAGGCCACCACACCCAGACCTTGGGGACCCAGTAACAACTGACCATGGCGATCCACATTTTTTGCATTATTTTCATGCCTGCAAAGGACACTGGATGGAAGTCACGTCCTTCACACACAAGGTTGGGCCAAAGAAGATTCAACCATCCCCACAAGCTTGCCTTTCTGACAAATTAACGGTAAACTGAGGCTAGCTAGACACAAGAGCCAGCCACCATAAAGCAGGTGTCCCCAGCCTCCTTTTTCTCAACAGCTAATCCTAGTTAAACTCCCTTGTCTGGGGCACCATCCTATGAATGGATGGCAGAGTGTTAGGTACTTGCCTCTTCTTAGTAGTAATCTCAACCTTTGGCCTGAAGTTGTAACCACCATGGTCATTTCTAGATATTGCCTAATGTCATGGAGGACTTAAACTCTTCCTCAGCAAAGGCCTCCAGGCAGCAGCCCCTCTGGCCTGCAGCAGCCCCTCTGGCCTGCAGCAGCCCCTCTGGTCTGCAGCAGCCCCTCTGGCCTGCAGGAATACTCTGTTTTGCAACTTGGTGATATTATAAAGTCTGAGCACTATCCCAGCATTTAATAATCACGATATTTCCCTTATAAGCCCCAATTTTTAGCTACTCTAGGAAGACTAAATGGCCAAGTATTCCAAGCTCTGTGTTAACTACAGAAGTCTCATGCTCTCCACCTGACCACAGGGGCCAGGGCCTCACAGAAGTATCTCGGTTTATGATTCTAAAACCAGGAGTCATTTCAGAGAGGAGTGGCCATCTGCACCTCTGGGTGCTCATAAGAATGACATCTGTTGGGCCAGGACACTTGGTATGGGTTGTTTGTTTGTTTGGTTTTTGGTTTTTTGTTTTGGCTTTTCAAGACAGGGTTTCTCTGTGTAGCCCTGGCTGTCCTGGCACTCACTCTGTAGACCAGGCTGGCCTTGGACTCCGAAATCTGCCTGCCTCTGCCTCCCAGGTGCTAGGATTAAAGGCATTCGCCATCACTGCCTGGCTATGTAAATGCACCTCTCATCCAGCATTCCTTCCTCTCTCAGGTGCATCCATCTTACAGCTGTGGGCTCTATGCATGCCAAGATAACTATGAATCCAACTCAGGTCAGAAATGGAAACTTGCTCAAAACATTATGAGATTTCTGTTTGGATTTCTGTTTGTAGAAAAAGCTGGCCGGCAAAACCCTGCTCTCAAGTAGTATTTAACAATATCCTCAGGGTTCATGAAACATCTTCCATTTGCTCAATACTGTTCAAAGTCCCTTCCATGCACTGATTTAAACCTTTAAAGTGGTTACTACTATCATTCTTTTTTGACACATGGGGCAAGAGCTCGAGATTCAAAGGATGGAGGGCAGCTTGCCCGAGATGGTAGAACTAGAGAGTGACAGAGCCTGCAATCAGCTTTTGGTTGGTCTGCCTCAAAAGCCTGGTCTGTTTCTCCTGGGCTCCGTGCAGCATACAGACACACAGAAGAGAAACAGCCACTGCAAAGCCGCAATGGACACAGTCCAGGCCACAGGCAGGTGGGAAGGAGGCCAATCCCACAGGACACTGCCTGTGTCTCTGATGTACCTTTTCACCATCTGCTCAGGTATTGCCTCCCAGGCCATCCCCCAAAACCTTTTCCCATCCCCACCAAAGAAAGTCTGCTCCCCTTTGTTCCAATTGCCCAACTAGAGACACATCAGCTTCAATGGCCATTGCTTGCTTCTCCATTCCTCCTTCTAAGAGAACATGAGATGCAGGTGGGACCAGCCTAAACCTGTCTGAGCCACCAGACTGTGGCTGTGACATGGTGACCTGGAAGTTTGTCTCAGGGATTGGATCATCAGAAAGAATTGTGACCCAAGCAGAAGCTAGGAGCTTTTTTCCTTGGGGGATTTCTTATAAAAGGTTGACCGTAAAGATTTGCATACAAGAGGAACTCTATACGTGCCTAGGATGCTCTCATGGATGCAGTTTAAAGTTAAAAATAGCTGGACAGTGGTGGCGCATGCCTTTAATCCCAGCACTTGGGAGGCAGAGGCAGGCGGATTTCTGAGTTCTCGGCCAGCCTGATCTACAGAGTGAGTTCCAGGACAGCCAGGACTACACAAAGAAACCCTGTCTCAAAAACAAACAAACAAACAAAAAATTTATAAATAAAAGGCGGCCTTTTTTATCCTTCTTTGTCAAAACAAGCAAACATTAATTTGCATCAACAGGAGACAAAATGACAAAGTTTCACTTGTAATGACACAGTTGCTGAGTGAAATCAATTCCATTGCCAGGAATATCTTGCCATGGGTGATTTGATTTAGTTTTAATGCAGGGCTGATTATGCTTTTGAGGGGAACTCTTAAGACTTTACTGTAGAGCTGAGATGTAGCTCAGAGGTAGACTGAGTGCTGACTATGCACAGGACCTGTGTTCGGTCGCCAGTACCACACCCCAAGGTAACCCCCCACCCCAAAATAACAACAAAAGGATGGCCTTAAAATAGATCTTAAGGGTTTATGAGCTGGATTTCAAAAGTTTAATTCTTAAGGAGTCTGTCCATATCCCCAACAAGCTAACTCTGAGTTGGGCCGTTTCTAACACTAATGTCGTCTTCTACATCTCCTACCTTTGGAGTGTTCATCTGCTCCCAAACTCTGCTGAAACCTAACCCTCAAACCCTTGTGGTAATAATATGGAAGTCGTTTAGGAATAGTTAAGGTTAAGAGGATTGGCCTCCGTATAGCACTTGTGGCTTTGTACAAGAGAGATCTCAGGTTGCACCGCTTACTCTGTTTTATCATGTGATCTTTGCACAACCTTGGGGTTCTGCAGAATCTCTACCAGCAAGAAGGCCTTTGTTAGTTATGGCCAACTTCATCCTTGGCCTTCCAGCCTTCAGAACTGTGATCAGAGTAGACTTGAACTCTTCATAAGTTACTTACACTGCTATCATTCGGTTATAGCAACACAACACTAGGACGGTGTCTAAAAATAGCACTGTCTAATGATGTCGAGGGAGGTCTCACCTAGAACCCAGAGACAACAATCCCATGCTCTCTTTCATACATAGATCCTAGCTTAGAATCTTTTGTTGTATGTATTTCACCTACATGTGAAAGCCAGGACACTAGAGACAGGCCCCTGGATGCAAACGGATGCTTCATGAAAGAGCAAAGAGTGATGCAGGTTAAACAAAGGTAAGAAGTAAGTAAGAACACTAGAAGGTTCAAGGGAAGGTACAAGTGTGGAGATGGGTGGGATGGGAGATAATGGGGCATCAGCCAAAGGCTTATCCAAAATGAAGGGTGCATGAAAAACTATACGGAAAACTATAATCTTAGAACATAAGGAAAAATTCAATTAGTTTAGATAAGAGAATATAGAGGTCATGAAGGGAGACAGGAGAAATGCCTGAGGAAAAGGTTTGAGTGTGGAGAGAGAGATTGAGGAGAGGAAAGCCTAGGAGTTAGCCAAAAGTAAGGATACACAGCCTCCCCCACCAGAGCCCTCCACTTGTTTTTAAACGATTCTGAACACAAGGACCCTGCATGGGTGGACAATGCTGCCTCCAGAATACATGGATTGTTAAAATGGAAATTCCAGTGCCAAGCATGGGCTACTTCTCCACAGGTTTATTAGTCAAGGTCTCCCAAACAACACATGCTATTGCTATTGCTCTTGGTTATCCACCATAACTATGTGGTAAGATCATACCAATGAAGACAGCATTCACTTTAGAAGTCAGACATAGAGAAATTAACCTCAAACTGAGCAGAAAACTCTTCCCCTGCTGCTAGTTTACATAGTAACAGAAGGTACTATGTAGGTTATTGGGAGGAAAATCAGTTGTCTTTCAGCATTGGACATTGCACGCCATAATACTGACCTGCTGGAAATCCATGCTCACTGATACAATAGGGGTATGATAGTTACAGGGGTAAAGCAACTGTCCTCTGATTGAATGTGAGACCAGCTCCATAGGAGGGAGCTTGTGCTTGGCTCTATGTCAAAAGCCCACGACAGAGGAGATTCCAGACCCTAAGGAATACCTACTGCTGTTATTTTGTTAAATGATCACGCTGTCTAGCTGTGTTTTAAATATCTAGGTTGATACCCACAGATGTATGCTGCTCTCAACTTTGGTCACAGAAGCTTCTTTTCACACAGTGGGTTAATGCAGAGACTCATACCTGACCAAAGCACTAAGTATAAGTAACTCCGAGTGCTCACCTATGAATGAGTCACCTATATCAGCCTCCCACCACCCAAGGCTCAGGAGACTTCACAGAAGAAAGGGCAGACAGAACGGGGGAGAAAGCTGTGGCATGCAGACTTCTGGGTATGATGTGTTTTCTGTACACATCAGCTAACAGAAGCTGTCACCAGCATTAGACCATCACAAGATTAAGTCAGCCAGGGTTCCAACGTGGCTAAGGGAGGAGGCACTGAGGCCCCACCCTTACATAAGGAGCTCTATTGGCGCTGACAGCTGCGGAGGGAAGGAGAGCCACATTCCTTTGGGGACACAACCGCTGGTAGGTTGTCCATGCTTCACTAGGTGGTTACATCCCGGTGTGTGTATGAGCAGCATTCATTGGGCTCAGTGGGTTATTAATAACAGTTTATTTAAAAGACATGAAGTTGGAAAGGATATGGGTGGCAGTGTAATAGGAGGAGTTAGAGGGAGGTAGTATTGGATGGATAGAAGCAATAAACACTATAAATGCGAGAACCTTTCAAGAATAAAAATATTTTCAAAAGCAAATGAAAATGAATACTGTCTTAAAATGTTGGGTTGGGAGCTCAGAGGATGGCTCAGAAGGTAAAGGCACTTGCTACGAAACCTAACAACTAGAGTTGTCATCTGGAATCCACATGAGGCACAAGAGAACCAACTCTTGCTAGCTGTCCTCTGGGCTCCACATGTGCGTGCATGAAGGCATGCATGCATACACACAGGGCAGCCAACCAATCAAATAAGGTAAAAAAAACTTTTTAGATGTTGATTTAATTAACAAGGGTCCTCCCTTCGTCTTCCCATTCTAAATAGCTCTTTAGAACACTCTTGGTCAGGAATAACCTCTCCTGCCTGTCAGTCATCTCTGGGGCCCTGCCTTCTGTCTCACCAATGCCTGCTACCACTAAGCCTGTCTCTCTCCCCTCAACTTTGTTTGAATAGATGCTCTCATGCTGGGTCACAATCCAGGGCCATTCTAGAATCTTGCTAATTCTGAGGTTCCAAATAAATGAAAGCAAACAAATATAAAGAAATGGCAAACCCCACCTCCCTTTCAGTCCTAGGACCCGACACATCCTTCTACTGTCTTCTGTCCTCTGGTTTGTTTGCCCATCAAATCACAAACTTAAGACTCATGAGGGCTCCATATTGAGATGCCTGGTGCATGTGAGCACTGACCATTGCCCAGCACCACTGTGTTCTTCCTTATGTCCAGAGCAAAGACTTAAAGGTATGTCCTAGGGGGGTATGGACCTTTCTGCTCCTCCTGGAAAGTCAATGCATCCTCGACTCCAACCAATAAACAGGCAGCTCCTCATAGATGGGTCTTAAGTCACCAATAGCAAAGCTCTATATGGTGTTGCCTCATCTGCTTCCCTCATGCCACCTTCTTCAGTCTGCCCACCTTCTACCCTGACCTTGGATAATCTTCCTCTATCTTTACTAGGTTACTTCTTCCTGTTCTGGGCCATCCCCTTCAGTTGCTCCTATCTTCAAAACTAACATGTGTCTCTTGCTGCTGCAGCAGCTCCAAATGGAACCATTCCTGCTTAAGGAGCAAACCTAGCCTCACGTGCATCCTGTACCCTCCTCGTCTTCAAACTCAACAGTGGTTCTCAGTATCTCCTGGGGACATTTTTGACTCTGAAAGCTTCCTTTTCAGAGCTGCTGAAATAACTGGCCCAGGACACCCAAGGGTTCCTCACAGATGTGTTCTGAATGTGCAAAGGTCCCATGTGCTGGTGTAGTGGAGCTTGAGCTTGCTTCTCGGCTGGTAACCCTCTCAGGGAGGGTAGTGAAGCCCAAGGAGGTAGGACCTTGCAGGAGGAAGGAAATCATTCGGAGAGGGTCTTGAGGTATTATAAACTAGCCCTGCTTCTTGCCCTCTCTCTGCTTCCTAAATCTGGTGCAGTGTGAGTAACTGCCTTACACTCCTGACACTGCCTTCCTCATGATGACAGGATGCATTCCATCTCAAACTGTAAGGTAAAGTAAACCCCTCTTCTCGAAGTGGCTTCTTGCTGGGTCACAGCAACGAGAGAGTAACTAACAGAGCTATGTCACAGTGACTGACATAGTCGGTATGGAAGTTTCTGGATCTCTGGTACTGCTGCTACAAGCCCTACCCACATTAAGCAGATACCTGCTATCATCATTCGTAACAGTGTTGAGTGTTATTACTATGAGTGGTACATATCATTGTAGATAATGATAGAATTAGCTACTGTTTCTGGGCCACATGGTGCATGCCGAGTACCACGCTAACTGCTTTCTCAGATGCCTGTGTGAGCCTAGATCAGCCATTTCAGGGAGGCATCCCCACTTTGAAGATCAGGATGCAGACGCTCAATAAAGGGACATCATTGGCCCACTGTTACTAGGACAGTAAGTGTGCCATTCTGAGACTCTCCATTCTATTGCCTCTGTGAGAAAGTCCTTTTTTTCTTTTCTGGTCTTTGTTGTTGTTGTTGTTGTTGTGGTGGTGGTGGTGGTGGTGGTGGTGGTGGTGTTTAGAAACACTTAAAAATAACCCTTGTACCCGGACGTCCCTATGCCTTGTTTTAGAAAGCATACTGATATTCACAAGGCTCTGCTTCAGATCATTGCAAATATTAGATAACATCCAGTCTTCCACACCATCTTGTAGAATCTAGGTCCCTACCCAAACCTGGCTTTCCTGCAAGCAGAGGTGGTGTAGAACACTGGACTGTATGTCTGTGGTCATAGAACTTACCAGAAGTAATCTTTTTGGTTATGTCCTGATGGTGACTGACAATTTTCCATTTACTTGCTTTTTTGTTTTTTTCTGCTAGAATCTTTTACAGATAAGAAACTAATATCTGAAAATGGGAGCCTCCTGTCCTGAGAGAATGCAAGACCAGTTTCTTATGAAGACCTTCAGCTCTTCAGTTCTGAGTTTAGTGTTGTCTCCCTCTCTGCAATAGTTTCAAGCCTGTGGATGCTCTTGGGCTTATGTGCTTCATTGGAAACACTGTCAGTCATTTGCTACCACTAAGTCACTGATCCAAGACATTTCCTTACTTCCCACCACTTTACAGCATGATCTGCTTTGTTTGTATTATTTTTGGTGGGGGAAGAATGGGAATTGCACTGACATTTCAAAAATGCCTTACACACGTTTACTCATTTATTAATTATTTTTCACCCATCCATCCATTCATCCATCCATCCACCCATCTATCCACCCATCCATCCATCCACTTATCCATCCATCTACTTATCTATCCACCCACCCATCCATCCATCTATCCACCCACCCATCCATCCACCCATCCATCCAGGCACCTACCCATCCATCCATCCATCTTCCCACTTATATACATATCCACCCATTCACCCACAGACCCGCTCTCCCATCCAGCCATCCATGCACCTAGACATCCACTCATTCACTCACCTATCCATCTATCCACCCACTAATCAAGACATCCTTCTATCTACCCACCTACACTTCCACTCTCCTACTTACCCATTCATTCATAGTCCTTCTGTTCACCTACACATCCACTCATTTGTTCGTCTATTCATTCAGCCTCCCATCTACTCATCCTTCCTCCTTCTCCTTTCCATTTTCATACCACCTTCCCTAATCCACACCTGAGAACACTCTATCACTACTGTGCATTTAAGAAAATGTGTGTACCAGCATGGAGCTTCCCTGCCTTGGTTCAGCATTTCTGCCTTCAAAGATATCAAATGCATGTGTAAAATTAGTCACCTTGTGTCATGACTCTGAACACTACTGAGATAGATAAACTCCTTGAATGAGTGAAGCTCAGTCAAGAATTTCAGTGGGTCTTTAATGTGTAGAGAACACAGTCCAACCCCTCTGTCTGACACTGAGGTGCTTCTCTGACCCAGCTTGCCTCAACTGACTCACCTTCACTTTAAACTCTCCAATATTTAAAACAGAAAAAAAAAAGCAGAGAATACACTACTTGAGTTTAATAATTATTAAGATTTGGAGTCACGTTTCTTCTCTTTGAAACTACTTTAGAAAGTGAAATGTTAGACAACTAAAGTGTTCTTGCATCCTTCCTCCCTGCTCATTCCCAGTGACTGTCCTATAGCTGGTGTGTGCTCTTACAGGCCCACAGCCACCTAGACTCAGACAGCGACCTAAAAAAACATGAGCAATATAAATTTTTCACAGGGGGAAGTCTACATCTGCTGCTCTATATTTGAGGGAGAGACTGTTGAGACTGATTCTCTCTAACTCATGGTGGCTTCAAACTTAAAATTCTTCCTGTTCAATTCTCTCAAGTATTGAGACCATAGACCTGCAACACATTGCCGGGGAAAATATCATCCCTGACCTTCCTCCTCTTGCTCATCATCATATTTGCAAGTTTTACACAAATTGATATTAACAGATGTAGAACCTTGATCTTAATTATTAGTATTGTTCTATCATGTGACTTCCATAGCTATGTAATTAACCATATACTTAATGGGTTAAGTATCCTGGTCAGATCTTCCAGAGCTGGAGTTAGAGAGGGCTGTGAGCCCCCATGTGGGTGCTGAAAACCAAACCCAGGTGCTCTGCAAGAGCAGCCAGTACTCTTAACCTTAGAATCTCTCCAGCCCACAGAACAGATACTTAACAAGAAATTATCTAGACCTGGGTGAATGGTGGACATGTCTGTGGGGCATTGCCTTAATTTTTCATTGGCCTAGCCCCTGTGGGCAGCACATTCCCTATGAGGGACCTGAATTGTGGAAGAGCAAAGGAAGCTAGACCAGGATAAACAAGCTGGCAGCAGGGATCTCCATCTTCTCTCTGTTCTTGACTGTAATGTGGATGGAGGTTCCTGCCTTGATTTCCCTGAAACTACAAACTGTCGCCTACAACTGTGAGTCAAATATTAAACTGTTTATAAAAAAATAAATCTCCATTAAATGGAATGTGTGTGCAGATGGCTTAGAACATCTTCGGGTTACTCTTAAAAGTGGGATTGCTGTCTGTAATTCTTCTTCCATTAATACTAGACCATTTACTTCCCCCAATGATACTGGACAATTTACATTCCTATTACAATCCCTGACATGCTATATACTGGTCTCCTCCAGGGACTTTGTCAATCCACCTGGCACCAAGTTGTGTTTTAATCATCTTCTGATTATCAGTATGAATAACCTTTCTCAGTTTTCAGTACTGCAGTTACATTGTTTGTGGCCTGAACAGTTGTATCTCTTACCCATGTTCCAGTTGGGCTGGTTTTTACTCCTTCCTTATGGATTTGTAAAAGTTGATTTTATTTTCTGGGTATTAAAATTTTACTAATTCTGTGAAGACCAAATATCTTCTCCTTGTCTCGATGTATTTTGTCAATCTATTAATTTGTCTGTTGTTGTAGGGTTAGTTTTTTTAAATTATATAACAGAATTTACAAATATTTTTTCTTTTGGAGTGTATATTATTCTTTTTTAAATTTACAGTATTGGAGAGATGGCTCAGCAGGTAAGAGCACATACTGCTCTTGCAGAGGCCCCAAGTTGTGCTTCCAACACCTTCAACTCCCTGTAAACTCAGATCCAGGGGATCTGATACCCTCTTCTGGACTCCACAGGCACTGGTACTCAATGTACATATATCATAAATCAATCTCTCACCTAAATTTCATTAATTATAGATAATTTTTATTTATTTTATGCATATAAGTGTATATATACATATCTCACATGCATGTCTGATGCCATCAAAGGTCTGTAAAGGATGTTAACACCCCTGAAACTGGAGTTATGAATGATCATGAACCACTGTGTGGGTGCTGGGAATTGAACTCAGATTCTCTGTAAGAGCAACCAGTGCTCCCAACTCCTGAGCATATATATACATATGTGTATATATATATGTACTAATTCTGTGTACATACATGTATAATATATGTGTGTATGTGTATACACACATACATGTATATATATGTGTGTATGTGTATACACGCATATATGTATAAACACACACACATATATATCTCCAGCCCAAACCACAGCAAAGTTAGAAATTTAAAATAATAAAAAGCTATAAAAAATATTTGAAATGGTTAGACATGGTACTTTATACCTTTAATCCCAGCCTTGGGAGGCAGAGGCAAGCAGATTTCTGTGAGTTCAAAGTTAGTTCACTCTGCATTGCAAGTTTCAGCCCAGCCAAGGATACATGATGAGACCTTACCTCAAAAGCAAAACAAAAATTTTAAACAAGAGGAAGAAGCTCATAATTTTGAATATTATGAGAAATGAAGGAATTACAATGGGAACTATGAAATATGTATATCTGAACGGCGATGACAAACCATTACCAACACTCCTGGGACGTGGCTAATTTGTGCATGAAGGACATTAATCTGCACTCACTCCTCTCTCCTCATGTATGCATCTTAATGACACTTCCTAACTGAATCAGCTTGGCACACAGGAGCATTCTTAATGTGTGCATATTAATCTTATGAGCAGCCATGAAGCAGAAAGCATGATTTGCTAGTGGTGATGGTAAACCTTCTTCATCAGGCTGTGGGAGGTCTTTAGTGATCCCAATTTCCCCATTTTTTCTTCTTCTTTTTTTCTTTTTTTCTTTTTTTGGTTTTTAGAGACAGGGTTTCTCTGTATAGCCTGGCTATCCAGGAACTCACTCTGTAGACCAGGCTGGCCTCGAACTCAGAAATCTGCCTGTCTCTGCCTCCCAAGTGCGGGGATTAAAGGCATGCACCACCACTGCCTGGCCTCCATTTTTCTTAATGGTGAGAAGTTAGAAGTCAAGGGTACCTCTTTCTTCCATGTTGTACAGACTAGAGGTCCTAGTCAAAGTCATAAGGTAAAAAAGAAAGAAAGAAAGAGAGAGAGAGAGAGAAAGAGAGAGAGAGAGAAAGAAAGGAAGGAAGGAGGATGAGGTGAAAGAAGAAGAAGAAGAAGAAGAAGAAGAAGAAGAAGAAGAAGAAGAAGAAGAAGAAGAAGAAGAAGAAGAAGAAGAAGAAGAAGAAGAAAGACAAAGCCACCATCTTTTAGAAGCAGTTGGTGAGTGTCTTCCTGGGATTTGTTTAACCCGTGCCTCTTGAAAAAAACCTCCCTAGCATCCTCCTGTCTCCAGTCCTCCCTCACGTCATTCCATCTCAGAGGCCAATGAACAACCCTATGAATCACTAGCATGCATTGATTGTTCACTGTATACTAGGTGGGCATTTCATCTCATCTTTTAATCTTGGACTGACCATAGGAAGAAGATATCCATTCGCTCCACTGTGAAAACAAGAAAGCAGTGGAAGGCATCAAGCTGCGCTCACAGAGCTGAAAGAGACTGAGGCAGAGCTCAGCTGTGGTGCTGGTCTACCTCTCCCACTGATCTTTGCTTCTTTTGTTCTCCTCAAAGCTCCATGGATTTGTCAAGGCCCTGTAACACTCAAGCTCCCCTTCAGAACTGAGAACTTCCTCCCAGGAAATGCTTCCCCGGCTGAAGGAGTGATCTGCCTTAGCATGCACCCTTGCCTGCCCCTCCCCTTCTAGAGACAATCACCAAGCAATGAATAGTCAGCATATGGGTAGAAGGGCCCAACCTCTAAGCACAATGCAGGGCTCTCAGCTTCCCTATGACTCCACAACACACTTTGTCCCTGAAGCCCTTGTTCCCCATACCTTTCTCCAGGTGAGACCCCCAACCCATTCTGCACTGTGCCTCCGTCTGAGAGCCAGTTTCCTGTGGAAGCCAAGCAGTGATGAACTCTAGCTATCCATGTTTGCAGCAGCACTCAGTCCCCAGTATATCTTCTTGAATCTCCTTCTGAGAGAACTTGGGTAGGGATGATCACCCCTCCCCGCCGGCATCTAAACCATTTCTTCGTGTCTACTTCAACTTCTATACTACCCTGTGAGCTCCCCAAGAGAGGCCATTGTGTTTGGACTATTTCCAGTCTTGTTCATCACCTGTCTCTGAGTTGGATATAAAACTGAAGCCTCCACCTTCTTGAGTTTCCTTTTCTGTGAAATGGGGTGGTGAGAGTATCTTCCTCTCAGACGTAAAGAATTCAGAGCACATAGACCGCTTAGGGCCTTGTATAGACTAAGCACTCACTAATCCTTTCTTTGCTACAATTCCTTATCTGCCATCATAATAGCACTAGCCTATGAGTACTGAACAACTGGGAAAGCCTGCTGAGGCCTGCCTCACAGGCTGTCTCCCCAGGAGACAGAGGAGGCAGGCTGAGGTCCCTCATCTCTTTGTTCTCCCCACCCCAATGCAGACCTCACTGCTGGACCCTCCAGCTTGCAAACACCCTCACTCTCTCCTACAAGGGGAAAAAAAATTGAAAAATAAACTTGGCTTTGAATCCAAGGCCATGGCTGCTTTTGATCTCTGTTACAAAGCAAAGCAATTATCGGACACAAAAGCCTTGATTTATTTATGAAATGCTATGGACATCTTCGAGGCGGGGACGAGAAAACTCACTCAAGAGCAAGTCCTTGTTGCCACACAGTGAATGGCTGCTTTCAAACACTGGCCCCCCGAACGCCCTCTCGGCTCTGCTAAGAGTCTCTCCTCATTAGTGCTTCTTCCAGAATGCTGCAGCTTCCAACAATCAAATTCACATCACGGCCAGGGCATGTAATTAAATTCTACAGGCATCGGGGAGTGCAGAATAATGGACGGCTATTGTTAAGGAAGCTGAAGAAAACAGATTGAGGCTGAGGATGGGATGGGCTTCAGTACCTAGTTTCAGCAACTGCCAGGGGTAGAAGGAAAGAGTATGACACACAGTGACCCTCCCAGCTGCTGTACCAGGAAGGGGTAGACTCAGAGCTGGGTCAAGTTCCTAGGTTTGGGGAAGACTATGCCCTTAGCAGACATGGGCCTCAGTTTCTGTAAAACACTGGAGTCCTTCCCTGGCATGTTTCCAGTCGGCTGAGAACTGGTTAGAAATGCAGATCCCCAGACCTACTAAATCCACAACTGTGATGGTGGAGCCCAGCAACGTGCACCTAATATACCTTCAGGGGACTCTAGCGCAGGCTAGACTATGACACTCACTGGCAGGTTATGTTTAAGGGTAAGACCTCAAGCTCAAGGGCAGGAAAGGCCAGGAAGATAAAATAAAGGGGTCAACACAACACATTGGACAATATTAGGGAGGTTGGGCAGTGGAAAACACTGTTTTGTTTGGTTTGGGTCTGGGCTTTGTGAGTAGCTCAGGCTTGTCGAAAACTCACTGTGTAGAGCTGAGGCTGGCCTTGAACTCCTGACTGTCTTGCCTCCATCTCCCAAGTGCTAGGGTTATACGTGTGTGCCACCATAACCAGCATGGAATCTCCAAGTTTTAAAATGCAATGGTTCCTAACCTGTGGGTTGAGACCCATTTGGGGAAGACCACCAGAAAGCACAGATGTATACATTAGGATTCACAACAGTAGCAAAATTACAGTTATAAAGTAGCAACAAAAATAACTGTATGATTGGAGGATCATCTCAACATGAGGAACTATATTAAAGGGTCGCAGCATTACAAAGGTTGAGCACCACTGTCTTAATGTAATGAGAGCCAAGCAGATTATGTTTAGGAGCTGAATTTGGTTTAGACTACTGTTTGTAACCTCAGTCCTGGTGTATCTCTGACCTCTGCCATGATCTGTTCTGTCTACGGAGCTCTTGCCTTGCTTCAGAGCTCCCAATTCCCTTTCCCCAATTGGAAGGGTATTCAACACCAACCTTCCCCACCCCAGTCACCCTCATGCTTAACTCATTCTCAAGTCTCAGCCCCACGTTGTACATCCTAAAAGAAAAGACTCAAACAGAGCCAAGGAGTTATCGTTAGAAGGTATATAGGTTACTTTTCTATTGTTGTGATAAACCACCTTGACCAAACAACTTATGAAAAAAAGTATTTAATTGGGCTTATGGTTCCAGAAGATTAGAGTCTGTGATGGTGGAGTGGAGGCATGGCGGCAGAAACAACTGAGAAATCACATCTTGAACCACAACAGGAGACAGAGAGAAGGAGCCGTTTGAAACCTCAAAGCATGGACCCCGTCACTTACCCCCTTCAGTAAAGCCACGCTTCCTCATCCTTTCCAAACAGAAACCAACTGGGGACCGGGGCTCAAGAGTTATAGGTGACATCTCATTCAAATCACCACAGAAGGCAACACAAGCAAAGACGACATGAAAGTGTTATGATATGGGCCTTTCCAACAGAGGAGGAGTTCATGCCTTCTGGACAAGCTACCTTCTTACTGCCTGAAAAGTCCTTCAAGTCATTTGGCCAGAATCTAATTAAATGAAGTATAATGGGGACAAACATGGGGGGCACAGAATTCAGGCCAAATTCAAAAAGAACTGGTACAAAAATATCTGGAGGTTTCAGCTGAGACATGATCCTTGAGTTGAAGAGTTGAGATAGCCCTCTCCACTCCAGGCTGGTCCATCGTCTCCCCATGAATTACTACAGGTCAGAGGAGCTCAGCACAGCCCACAGTGAGAAGCCTCAGGGGAGACCACAAGCAAACCATAGAGAAGATTCAAGTGTCTCCAGGAGGCAAAGACCTGGATGGATTATCTTGATTTCTGTCCCCAAGCAATGAACAGGTTTCTGCATTTATTGGATATTTGTAGCCCTCAAGGGTGCCGCAAGAACAAAACTTGTACTATTTCATTTCGGCATCGAAGGACTGTCTATTGATCACAGCTGTCCTCAGATAGACTGAGCAATCCTGAGAGGTAAGGCACATCCTTTGTTGAGGGACATCTAGTTAAGTAGGATAGAAGGACTGGAATAGCGAGGCCAGTGGTCATCTAGTATCTCTTCTTTCTCATAAGGACACCCCAACTTTTCTCAAGGGGCCACCCGCACCCATCCTCAGCCCTGTGGATCAGCAGAATTGAGCACCCCTTCTTGCTCTAGGGGTGAGCGTCTACCTACACTTAGTCAAGGAAGATAGCTTCTTGACCACAGGCACAAGGTCATTGGTCATCACATGACTGTGCTGAGCCAATCAGCCCTTAGAAGATCTAATGCTAGACAAAGGGACTTAAAACAGACAAGATATAAGCCTGGAGCTGCTGACAGCCACCTGGTTATGAGAATGGGACAAACTAACTAACTAAAAAAAAAAAAGTTCCTTGTCAATCTTCTGAAAAATGGGAAACATATCAGAGCCCCATAGCAGAAACAAAGAGACTATTTTCTGATAATAATCTTGGTGTCCCAAAGCACCCCATGCCTGAAGCCAAGGTCATCTTGGAAATGCTGAAAACTCTTTTTTCCCTTCAAGCAGGGTGAACTGTATTCCTGTTGTCCACAGTCATGGGTCCTGATCATTTCAGATTGCCTCTAGGATCTCCTTCCGTCCCACTCGGCTCTGACTGAGCCAGACCCCTGCTCTTAAAGCCAGCCTACCACCATGAACTTCCAAATGACTCTCCCTGGTGCTGGGGACTAAGTGCAGGATTAGTCATGCATGCTACTTAAGAGTTCAGTCTCTGTGCTACATCCCAAGCCCCTCTGATATTGAACGGGGTTGAGAGAGGTCACAATCTGTGCTGTCAGGCCCAGCAACCTGCCCTCAATAAAGCAATAAAAAGATCCAAATTAAAAGTGGAAAGCAGAAAGAGGAGATTTATTCAATACTGGCCACTTTGAGAAGAGGGACAAAAAGGTCCAGAAGAACCCTGGGGTCCTGAAGTGAGATGGAACTTTAAATAGAGATCCAAGGCTACAATGTCCTAGTTAAGGTATGGCCTCACCCACTGACCCATCTTTGTCTAGGCTTCAGTCTTATCCTGACAAGTTGTTATGAAGTTGTGACGAAATCTCTTTCAGGGAGACAAATGTACACACACACACACACACACACACACACACCCCTTTTCCTTCTGATAGCATGAGATTCCTGGAGAAATCCCTGTTTCTGTGGGGTCCTTTGTTTCACTGTTGGTCTGATAGATTGAGAGACACAAGTATCTCGTTAGAACATCTTTATTCTGGCAGGCCACGTACACTCCTTTCAGATTTTGAGACAGGGTCTCACTAAGTTGACTAGGTTATCCTTGCACTCACTCTGTGGCCAGAGCTGGCCTTGAACTTGAACTCATGATGGCTCAGCCTCTCGAGCAGCTGGACGACACATCTGCACCAATGGGTGCCATGGGTTTCTGGAATTTGCAGTCTGCCATTTCTTTGGCCAGAGTCCCCAAGGCTAGGGAGTGGCTCAGTGGTTAAGAGCACTTTCGTCTCTTGCAGAGGGTACAGGTTCAGTTCCCAGCACCCACATGACTGCTCACAACTGTCTGTTAAGCCCATTCCAGAGAATCTCATTCCCTCCTCTGCCCTTCACAGGCATTGCATGCACATGGTACACATATACACATGAAGGCTAAACACTTATGCACATAAAACAAAAAGTTAAAAAATAACCAAATAAAAACAATATGAACAAACAACCAACAACAAAACCCCTGGACTCTCAATGAAAGGAAGCACAGAGAATGATGGGAGAATGAGATTCAAGTTAAACAGCACACACGAAGACGGCAGGCAGGACAAGGATTTCAGGCCCACGGGAACCACTCCTGACCTCCTGTGGCTCCACTGCCACAGCAAGACTGGGTGGGTGGTCAGGAAACCCCCACCAAGTATTAGGGCCCCAGGGTGGCCACACATCTCCATATTAGGAACCACTAACAAGCTTCCATTTCTTGAGTGAGGTCTCAGCATCATACCTTGTGTTGGCACTTGACCTCCCTCTGCTCTTTCAAGGGTTCCCCTCTGTAAACATTGTACCAGACCCACTTCCCAGATGAGAAAACTGAGGCTTAAAGAGACTGGCTAAAGTGGTCAGTGAGACAGTGAAGAGACAGACTCTAAAAGCTCTGTCACACTGATGATAAGAGGTTAAAGCCACATTTGGCCTCTCCTGGAAATGGTTCAAGGCTTTCTCCCACCTACATAAAATGGAATGCATCTTCCCACCATTTGTCCAGAACTTAGTACAGAAGTGGTTGAGATAGGTGCAGGAACTCTCCCTTTATAAGGAGCACAGGGCTTAGTTCTGAGTTATGTATAATTATAATGTGGACAAAACAAAGAGGTCTCGCTGGGCTACATCAGCCAGGCACACTTGTCCCCGACACTCTCCCAGCCCACAGGGGCCAGGTCACTTCCTTTGTTCTACAGGACGGGCCTGGTAACAAGGCAGCCAGGAGCTCAGCTGTGGACATTTTTCATTATTTTCCACCCTGTTAACCTCCATCACGAATCAGGCTGCTGTCAGACTAAATGAGAACTGCGAAGATCTATCTCACTTGTCCCCTGGCTCAGCTCAGGAAAAAAGAGCCTTCATTTCCTAAAGGCCTTGACGACCCCTTCTCTTTAAGTCATCCCCACCCAGGAAAAGGCTGTGACAGCAGCAGCAGACGGGGACCATATTGGGATTAGGACTCCAAACCAGCCGACAGCTAAAGCCTTTCAGCTGGCCTCTGTGAAGCGCTGTGGGATTTTTTTTTTTTGACACTGTATTTACCTTTCTAATTATGTTTGCTTATGCTGATATTAAACTCAGACCACATTTCCTAAACACAGCATCAAGAGGAGATGCGGAGCGTATTGTGGGTTGGGAGGACATGAGCCAGTGGCTACAGTTCTGTGGGTGTCATTCTCAAGACGGACAATCCAAGCTCAGACCTTAGAGAGGTGATTCTACTGCAGGTCAGCAGCTTGTCCCCTCGTGTGTCTAGCAATGCGGGGTTACCAGATCACTAAATTGGTACCTGGGAAGAAGAGCTGAGTTACAATGTGTTACAATCGCTGCTGGCCTGGGGTCACAGCCAGCTTTGAGCAAGGCCAGAGCAGCCTGAACTGCCAAGTCCCTCCAACCCATTTTACAAGTGAGAAACTGAGGCAGAGGCAATTTAAGTCATAAGCCTAAGGATGCATATATCACAGGAGACTGACTTGTCCCATCTGACACCAGTTGGGACAGCCAGTGAGCATTTCATACAAGTTGGAAATCAAGGCACGGGCTTAAGTCACAAGCTTGAAGATACACAGGACATACAGGTTTTGTAAAGGATGCTACCAGGTTTGTTTTCTTTCTTTAATGTTAAGTTTCGCCAGGCGGTGGTGGTGCACGCCTTTAATCCCAGCACTTGGGAGGCAGAGGCAGGCGGATTTCTGAGTTCGAGGCCAGCCTGGTCTACAGAGTGAGTTCCAGGACAGCCAGGGCTACACAGAGAAACCCTATCTCAGGAAAAAAAAAAAAAAGGATCCTATAAAAAGGAATACAGTTTCCTACTGAGGTCCTTCCGCACAGAAAAGCGTGTTTGAATGTCACATGGGCCCCAAGGAGCAGCCGATTTCAGCCTCATTCAACAGACTGAGAGGAGAAGGCTGCACAACACACCCATTTTACAGAAAATCCAGATCTTCACGCATTTACACAGAGCCTCCATTGTGCCAGACATTGTGTCAGAAGCTGCAGACAAAGGCTTCAGGGAACACAAAAAGGAACAGTTCTCTTTACCCTTGGCTCCTGCATAGTTCCCTGGGTAAAACCTTTCTTTTAGCAATGGGGTGTTCCACCAAAGTCTTAAAAAATGTAAATCAGCTTTCCCGAGATTCTCATTGTGGAAACTGGTCCTAAGTAACAACAGATATGGGGAGAAGCTCACAGTGGGGCCTTTTGTAGCAGTAGAATAATGGCACTTACCAAAGTGTTCAAAGGAAAGAGAGCAGGTGCGTGGGTCTGGGTAAGTCAATATAATAAAATGCTATGCAATCATCAAAACACAGGTAAACATTTTCAGCGTGGGAAAATTTTGACAGAGAGCATTATATAAGTCTGATAGGGTGACATAAGTAGGCAGCAATACCAAATATGTGGTGTGATCTTACTCAGGGGAGATGTGTATGCATTCTAGAAAGTACACAAATTATAAACATGCAAGCAAATGTATTTGTACAGGTATACATAACCTCTTAAAATTTCAAAGTGATTGACTGATAATACTTCTGTTGGTTTTCTTTTTTGGAGCCCTCAGCTACCTCCCATTTTCCCAGATTGCCCATAATACATGTATACTACACACCTAGGCACCTAAAGGTTTTTACTCCTGTGGCCATGGGTGCTAAGGTGGCTGAGTACACACAATCTTTCAAAGGCAAGTGCAGAGGTCACATCTGAGCCAGGACAGCAAAGCGTAGCCCTTGCCCACTGTATTATTCAACACAAACCTTCCTGGTCCCTTTGTCCCCAAACTGCATCTCACCATGGCAACAGACTATTGTCATGGCTGGTCTGGGAAAGAGACCCAGGGCAGATAGGGCAGCTCACCTTTTTGAAGAGTCTGATGACATCTTCACTGATCTGGGAGAGGCGGACGATGACATTGTTCATGAAGATGTCGTTGAGGGTGGCATGGTCTCGGCTCTCCCGCCGAGTCTGATGCAGTACCAGATACCAACAGTTCACGGGCGAGAGGAGGTATTGATCCTTCCTGTGGGAACCAAGACAGCTCAGGTTGGCTTCACGTCAGTTCACCTGGTCACTCACTTTTGAGTCTCATAGTCACCGTCAAAGTCAATCTTATTACACCTTTTAGAACTATGGAAACAGGCCAGAGAACTAAGGTGATATTGCATGGTTATAGAGAGTGCTGGAGCTAGGCCTAGGGTCTCTGACTCTATCCATGCCCTGAACCATCTACGCTTCCTCTGAACGTGGCACTTGCCATGCATCCTTCCCTTTTCTGGGAAGAATATCTCTGAATATTTTATGGTCTCTAGGTCTGTGCAGTGGAAAACACAAAAAGACATTTCCTCTCCTCTAACCTGTCTACACTAACCCTGAGAGTCCCCTCTTGACACTTCTGTCCTTCCCTAGAGAGCTCCTGACCTCCTAGAAACCAGTGTGACAATGACTACCTTGTGAGAGCTGGCCTGTAGGGCTCAGGTTCTGGGTGTGGGAAGAAGAGCAAAGGAAGACACAGGTACCTACAGGACAAATAAGCCTTTGTCCTATGGTGGCTGATGGGTTCTCAGACTGACTCTAGCTGGACATTATGTTAAAATCAGATGTCACACCATGACCCCTGGAAACAGATCAGAAATTCATTCTCCAGCCTTAGGCCTGGAGATCTGGGTTTTAAGAAGGCCTCCCGGGCACTCCAATGTGAGCTAGGGTCTGAGGCTCTTTGACTGTGTATCACTGCTTCCCAAGCTAATGAAACAACAGAAAATCTCTCTGGGTCTCAACCTTCTCAGATTCCTCTGTGGGGCTTCGGAGAAGGCACATACATGTACTCTTCTGTAAGAAGAAAGGCAAAAAGCTAAGCTCAAACGCAGCCAGTGACACCATCTTAAACCTAGGCGGGGAGTTCATGCTCTCCAAGCCTGAATATTTTTCTTGCCTTGCCTTCTAGTGTGGAAAGAGGAAGACGCACCACTATTGCCAGAGAACTGTGACCCCGCCTTGTTCTGTCCCTGTCCTGAATGTCAGGCTCCTCAGGAGCTGGTTAAGGAAGTGCAGCCACTGTGGCCAGAGCTTCTGAGGAAGGCAACTCCCACTAAGACTGCACCTCCTCACCGGGGCCCAGTAGGGGTGTTACAAAGAACCGCCCCAGGGGGTTCTGGGATGTTCTTCTCCCCCCCCCCCCCCCCCCCCCCCCCCCCCCCCCCCCCCCCCCCGCCATCCCCCCCTCAACTCCTGGAATTTTAGAAGGCAAGAAAACCATTTAACTTTATGGATTTTTTTTTTCCTTCTATCACCAAATGGGCTGAAAATCTGGCAGCACACGTTTGGAAGGAGAGATAGAGGCAGTGGTCAGACCAGCAGCACTAGCTTGACCTGGCAATAATTGGAAATACGCATTGTCGGGGAGGATACTTGACTGGCTGAAGAAACCATAAAGACGATAGAATACTGAAGAGTTGTCCTTTGCTGATAACTGGAAAGATCGGTTAAAATTCAGTACCAGCGAGAATCCCTGTGCATTCATTCCACAGCAGCTCCTGGGTAAGCTATGTTTATCCACAGGCAACTATAATACAGATTCTGCCAGGGGCTCCTTGCCAAGAGGCTGAGACAAATAAATAAATGAAGGAAAGAAAGAAGGAAGGAAAGAAGGGAGGGAGGGAGGAAGGGAGGGAGGGAGGGAGGGAGGGAGGAAGGAAGGAAGGAAGGAAGGAAGGAAGGAAGGAAGGAAGGAAGGAAGGAAGGAAGGAAGGAAAGGACTGAAGAGGGGAGCTGTGTAGGTCAATGATGCAGATGCACCCAGAGCATCTCCAGAGTAACTCCATCCTGCTGGAGTTGCAGGAGGCCCAGGCATGCTGCTCCTATGCGCTTGTACACCAGTCTCTTCTGTTTCCATGCCAGGTTCTTCCTGCTGGGACATGCACACGTGCCCTTCTTGCTACCTGGACCATACTTTGCACCTCCTTCTTCCCTGACTGCCTCCTCTACTTCCTGTAAGTATAGCTCAAATGACACTTCGTCCTCAGAGAGCAGTCCCCTGACCACGTCTGAGCACAGGAGATGTCAAGTGTCCTCTCTGGCCCACAACCCTGGCACTGTGCTGGAGCTTGTTGGAAGTACAAACTGTCAGGAGCATTAATCAGAAACCCTTGGGTTTTGGCCTGGCATCTCTGCTTCACAAGCCCTCCTGGGGACTCTGACTCATGTGCGACTTTGAGAACTTCTGTGCTAAAGTTTGGACCTGTGTGTCTCCCAGTGGGCAGTGCATTAAATACTTGGTTCCCAAGGTGGTGCTATTGGAAGATGGGAAAATCTATAAGGGGGGGCTTTAGTTTATTGAAAGCACAGCCTCATGAGACCCCAGTCCCTTCCTCTTCATCTTTTACACTTCTCGGTCATGGGGCTATCAGCTCTGCTGTATCACGCATTCACACCATGATATGCTGTGCCCTACACACCCAGGAGACCTGAAAGCCTAACTACAAACTAAATCCTACAAGACTGTGAGCCAAAGAGAACTTTTCTCTTCAAAAATTATCTCATAGAATTTCTTATAGTTACAGGAGGCTGCCTGGTACATTCTGCCTTTAATTTCCATGCCCAACCCCTCACCTTCCTGAGAGTTCTTAGAGCACAGGTAAGGTTTCCATTCTACTCACTGTGTTCAGGGCCCAGCAAGGTGTTGGTTACAACGAACAGATGCTGCAGAATGGCCCTTGAGAAAAATTCTTATTTATACTGGGTCGTTGAAAGTCAAGGATGGAGTTTCCAATCAGAAGTGTGTGTTTGTGTGTGTGTGTGTGTGTGTGTGTGTGTGTGAGAGAGAGAGAGAGAGAGAGAGAGAGAGAGAGAGAGAGAGAGAGAGAGAGAGAGAGACATACATATAGACAGACAGACAGAGACAGAGAGAGAGAGACAGAGAGAGAATGAGAGAGAAAATGAGAGACAGACAGACAGACAGACAGACAGTCAGAATAAATTCTCTCAGGAAACCCTGAATTCTGAGAATGCTACTAGAGGATTGTTGACAAGGTTGGAAAAACAAGCTAGAGGCCTGACTGCAGCAGATGTGGAGTGCCAGGTCAAAGCAGTTGGGGCCATGCACCCAGAACACAGAGGTTTGAGCCCATGTTACACACTAGAATAGCCTCTGGAACTTGTGAAAATACCAGGACAAAGTGAGTTCAGTGCTCTAGGGTAGAGCTTGATGCTGGTGTTTTAAAACATTCTTCAAAATATTTTACTCTGTAGTCAGAGTTAAGAATTCCTGCTCCAGGACATAGGAATCCACACAGCTTATATACAAGTATAACCGATGTGTGTTTTGGAAAAAAAATCACTGAGGGAAAATTGGATGGTGAGTAGGGTGGGTGGACATAATAGATGGGTAGATGGATGCATAGATGGATGAGTGGAGTAGATATATATGTAGGTAAGTGTCTGGGTGAAATAGATTCATGGGTGGATGGATGGATGGATGGATGGATGGATGGATGGATGGATGGATAGATAGATGGATGAGTGGGTGAGTAGGTGGGTGGATGGATGGGTTGATGGAAGGATAGAAGATACAGATGATGAGTGAATAAATGGATAAGCAGGTGGGTAAGTGTGGACATAAACAGACAGGAGCACCACTCATGAAGGAATCCTAGTCCAGATAGAAGGATATAGTGAATGCTGGGTGGTGGCACTGGGACCACTGAGGTCTAAACAAACACTCCTCAACAGGGAATGTTTCCTCTTGAAAGGCTGCTGGAACCGGGAGTGGGAGTAGAAGGAGAGAACAGTGACTCTGAGATTTGGCTTTTGGGCAACTGGGAGGAAGCCAATGACACAGACCACGGAGCGCTGCAGAGAAGGAAGCAGGTTTGGGCAGAGAAGACATCCCATCTCACTTCCTACTGCTTCCTGGGTGGTGATGAAATGAAAGGATTAAAGGAGAGATGCCATAATTGAGCTGTTACTGAAATTGCTTCAGGGGCTTAGCTCAATCTGGGATGCAAGAACTGAACAGCATCTGGGGAATTAAATGTGTAAAAATTATGGACGTTTCAGAGGAAAGCAAAAAGGCAAGTGATTATGAAAGGACTCAGAAGTGCAAGATTGACTTTAATGATGGCCTTTAATTAGGTAGCCCGGCCAGAAAGAAATGGTAGAAGACAGGCAGAGAGAACAGAACCTGTGGGGACAGGAGGTGGCACAGCCCAAGACTGGATCGTGGAAGAGTGTAGGAGGGAGAGGGGCAGGAAAAGGAGATGGAGGGGAGATGCTGCAGCAGCTAACTTGTGGGTGCACGTGTTTATATGTGTTCACATATGGTGCATGTATTTATATGTGTTCATATGTGGGTGCATGCATTTACACGTTCACATGCACTAGCTCATCCGGGTGCTGTGTGGGTAGAAGCTCAAATCTTCTTGGGAGCTTCTGCTTGAGCCTTCCACTTAGTAAGAAACATATACCACAGACAGGAGATGCTGCTGCAGCCTCATTAATGTACTCATGGGAAAGGGGCTGCCGAGCCTCGCCATACCAGATCCAGATGTAAGGTGCTTCTTGCTACCCTCTTTCAGAAAGCACGTTCTGGACTGGGGATCAAAGGCTAGAGTAGACATTCCCAAGGCAGAGAGCCTTCTGGGTAGAAAAATATGACCAAACAGCCAGCAAACAGGAGAAAAGGGCATGCTGGTAAGCTGACGGGCAGCTGAGGGGTCCCACGTGGCGTCCCAGGTGATCCCTGGGGTGGCAGATTGTGCCTGGTAAATCTGGTGGAAAAGGCAGAGACCAACAGCAAAAGACCTTTAAGTATCGTTAGAGAGTCTGGGCTTCATCCTGAAGTCATCAGGGAACCATAAAAGGATCTGTGACCCTGAGAGGACAGGGGTGGGAGGTGACATCTAGGGCCAAGAGAGAAGTTGAGGAATTCAGGGCCTGGATACTGACTGAACTTAGGAGGCCAATGGATAGGGTTTAGGATGGGAGCTGAGGAAGAGGGATCCAGCATGACACCTGTTTTCTGGTTGGGCACCCAGGGAAGTAGAAATAGCCTTCGGGAAATGAAGAAAGGGTTAGAGGTTTGGCTGGGAAGGGAGACAACCCCTTCCCCAGAGTCTGACAAGGCTGCAATCAGAGAGGCAACTCTCCTCACTCCCATGACAAGGAACAAGGAAGGGACAGGTAGGGACAGTGAACCTATCTGCCTTCCAAGCAGCATGCCCCCTCTGAAGTTCTACCAAGCATGGGAAACAGCTAGCTCTGCCTTCCCATCTCCTCCCTGTCCTCCTGCCACACAAATGTATGGGGTCCAGCTCAGGCCAGTAAACTCTGGGCACAGTGGCTCGAATGAGACATGTCCTCTATAGGCTCCTCTATCTGGACCCTTGGTCCCTGGTTAGGTGCTGACATCCTGGCTAGTGAAGAAGCATCACTGGGCGCAGGCTTTGGGAGTTATGGTCTCACCCCACTTCCAGCTCTCACTCTTTGCTTGATGTTTGTGATTGAAGATGTGATCTGCCAGCTTTCTGCTATGGTTGTCTGCTGCCATGACTCCTCAGCCACTGTGCACTCCCCTCTGGAACCCTAAGCCAACAAAATGAACTTTTTTCTTTCCCATAAGTCACTTTTCTTCATGGTGTTTAACACAGCAACCAAAAGCAATGAATATACCAGGTGAGCTGTCCACAACCAGGATTAGAGTTGGAGCTAGTCATTCTGTAGAAGGGTACCAGGCCCTCACCACCTTAGTGGCCACCAATAAGAGCCACCAAGGTGAAACAAAAAGACACCAGGCCCTGAGAGGGGTCCTCTCCTATGCCTACCTCCTATGGATGTAATCATGTGAAGGTCACCTATGCTTGTGGCCTAACTGTTCAAACTATGTCACTAAACACAAGAAAAGAGCTCTCTGGTTATTATTCAGTGGCTCATCTGTACAGTGCCTTTATGATGGCCAGTCTGTAGGGCCAGACTTCAAGATGGCCTTGAGCATACGTGTTCTCTACCTAGACAGTGTGCTGAGGGAGGACCATCACTGGAGGTGTCCCAAGTGAGTGTAGAACTAGATGGTCAGAAAGCACTAGAATGAAGGGGCATGCTGTGCCATAGGGGCTCAGAGCAAGGGTCTTGAGACCCGACTTCGAGGTTCACTAAAGTGTCTATGAGGAGAGAGGTAAGGTGGGCTTCTAAGAGGAATTAGAGGTGGCTAAGGGAAAATGCTAGCAGAGTGGCCTTTCTGAGGGGCAAAGAGTTTGGTGCATGCATTTAAGGGACTAAGCAAAAACAAGTAAAGTATAGATAGTAAGATACATAGGGATGGAAGTGGTGAATAGCGAGGCTAGAGGGTCTGCAGGGCTGCTGGGTCCCAGGGTGCCTGCCCCCTGATGTCATGTACCATCTGCATTATGCTGGGGCTGCAGAAAACAATATCCAGAGCGCTGGTGACAGATGAGGTGAAGCATCAGGAACCTGTGCTTCTGCTCTCCCTTTCCTGGAGTCACCCATTCTTTTTTTTGGGGGGGGGGGCGGTTTCAAGACAGGGTTTCTCTGTATAGCCTTGGCTGTCCTGGAACTCACTCTGTAGACCAAGCTAGCCTCGAACTCAGAAATCCGCCTGCCTCTGCCTCCACGTGCTGGGATTAAAGGTGTGCGCCACCATCACCCGGCACCCATTCTTTTTCAAAAGGGTGCCCAGGGCTGAGATCTAGCTCACCTTTCCCTGCTGCAGTCCCTATTTCAGAGGACATTAAAATGAAGTGAGCCAGCCAGCCTTCTCTCACCTCAGGCACACTAACTCTCTTGCTTTTCTCATCTTGCATCGAAGCCCCTCCCAGGCAGGCAGAAGCAGAAGCTGCTGAGCCAGGATATATAAATGGAGAACTTCTGCAGATGTATATGTTTTCTTCTCTATGGCTAGGAGCTAGCAATGAGCATTTCTGGTGAGTCACAGCTTGCTCGCTTTCTTTGGCTAAGAAAGGTGGGAATGAGGTTCCAAAGAGACTGAAGCTGGAGAGGCCAAGCCTTGCCAAGCTGGTGAGTTAGGAAAATGAAATTAGCAGCAAGCTAGCTCTGCCAGCTTCCCGGCTGGGGGCTGGAAAATTCCGCTTAGCAAACAAAACCCAGATCCAAGCCTGCAGAACCCAGGAGGCACGTGGATCTAAACCCAGTGTCCTGGGATCCTGGGATCTGGAGACCATAAATCCCTGCACCTGACACCCTCTTCGGGCACCAGGGTCCCCATCTTCAGTCAAGTCCTGAAATGAAAACCTCTGTCCCATTAGGAACCACCTGAGTAACCTCACCGTCTCCTCCCATATGGACCTCCGTGCCTTGGTTTATTGAACAGGAAAATAGACATGACATGTGGTGTATACAGAACCAAGCAAAAGAAGGGCCTACCCAAGGCTCATCTGACCAGCTATTTCACCCTTCAAATGTGGGTCTTGAAAACCTCGCTGGGGCTGGCCTTCAAATCTCTTCTCTGTTCTCTGGAGACGATGACACATGCCCTGACATTCCATGTCCCACCAGAATTCTTAGAAAGATGCATGAGCTAAAGGCTGATGGATGAATTTGCAAAGTATAAGGTCCTATATAATCCTTAAAGTCCACTATTTTTCTACCTACCTAAGTGGACGGAGACAGAACGAAACTCCTACATAAATATTGTTCTTTAAAGCTACCCATCATTGTTAATACAAAAACAGAGTGCTATTGGTACATATATGAAATATACATATTACACATACACAAATAACTCACAGCCTGGCTAATTCACTGATCAGGATCTCTGAGGATTCCGAGGAACATTCGTGGGAGCTGTGAGAAACACATGGAAAACTAAGAAGAGGAGGAGAAGCTGTAGCCATCACAAGGAGCCTCACAAGCCCCGCCACAGAAAAGAAAGGGATGTTGTGGTGATGAAAGGTGGAAAATGGAGGATACAGAAGGTGGAAGGCAGTGGATGATGGAAGAGGAATGATAGAGAAGAAGAAGATAATGGGGGTGGAGGATGGAAGATGGAAGACAGAAACTAGACGTATTGCAAAGTAGCTGTGATGGAAAACAGATAGCAGGAGATACAGGCGATGAGCTGATGGATGGACAAAGACAAGGTGGAAGGTAGATGGTGCACAGAAAAGAAGATGGCAGTTGAAAGGTAGAGACAGTGGAGACGATGAAAAGTGGAGAATGGAAGGGGAGGTGACACGGTGCAGGAAAGTAAGAGAGATGTCTGAGGTGATGGGAGGTAGACAAGGACAATAGGATGCAAACGTGAGAGACACTGGAATTGACAGAAGCTGGAGGGGGTAGGTCAAGGTGAGGGAAGATGATAATTTTCTATCAGGAACAGGAAACAGACCCTAGTGTGAGTTGATGTTGACATCAGGATTACGGCTTCACCAAACCCAGGCTCAGTATCTGCCTTTCATTTTAAATGTGTGTGTGTACATGCGTGCATGCGTGCGTGCGTGCGTGCGTGTGTGTGTGTGTGTGTGTGTATGTGTGTGTGTGTAACACCTACTCTTTCTCTCTACACTTGTTTCCCCTGAGGCCAGGTCTCTCACTGAACCTTGATCTAGGCTGGCAAGCAGCCTCAGCGACCCTCCTGCCTCTGCCCTCTCTGTAGCTCTGTTACACGCATGTGCAACTGTGCACTTGGTCTCTATGTGGGTTTTGTGAATTTGAGCTCAGGTCTTCATGCTGGACCAGAGAATGTTCTTATCCACAGAGTCGTCTCCCCAGTCTGCCATCTTTTTCTGAAGGTATTTTATAAAGAACTCTCCCTAGTCATGGTTTTCTTTCTATAACTGCTTGCCATAAATAGAAGGTAACCGAGAAAGGTGATTATGAGGGAAACAAACAGCATTATGTATTCTTAGGCCAGAGCTGAAGCCCAAGGTTTGCTGGAAGATTAGAGAGGCGTTTCTAGTGCAGAAGCATCAAGGAGACTTTCTTCACAAGGCTGAAGCGAGTTAAGTTACGCCTCAGGGAGAGCCAGTGAGCCTTCCATTCTGCATTGTGTTATGACAGAGAAGAGACAGCGAGACACAGAGGCAGACATAACCACAAAGAGACAGAGATAAGAAATGGCCTTTTTGCCTTCAAGTACCTAGCAGGATGAAGGTGGCAGTCCAGATCTACAAACTGTATGGTTCCTTGCAAACCTGACCTGAGCTCTGTGGGACCCACAACCAGCCAAGCCAGACCAGAGACTTTTCACAAGAGCCTTTCCCAAACCCTGAGGTGAGGCCCACATCCGTCTGGTTAGATAGGTGACTGTCAGCAAGCACTAACCCAGACAGAGAACTGAGGGAATGGATTTGCCATGCGGCAGCCCAGCCAGAGGTGCTTCTGCATTTGGAGTCTGGTAAACCAGGATTTGAATCCCGCCCAAACTACCTGCAACTACAGCTGTGTCCTAAGCAAATTAATATACCTTGTTAGTTTCAACTATGAAAATAAAGAATTATCTGTCCTGCATGTCACAGCATCTGTCACATAGGTGGACATAAGATGGCCGCTATCTCTGAGTTCAAGGCTAGCCTGGTCTACCTAGTGAGTTCCAGAATAGTCAGTGATTCCCAGTTACAGAATTAGTCACAGAAATTCTGTCTCTCCAGACCTAGCTAACTTGGGTCTCCAGACCAGGCTGCCCATCTACTTGAGAAGCAGGGTCAGGCTCCCATATGCTGTCCTCTGTGACATCTTCCTGCTGAGGGAATGCTCCTGGTTCTAGGCCATCAGAAGGAGAAGCCAGGCTCCTCCAGGCCTGCTCTGGAAAGCGCAAGACTGGGACTTTTATGCTGATGACAAGGAAGGCCAGCACAGCCTATCAGGAGACTGAGAACTATTTGTCATCTAGAAAACCATCAAAGTGACTGGTCACCAGAACCCCCAGAAAGGCTTGCTGGTGCCCCAGAGCTACTGATGCAGAGGCTGGGTGAGGCCTCAGACTCTGCATTTTGAACAAGCTTCTTCTTCTTCTTCTTCTTCTTCTTCTTCTTCTTCTTCTTCTTCTTCTTCTTCTTCTTCTTCTTCTTCTTCTTCTTCTTCTTTTTCTTCTTCTTCTTTGTCACACTGAATTGCTCAGATATTTTCTTTCTTTTTTAGTTTTGTTAATTAACTTTTTATTGGATATTTTCTTTATTTACATTCAAATGTTATCCCCTTTCCCAGTTTTTGCTCAAGAAACTCTCTATCTCATCCCCCCTCCCCCGCTTCTATGAGGGTGCTCCTCCACCCACCCACCTACTCTCGTCTCCCCACTCTGACACTCTCCTACATTGGGGCATCGAGCCTTCACAAGATCAAGGGCCTTTCCTCCCATTGATGCCTGACAAGGCCATCCTCTGCTACATATGCAGCTGGAGCCATGAGTCGCTCCATGTGTACTCTTTGGTTGGTGGCTTAGTCCCTGGGAGCTCTGGGGAATCTGGTTGGTTGATGTTGTTCTTCCTACAGGGTTGCAAACCCCTTCAACTCTTTCAGTTGAACAAGCCTCTATGTGGTCATGACTTATACACTATCCCTTTGGTGGTCCCCATTCTCCAGATAGAAGTCAAGCTCACATTGTCTCCACAGCAGTGCAGCACCTAATGGTTTCATCAATCTGAGGAAGTCAAAAGACACACTCCCCTCTATGGCAACTCTAACGACCACTGGACATTTACTCAGTCAACATTTGTATCAACCATGGGTCAAGCCTTCCACTAGGTACTAGAAACCCCCTTCACCAGCCATCCTCTCTGTCATTTCAGTCTTTGAAACCCAGTGCATATCCACAAGGGATAGACCAAGGTCTCAGCCCAGCATACCAGCTCTGCGTCATTCCCATTATTCATCCTTCCAATCTCAGGTCAGTGAAAGACGGCAATCTGGAACCACTCCTTCTCTACAAATGTTCAGCCATCCCCGGGGCAGACCTGAGAGCCAGCATCAGGCCCCGTGAAGGTCAGAGAATGACTTATGAGAAGTTAGTTCTCTCCTTCTACCATATGGGCTCTGGGAATCAAAGTCAAGTTGTCAGGCTTGGTAGCAAGCTCCTTAGCCTGTTAGGCCACCATGACAGCCCCTAGGCCACTCACCCCAGCTGTGTCTGGCCCTAAATTTAGCACCTTCCACAGCTGTTGATATCCCCAAAGCCCAGGCAGATTGGGAAAAGCCTGGGCCTTGGGGAGAAGTGGTCCATAGCATAAACGTAAAACAAGCCCCAGGGCTCTCCTCCAGCCTTGAGAAACAACCCGGCAGCTTGGGCACGCTTAAGTGGAGAATCTATAGGACAGCTTGGCTTCTCGGGACATCCAGGCTGAAGTACAGAGCATGGCATAGACCCCATGAATAAAAGTGGCACCCTGGGGTCAAAGGTATGTCAGCCTGGCCAGAAAACTCAACTTCCAAAAGCCATCAGGGCTGGTCCATCACATTAGCATCATGTAGAGGGTCTACCCCAGCTGCACTGGCCTGGGTGACCCCCTAATTAGACTTTCATAGTATGACAAGCAGCTCACTTGGCCTGATTGCCAGCTGGGGCTCCCATCCATCTGGTGGCTGAGTTAATGAACCCTTGAGGGGCTAGTAGGGCTCATTACAGACAAGGTGAGGGAATAAGGGATCCCTGTGTCCTCGAGGCCTGCCTTCTTCCTTCTCTCTCATGCTCACACTTAGGATGTGAGGGGAACTGCTTTCAAATCAAGAGGAAGTGTGGGCAAGTGATGAGATCCACTGTACACAACCTCCCCCCCCGGGGGGGGCGGGGATAGGGGAACAGCTCCAGCAACAACTCAGAGTGTAACTAGAGGTCTTGAAACCTGCCAGGTCAGACAGAGAGCCTTGGGACTGGGAGCTCAGGGTGTGAGCAGGTAGGGTCCGAGGGCCTCTATGTTTTAAATAATAAGGTAGGAAATGTGTTTAAATACTGAGGTCCTCCAGAATAACAAGGAAGAAGGATAGATGGATGTCTGTGGACCTGGTCCATGAGAAAACATTCTAAGGACATGGTGGGCAAGTGGGTACCCAAGTAAAACACAACTAGATAAAGTCAGGATATCCTGAAAGGAGGTACTGAGTCTCAGGTGGGCATAAATGAACGCAGCTCTATGGCACTCATCTCCTGTCTACAGCATCCTTCAGCATGGAAGCCATCTCTACCTTTACTTGATACAGGAGAACAGCTAGCTCCTAGAGGCAAAAGGAAGCTATAGATCCCTTGTGGCACTTAGCGGGACCTTGCGGGTCAAGGTCCAGTCCTGGCCTCCTCCTCCAATTCCATCTGCCAACAACCCTCCTGCCCAGCGCTGTCTCCCATCCGCCTCCCATCCCAGGACCGGCCGCCAACTTCTCACTTGAACTGGTGCTCCCGGGAGCTGCGAATCTTGGAGGAGAAGCGCTCGGCCAGCTTCTCCAGGCTGCGGGAATATTCCAGTTCAATCTCAGCTTTCCTGCGGAAGAACTCCTGCAAGTCTTGTAGCAGCTGCAGCCGCGACTCTGACTGCTGCTCCAGGCATTTGAACTGCTCCACCAGCTGCGTGCGGATCTCTGTAGGAGGCAAGAAGCTGAACATCAGGCAATGGCTGGAGACAGTGGTGGACCCATACCCCCCACCCCCAGAGCCCAGCCAGAGCCCCAGTTTTGCCATGCTGAGATTTGGCATGGCCTTTCTGCTATACAGTCTAACCTACCATTTCCCAGACTCCAGTCACCCCAAGTAGTCGCTGTTTTTCTGTCTAGTGCTCAGGCCACTGGCTACATTGTTACTCCACATGACTGGAGGATTGACCAACTTTCCTCAGTCTAATCAGTTTGCTTAGACTAAAAAACTATATATTAAGCTCCAGAAAAGGGGAAGGGGTGCTAACAGCCTGGGATATCAGAAATAAGTTCTATGAAAACAACAGCTTTAAATCCTATTTACATACTAGAACTAGGGCTTGCCAAAGGGCCCGAGGCCTTGCCCAACAGGCTTGTTCTTTGTCAACAAAAAGGAAGTGGCTCAGAGAGAGGCGTTTGGATTTTTCTCATCTAGTACAGGCAGGACCCAGAGGGTATCAGAATGCATCTGCAGTTCCAGCGTTCCTCGTTCCTCGGGGTTATGTCTGTTCGGTTTTCCATTATCCTAAGCTCCATTTGTAAACATGTCAAGGACCACTAAAAGAGCCTTGTCCTCTATTGGGCAAGTTTGACTTATCCAGCTGTGTCTGGGCAACCAGGGAACCATTCAAAAGCTAGGAGTCAAGCTGAAAAAAAAAAAAATCTCTCACTGGAGTCCTTAGAACTCTTAACAACCTTAATGTGACCTGATATCCTATAAGTCACAGCCCAACATTTTGTCAAGTTCTAATACTGTCACTGCACCATTCAGGTGCAGCAACCCCTTCCTGGGTCCTCAACAGATCCAGCACTGCAAGATACCCAACTCACACTTCACTGACAACCTTCTCAAAAGTACCCCAGGCTCCTCTCTGCCTAAGGGTTACATCCAGCTCTTTAGCATAGACCTGATGTTCAGGATTCCCCTTCCATACTCCATGAATTTTGCAATTCGCTCAAACTCATCTTTGAATGGTACAGCATCCCCTTCCCTTCATCATCATCATAATCATCATAATCATTATCATTGTCATCATCATCATCATCATCATCATCATCATCATCAAAAGGAGGGTCTTCAAACTAACAAAGACCCACCTAGGGATGGAACAAGACTTCTCAAGGGGTCTGCAGACTGAAGTATGGAAGAGTCCACATGACAGCCTCATGTCCACCCCATATGCTCCCCAGTTCTGCCAGACAATGCCACACCTTTTTCACCTCACTCCTCAGAATGGTCCTGTTCTCTACTTCCTAAAGAAAAACTAAGGTTGCATCCATTCAGAGTCTAACTATGATGGAACTATGGCAAAATGTCTGGGTGTCCCAAAAAGAAAAATTTCAAATATTGATGTTAGAAAACCTTCCTCGAGCCAGGCCTGGTGGCTCATGCCTTTAATCCCAGCATTTAGAAGGAAGAGGCAAACAGATCTCTGTGCGTTCAAGTCCAGCTGAGCTAAAAAGCAAGTTCCAGGACAGCCAGGGCTACACAGAGAAACCCTGTCTTGAAAAACAAATGAATGAAGGAGAGAGAGAAAGAAAGAGAGAGAGAGAGACCTTCCTGGATTCAAAGGACTACAAACCTTCTGCATTCAAATAAATAAATAGTAAGTAAATAAATAAAATATAACATCAAAAGTCTACATGTCTATTTCAACTTATATATAGGTTAAAAAAGAAATACAATTAATTTATATGTTTTAAGTATGAAACAACATTAAGATAAAATTCTGTGAAGGAAATTGAAGGGAATTATGGATTCAGAAAGATAAAAGAGTTTCAGGTTCTCTCCAATGGACAATTGAGATTAGACATACTGTAGAATTCTTCCTATGTCCTGGCAGTTCCACTCTCTGATAAATACCCCAAAAAGTCAGTGCTTATGTCCAATAATGAAGCATTAGAAGTAACTCCAAAAGTCCAATAAGAATGCAAGGGGTGTTCTCAAGTGAGATTGTTCACAGGAATGCTATGGAGTGAGAAAGTATGGGCAGCATACAGCATAGATGTGAAATGCAAGGACCTTGTGTTTATTGAATCCGTCAAGAAAAATGAGATCAGGAAAGGTGGTTTACAGTGTTAGAGAGAGAAGTCATCAACTTTATAAGGATGCTGACCCAGAGGAACACAAGGTTGTCTTCTAGGGTCTGGGCATGCCCACAGATCTTGATCTGAGCAGTACATGGGTCTGATGAATAGAGCTGCACCCATCTGTGCATTCTTCCAGATTATGTCAGAGTGCATGAAAAGACAACTTTTTTGATTGCAGTGTTACTAAGCTTTGGTTTGCTCTACTTTGTAGAGAATGGAGTAATGTTATTCTAAAATGTTAATTTTTAAAACATGGCAGAAATATATCCTCTGTTACTACTTACATTTAGACAGAAACATTTCATATGTCAACTAAAACTGTAGAACAGCAGAGACTTTTGGGTTCATCCTGAGGGTAGACAGCAGGAGACCCACACTGTGGCTCTGTAGCCCTGGCAGGAGGGTCTCCTTCCAGCAAGGCCTGGCAGACCCACTGGCTCCACCACCACTCCCAGTGCACCATGGGACTCCTGGAATTACAGACTGCCAGGACTGGTTTTAGATGATGGTTGCTACCTTAATTCTTGCAAGCCCTATCTGAGGTCTCTACAAATGAAATCCAAGCTCTGAGTATGGATTCTCAGCACCAAACAGATCCGTCAGGACAGCAGCAGCACCTGTCCAGAAAACTGCTATTGATGCTTATGACATTTCTCTGTGCAGCCCGCAAAGCCCCTGAATGTAAGCATCTCACACAGGCACACATACAAACACACATGCTCATCAACACACAGATAAACACAAAGTTCATACACAGGACCATAGTGCATGCCACATAGCAGTTAGATAACCACACACTATTCACCAACCTCACATCCCAGACACATTTAGGCAAAAGTCACATGGCTACACATGCCATGCATGCACACACATACACATATACACACATACACACATGTCATATTTACATGCATGCTCACACCACATGCATGCACATGGCACACATACATAAATACATGTACACACATATATCACATGCATACATATATACATACCACATGTACACATATATGCACATGCCCCACATATACATACACATATATACACATGTGCAAACACTTGGTGTGGCTCTCACTCATCAGGTTTTACACACACGCATAGACTGTGGCTCTTGCTCATCATCAGTTTCTACAGAGGATGAACAGAGGCTGTATGTAAACTAAGCTCAAAGGCTTGGTGAAGGTCACATTATGCTCCATGAGCTGTCATTAGCTGCACAGGCATGTGCATAGGCCCACGGGTGTAAATGGATGAAATGCAGTCACTTACAGGAGACTCAATCCATAGCCGTGACAATCTCTTTTGCATATTCCCCTACCAACTTTCGGACCCTTCCCAGTCAGAATCATCTCGATGATGCTAGGGCTCAAGGGCTCCTTTCAAGGGCTCAAGGTCTGTAGGTGTTGCTCTCATGTAAGCCACAGGGCACCCCTAAGAAGGAGGATAACTGCTGGTATACCCAACTTCACCCCTGTAAATGAGGGGGTGGTGGCTCAGAGGACACCATCAGGCTATTGTTCTAAAAGCAAAGCCAAGCTAGGAATCAAACTCACGCCCCTCAGAAGGTGACAGTACAACTTTGGACACCACAATAGACTGGGGCCTACTAAGAGCTCAGACAAAGAATAACCCACTTCTAAGTCCTCCCCAGCATCCTCTGCATAACAAGATGCCCCTTCTTAGGACGGCTGCAGGGCAGAGTCGGCTGGCCAGTGTTCTCATGTTTTAGAGGAAAAGCTCATAAATCATACTGTAATGACAGGAGACAGTCTGGAAGGGGCAGAGACACCTCCCCCGATGCACACAGCCAGCTGGAGCCTCCAAAGCGCAGCACACCGGGAACCTTCTGAGTCTGGCTCACTGGAAGTCAAGGTGTCTAGTAATCAGAGACCACCCTCTCATTCCCCTCTGCAGCCTGTCCCTGCTCAGTAACCCCCCCCAAGGGAGTTGGTTCCCGGTCCCCTGATTTCTGTGTCCCCCTCCACAAGGCTGATAGGAGCAGGCTAGGCCTCAGCTTTTCTCCCTGAAGATTTCAAAGAGGGAAAAGTCAAATTAATTCAAATGGAGCTGCTCCCCAGGCTAGGCCTTGTGCAGTAGATGTCCCCCACACCCACCCGCTGAGGGAAGCCATCCAACCAAAACATGGCATAGTGAGACAGAAAAACAAAGGGAGTGGGGCAGGGAGAGAGAGGGGTTGGGAAGTTGGGACAGGCTTTGACCTCAGACCCACAATGCCCCTGACCACTCCGCGCTGCCTTCTAGTTCTACAATCTAGTTCTAGTTCTGCTTCAGGGACTTGAAGCTTAGAGAAGAGGCAAGACAGACCCTACAGCCCAGGTCTCAGGAAGCATTCATCTCCGGACTCTCCTGATACACTTCTCAGTAGCCCCCACTGCTTATAGGGTAACTGCCATATGTCTGTGGCATTCAGTGCCTAAGAATCGCAGCTTCCCTACCTAGTCATGTTCCAGCTCACGCCCCAGGCCACAGTCTCACCTGAGCTGTCACCCACAGCAATAACCAGGCCCACCATGTCCTGGCCACAGCCTCCTTAGCAGAAGAAGATCCACAGAATTAAGAATTCTAGTTTTTCTTAATGAATAAACAACACTGGAGCAAATTCAGGTTTGCCCAAAGCCTGAACAGAAGGCACAGAGAGCTCCCCGTCTCCCCCAACCCCTGCACAGTTTCTCTTCTTGCTGATATTTTCACCGGCCTACTACACTTGTTACTACAGAACTATCCCAGATACACTCTTGCTTTGAGCCCATATTTTACTTTGGGGTTCTCTCTGGGTGCTCTGTCTTCTGAAGGTTCAGACAAGGCTGTAATTGACAAGGGTCAGCATTATCGCTCCATGTAGCACCGTTTCATGGCCCTCAGAGTCCCCTGTGGTTTGCCTAGTCATCGCCCTTTCTGTCCCCCTTCCTGTGCCCATCCTGTCCTCTCAGGCCCTCTGTGTCTTTTCCTGTCTCTCCCATCTTACATTCCCAGAATGTCTAGAGCTGGACCCTCTCTGTGGGCAGCCCCCCTGACCAGCTCTGCCTCTCAGCAACGCATTTACAATGTCATTCTGTAGCTTGGCAGTTCAGTTCTTTTATCATAGACAGATATTCCAGGGTACAGGTTTTATTTGTTTGCTTATTGACTGAAGGCTGAGTTGAGGGCTTCCTATTGTGGACAACCATGAGAGAGTCACCCCAAACAAACCTCTGAAGGAGCATGTCTGAATAAACACAAATCTTCAGTTCAACTGGGCAAAATATCTTTTCAAAAAAAAAAAAGTGATCCTAGCACTTGGGAAACAAAGGCAGGCCAACCTCTGAGTTCAAAGCCAGCCTGATTTATGTAGCAACTTCCATCCCAACCAGGACTACATAGTGAAAAGAGTTTCTGCCTCAAAACAAAACAGACAAAAACCAAAACAAAGCAAGATGAAAACACCCCCAAAACCAGGGGGAAAAAAAATCATTTTTTTGAGAATTTTTTAGGTTTATAAGAAAAAAAGGAATCTCACTTTTTTCACATCTTTGGGTTAATTTCTCTCATCTGTGTGAGTATTTTGCCTGCATTTATGTCTGTGCCCCCCACGCATGCCTGCTGCCTGCCCACAGAGGCCAGAGGAAAGCAATGGATCCCTGGTAACTAGAGCTGCAATTGCCTGTGAGCCCCCATCCGGTACAAGCAACAGAACCTGGGTCCTCTGCAAGAGCAGCAAGTCCTCTGAACCACTGAGCCAAATACAGTGGTCCAGCCCCAAAGAACTGTATTACTCAGGAGAAAAATAAAAGGCAAATTTATAAATGTTTAACATGGTCATCTTCAGCTGTGTCCATTTTCTGCAAGTGAAAAATGTTCTCATCCTATTTTCAGTCCCATAAACTCTAGTACAAAAATACGGAGCTAGGCCGATGAGAGGGCCCAGCAGGCATAGGGGCTTGCCACCAAGCCTGTTAGCCTGAGTCAATCCTTGGAACCTACATGGTGACAGGAGAGAAGTAACCTGCAAGTAACACCCACACACACCCACACATCCCCACACACAAAGAGAGAAAGAGAGAGAGAGAGAGAGAGAGAGAGAGAGAGAGAGAGAGAGAGAGAGAGAGAGAGATGCTTAGATTTGCTTGGATCATAATCCTGAGCTGGGGGATGGGGGATGGAAGTTTTAAGTCAAGCAGAGCTGGCCCTGACAGAGCTAACTCTAGAAGCTCGGCTGTTGTGGCTGATGGGGGTGGGGGGCATGTGCTAGTGCTTGCTTTACTTACTCTTGTTATTGGTTGAAATTTTCCATAAGAAGAAGAAGAAGAAAACAGTAGCCCTACCCAGAACTTGATACTAAGCTGAGCTCTGGTGAACAGGTCTGGCAGTTTGGGAAGCCGGCCAGCTTGCCTGCAGGCCTCAGCCTTGAGCCTCTTGAGTCATGAACAGGTACCAGAACACCGGCTAAAAAGGCAGTTTTAAATGCAGCTCCCGGCTCCCACCCGGTCTGCCCTGTGAGCCTGGTCTTGAGAACAAAGGGGTCATCCTGGAACCCCTGGCACTGAAAGGCCTTTCATGGTTTGAACACCCCAAACAGCAAGATTGTGTGCTCTGTGCCCAGTCTCAGTTCCCCAGAGCTAGTCAGGATGGCAAGCTGGTGGGGCCTCACCTCTGTGAGCATCTCTTCCGATGGTCATGATAATGGCTGCTTGAATAACCACCCTGTTCTGTGGATGAATCGGCTAAGACTTGGGAGAAGAGATCTGCCCAGAACTAGGCTCATAGGAATTAAGGGACAGATAGGATCAGGGTGTGTCCCCCAGGGGGGTCCTTACTGCTTTCCCTTCCAGAGATCATGTCTCACTTCCTGTCTCCACCCTACACTCCACTATCACCAAGGTATGCCTGGGCCTGTCCATCACAACGCATTCTGACTTTGAGGACAGGCCCTCTTGAGGTCCTCAGCTCTGTAGGACAGCAAAGCAGGCTTTGAGATGACCCGTTCACTTAGTCAGCTTCGAGCTGGAACAGATTTCCTTTGTGAAGTGGAGATCATACAACCAGCCCTGTATTGTTGGGAAAAACAAACAAACAAACAAAAAAAAACCCACCACCTCAGAGAAGTCTCCTGGATCCCTGCTACGCATCTATTAACACCATACCACCCAACTCAGTCGCCACTAGCTATGGGTAGCTATTTAAATTTTATGTTGTTTTGCATGGATGGATGATGTGTGTGTGTGTGTGTATGTTCACACACCTATGAGGTCCAAGGGAAGACTCACACGTGACTTCCCACACGGGAAGACTCAAGCGTGATGTATTCCTTGACTGTGCTCCACCTTATTTATTGAGGCAGGAAGCCTCACTGCACTCAGGGCGCCCCATTTCAGCTAGTATGCTCAGCTAACTTTCTCCAGGGATGCCCCTCTCCACCTCCTGGACAGTGAAGCTGTAGGCAGCTTGCTGGCTTTTAGTCCAGTTCTAGAGGTTCATACTCTGGTCCTCATATTTGCTCGGCAAGCACTTTTTACCTGGTGGCTCATCCCCTAGCCCTGACCCTGCACATGCACCTCTGTCTCAAGCCCTCAGACTCACATGTGACTTTCAGCAAGCATAGCATAGACTAGTTCATTGCTGGGAGAGCACTGCCCAGCCCAAAGCCAAGTATCCTGACAGGGCCCCCTGCCCTCTCCCACCAACTCCAGAGGAAATGGGGTAGCCAGTCAATTCATCTAACCAATGCCACTGAAAATTCCTTATCCTTACCAGGGGGGTTCTCTGTAAATCTTGAGTGTCCAGTCACTGTAGAGGGCAGGCAACTCTACCTGTCCTGCAGGCTTGTTGCCAATAATAGACTAGAAATAACATGCCAGACCCTTAGGAGGGGACTGTGGCCTGACATAGTACAAAGGGTGCAAGCTCAGAGGCTCTGGGGACAGCCAGCCTGGCTGGCTTCTACATCTGCCTGTCAATGGTGAGTTGATATATGCATAAAGCATTTCACACTGGCCCTGGCACATAGTAGGGATGCAGTGAAGGAAACATCATGCTGCCATGTGTACAAGGCTCTGGTCACAAAGCTATCCCCCAGGGTCCCCTTCCATCTCGTTGTCCACAGCCCCACAGGAGGGCTCTATGATCTCCGACTACCCTTTCTCCAGCCTCCCTTACACAGAGATGCAGCTTTTCTTTGGCAGCCCCCTGACCATTCCCTCCAGCTCTGTGGCCTCCCTGGCAACCAAGGGCCTCAGCTGCAAGGTCCCAGGCAGCTGCTGAAGCAGTTACCCTGGCAACCTGGGCCCAGGCCCAGATGCATTTGCTTTGTCTTTGAACAGCAGGGAGCCGCCCAAGAGACCAGGAGAGTACCCCCTCTATGAGCGGGTCCCTTCAGAATCTCTGTCCAGGCTAGCACTTTGTATTGTCACTTCTCTTTCCATCCTCGGAACAAGGATCTCTTCTTTCCTCCCTTAGTCTTTACCAGGTAGGGTAACAGACACTGCCACTCTGACCACGGAAGAGGAAGAGGTAGCTATGGCAGCATTTCATTGGTGAAAAAAACTGAGGTCCAAAAAAAAAAAAGCAAGGAATGTGCAGGCTCTGCCGGGTACTGCCAGGATTTAGCCGGGCTCCCAAGACTTCCAAGGGAGTCAGCCCCAAGATGAAGCTGTTTCTCTAGCCTGAATAAATGGGCCACTGGGTGCCATAGTAGCCAAAGCTGAGTCTGACGTTAAACTTGGCTGCACTCAGTCAGAGCTTGGCCTGGACACTGTCAAGTCCTGTGACCTCGAGCAAGCCAGTTCATCTCTGGCCTGTGGCTTTCCCATTTGCAAACTGGAAGGAATTAAAAGCAGGCATTTGTGGAGTTCATGTGTATTTTCCATGAATCTATGCTACATCCTTGGGAGACGGCTTTCCAGTTCAAGGAGGAGGAAAAGGCACAGGCATAAGGTGGCTTGCCTAGCTTCACCTAATGCTTGAATCTTTGGGCTGCCTGTCTTATATCGAGTGCCAGAGATGCTTCCCAAATATCAGACATGCTACCCATCAGTCTGATCTTGCCTCCATCATTCCTTAGGAAGGAGAGGATGTAGGCCTCCAAACTACAGAGGCTTTGTTGAAACAAATCCCATCTACTTGCAACTTTCTGAGGAGTGGGGGTACACATAAGTTGGGGAGGCACTGAGTAATATAATCTACACTTACTGCTCCTCTTCTCACCCCTACCCTGAAAGGAGGCATGGTCTGTGGGCTAGCATTATAAAATAATAATGGTTATTTTGTAATGATGATGAAGATCGTCCTCATGTAAAAGAAAGAGGTCCTCATGGTCCCCCGACACTCAAGAATTAGCATGTCATCTAAGTCTGTGGAGATGAGGACTAGGAGATCTCCACTTCCTACAACCATCCAAGCAGGGAGATCCAGTCCTGCAGTTCCTGGAAGAAAGAGCAAGCCAGAAAGAGTCAGCAAAAGAAACACCCTCAAAATCTGATGAGGTGGGAGAGAAAGTTTCCCCTAACATCTGTGCTGCATCCAAATAAGAGCCAGTCCCTGCCATGAAGTCAGATTTTCCTGACTTCAATGAAAGGCAAAGGACAGGCAGGGAGAAGTCAGGCCTCCTCCTACCCATGTCCCTGAGTTAAAGTGGCTGTGATCAATCTCAACAGGAGATTAATATTCAGGACTCTGATGCCCAGTGGTCCCTAAAGGATCAGATGCAGTGAAATGAGAAAAAAAAATGAGAAGTCGTTAAGGCTGGGAGCATCCAGCTGTGGCCTCTGACTCAGGGTGCCTCACTTTGTGTGAGAAGCAGGAGGGGATGGCCAGCCTAGAGGCTTCTCGTCGTCCTCACAGCTGGCATCAGGTGATCTCTTTAAGAGAGACTTGTCCTATACTTCCTTAATTCATGGGTTGTTTGTTTGGTTGTTTGGTTTCATTTTTAGGAAGGGGTTTCAAGACAGGGCCTCTCACTGTGTAGCTCTGGCTGTCATAGAACCCACTCGGTAGATCAGGTAGGCCTTGAACTCACAATGCTCCTGGGTGTTAGGATTAAAGGCATACGTCACTACACCTGGCTTAATTCACGTTTTAAAATCGTTGCTCTTTCAGCTTATTTTTCAGTACTAGAAATCGAACCTAGGACTTCTCAGATGCTGGGGAAATGCTCTACCTCTGAGTTGCATCTCCGGCTCCTTTTCATTTTTAGGGCATGCTCTCTAGTATTTCCATTGGTGGAAAAGGAGGTGGCTGTAAAAATAAATGCAGCCGATACAAAATAAGTTCTCTAGGATTCTGTAGCCTGAGATCTGCTTTCTTTTTTGATAGAAGAGGGTTCGCAAGGGTGAGAAGTGTTGAGGACATGTCGGAAGCAACCAGAGGCTAGGTTAGGTAATCAGAGAGGTGGAGGGCAAGCTGAAAAGGGAACCACTGTCCCTTTGTGTGAGCCACTGAGGCCGCTGTGTCTCTGTGGACCACCTAAGATCATCCCGGGGACTTGTCCTTCATGCCGGTTAACAGTGATTGGTTGCACCATTAATTCACAACAAGAAAAGGCAAACACATGATCTCACTTGAGGCATCACAACAGCCTGAGTATACACGCGGCGGCGGCGGCACGGTCTTTACTGGACAGAGGATGAAGGAGTTTTGGCATGAAAGAGAAGGCAACGCAGCCGTGAAACAGGCTCCTGGTGAGGCTACAAGTCAAGGAATGCCAGTCACCAACAAGAAGAGACAAGGGAGAGATTCTCATCCTGAGCCTCTAATAGGAGCACGCTCTGCTAACACATAGATTTGCACTAGTGAGATAGATTTTGAGTTCCTGGCTTCCAGATCTAAAAGAGAATAAATGGACGTTTTAAGTCAGCAGATCTGTAACCACTCACTACAGCAGCCTTGGAAACAAATATAATGGACATGGCAGCATCTTGAAAACCTCTGTAAATAATTACCACGCAGTCTAAAAGGAGAGCGGAGTAGACGGCAGCACTCCAGTAGCCACAGACAGTTAAAACTGAATGTACATAGGTGTTTCAATAGAACTTTATTTACAAAAACGGGCACCTAGTCAGATTCCGGTTGAGGGAGGGAGCATGCCAACTCATGTTCCATTTTTCTGCTTTGTTTGTTTGGGTTTTTTTTTGTTTTGTTTTATTTATGTTTTCCAAAGCTTCTGCCCAACAGACATCATTCCTCTAACACAGGGAGAGGCATCAACTTTTGCAAACTATCAATGGGCCCTTGGGAAAGCCGTGGCTGAGCATTGTAGGGTAGTCACCTCCTCCAGGGCCCTGTGCAAAAAAGTGTGACGAGAACACAACCTGACAGCGCACAGTCAAATATGCTTAGTGTGCTGTGCAGGAGCCTTCACTTACAACTCTAGGAAACCGAAGCCCGGTGGCCCCCACTGCCTGAGAGCTGCCTCCAAGTTGCCTCCGGCCAGTGCGCATTCACCTGGCAGTAACAGGACGAAGGATGGGTTTCCTTGACCTTCTGATGAGGATGCCACTTGGAAGGATATCCAAACTCATGGTGGAGTCCGAATACTTCATGCATATTGTAGCTACTGCTCCCAGAGGCTTGCTATGGAATGGAAAGCTGCTACGGCAGGCTGCATGATTTATGTTTCTGAAAGCCACGTGAGTTATGAGCCATGACCTCATTCTCTCGTTCTGGCATCTGTGCACTTTTGCGCTTTCTTTCCTATTGGTTTTTAGGAAGGAAAGAAGGAGAAACAAAAAAGATCTAGTTTCTCCTCTCTCCCTCTCTCTCTCTCTCTCTCTCTCTCTCTCTCTCTCTCTCTCTCTCTCTGTGTGTGTGTGTGTGTGTGTGTGTGTGTGTGTGTGTGTATCTCTGTCTCTGTGTGTGTGTGTCTGTGTGTCTATATGATTGTGCATCTGTGTGTGTAGGTAGATAGTGTGTATGTTGTGTTTTCTTTTTAGCACTGTAAAAGTCTGCAGTGATTCTCAAAGGGAACCCCAATTCATTCCACAACAGGAATTCAGATTAAATTTCTGAGGTGAGCAAATGGTGCCTGATTATTTGATCGGGTCTCATTTACAGTTCACATCAATCAAGCTTATTCAGCCACCATTACCAAATCTTATTGCCCCTTAGTGAACCCTCAAAATAAACTCTTTAGGGGACTCTGTTTCTAGGAATAGACAGAGTAAAGTAAGGCATAATAAGAGAGCTCCAGGTAAGTGCTTCCTCAAACTCCAACTCAGCAACGGTTAAGGATAAGCCTTGGGAAAACATCACAAAATCATTAGAGCTGTGTAGCATCTTGCTGATGGGTTAAAAGCCTCAGAGCTGAGACTAAAATATCCATGTGTACCACAGTCTGGTACGGCTTGCTGTTACACGGCTTTCTGTTATTGTAACAAATATCCGAGACAAATCGATTTAAAAAGAGGAAAGGTTTACTTCAGCACTGGATTTGAAGGCCTCAGTGCATGGTCAGCTTCGGGTTACCGGGGGCAAGGGAGCATACAGACAGTGGGGGTGGGGAATGCTGGAGAGAAAGCTTCTTCAGAATATGTAGCATCAAGGAAGGAGAAGAGAACCAGGAATGTCCAGAGGCCTGATAACCCTGTCAAGCACACACTTTCCTTTCATAAGCCCCACTCCCTAAAGGTTCTACCGCTTTCCAACAGTCCCACAGGCTATTGACCAAACAAGATTTTAATACATGGACCTTTGGGGGAACCTTCAAAATACATTGCCAGCAGACTCACTCATACTCACCCATGAAAAAGAGTTCTGTTTGTTCCTGCCATACTGCAAGATACCACTCTCATTTGTAAACTGGCCTTAATGACACCTACCTAAGAATTGTGGTAAAGTTTTAAACTGGGTTTTCTATGTATAGGGTATGTGAAATACCTATATACACATGTACCTGCATATATATATATATATATATATATATATATATATATATATATATATATATATATATATATATGAGTTCCCTAAATAGCAAAAGATATATACACATGGGTTTAATCCTTTAGGTATGTTTATTATTATTGTGCAGGACTAGAGTTTAAACCAAACTGTCACCATTTTCCTGGGTTTGGCTGGGCACACTTGCAAAAGAACATCACAATGGGTTTGCTGACTGTTGATGTTCTTGAGTGGGGTTGTGAGACCCTCACCTGAGTATCCAGCCACTCCTCTCAACCAGTTAGAAGCAATTTTGCCCTAATTGCATATGGCCTCTGGGAGAGGCTAGAACAGTGGTTCTCAACCTGTGGGTGACAATCCCCTTTGAGGGGTCACCCCCAAAAGAGGGCCACATATCAGATATCCTGTATATCAGATATTTACATTATGATTCCTAAAAGTAGCACAATTACAGTTATGGAGTAGCAACAAAATAATTTTATGGTCAGAGGTCACCAACGTGAGGAAATGTATTCAAGGGTCACAGCGTTCGGAAGAGTGAGAACCACTGAGCTAGAGTATTTAGGCTGAGAAGGACTAGGGGAAGGATCTCCATCTACACAGCCACTGGGGCATCCATGCTGGGTGTAGACCTTTCAGTGAGACTGTTTTTTTTTTTTTGGTTTTTTGAGACAGGGTTTCTCTCTGTAGCCCCGGCTGTCCCGGTACTCACTCTGTAGACCAGGCTAGCCTCGAACTCGGAAATCCGCCTGCCTCTGCCTCCCAAGTGCTAGGATTAAAGGCGTGCGCCACCACCGCCCGGCTCAGTGAGACTGTTTTAAGGCCACCCATGTGCCTGCCCATAGGCCTTCACCCGCTGCTCTATAGGAAGCCTAATACACTTGTCCATTCCCCGGAGTGAACTCTAGTTGAATCTTATCTCCGTTTATTGTTGGGACCATTGAAGGGGTTTAAGACCTTAATGGGGATGGGCTTTTCCACTTTCTATGGAATCTCGGTCCACAGCTTAGGGGCCAGAAAAACAACCCCTTGGCCCACTGACCTAGAATAATAAAACATTTGCCTGAAGTCTTATGGAGAGTCACTACCCAAGCAGGAATCTAACACTTGGGAGGTTACCCCTACCCCACCGTCGTCGGCTTTGTTTATTTCTTCCACAGTGAGTCATTAGCGATGTTATTACTTTATTAGAAGCCCCTCTATCTGGGGGTGTAGCTCAGCTGGTAAACTGCCTGTCTAGCGCGATACCCAGCCCCATAGAAACCAGGTGTGGTAGTATACACCTGTAATCCCAGTGCTTTGGGAGGTAACAGCAGGGGAGCAGAAGTTCAAGATCATCCTCCACTATATAACAAATTTGAGGCCAGTACAAGCTACCTGAAACCAAAGCAAACCAAAAGCATACGGCCTTCAAATAGTATAAATTATGTTTGCATGCTTGGTAACTGCAATTGTCACCCAAGATCAATCAAGGGAGAAGTGTTTAGAGCTCCTCTCTTCCAGACATGTCTCCCAATGCTCTAGTGAATTAGAAGGGTCAGGCTGGAACCCACTCATTCCCAGTGGCACTCAGGGTACGCACTCAACACCCCAACATAAAGCCATTTGTCCTTTCCACACAATATGTGAAAATTCTTTACCAAGCTCCTATTTCAGGTCTTAGGTCTTGGACCGAAGTGGAAATAAAACCTCCAGAGTATTAGTTTGTCACTTGGCAGCACTGTGCAGTGGTCTCTGATTCCTGCTTGGGTAGCAACTCTTCATAGGACTTCAGGCAAATGGCTTTACTGTTCTAGGTCAGTGGGCCAAGGGGTTGCATTTCTGTTCCCTAAGCTGTGGACCTTAGATTCCACAGAAAGTGGAAAAATCCATCCCCCATTAAGAACATTCTGTATGGCCCGGCAGTGGTGGCATGTGCCTTTAATCCCAGCACTTGGGAGGCAGAGGCAGGTGGATTTCTGAGTTTGAGGTCAGCCTGGTCTACAGAGTGAATTCCAGGACAGACAGGGCTACACAGAGAAACCTTGTCTCGGGAAAAAAAAAAAAAAAGAACGTACTGTATGTTAGCCAAATGGACAGTGCCACAACATACCACTGTGCTGCATTTTGGTCAAAATCAGGTTAGATGCTCAGCAGCTTACCAGAATCACTTGTCAGCTAAGAAGCTTACCACCAGCACTTAGTGTGTGACCATTAGCTCCCATGTCCCGAGCCTCCCCTCCCTCTTCCCTGGCCTCCCCTCATTTCTCCCCAGCACCAGTGTGGGTTGCCCGGTACAGTCTGCTCTAGTAAGAACACAGTGACAACAGATCTTAACTTCCTTTGTACTGCCTGTTCCGTTCTGTCCGACTGTCTTACTTACATTTGCCCTTCTGTATGAGAGATACTGCTGGGGGCTGGCATATTGGGGAAATGAATGGATGATATGCCACTGAAGCCTTTGTAGTCTAAAAAGACTTCAGAGTAGGGGACATATAGTTACCAAGGAATATAGCTAAGGCACAAATATATAGTTAGCAAGGAATATAGCTAAGGCACAAAACCCTAACCCTAACCCTAACTTGCTGTAGTCTGTTGGCAAGGTCAAGGGGTCCTGAGTGAAACCCTAATCATTAGAGGGCTCTGAGCCCACCCTTCTCCCAGAAGAAGGGCAAACAGTGCCTAGACAAGCATCTGATATGAAGAAAGGTGATCCAGACTGAGTCATACTAGCCTGGCGTGATGGTACATGCTTGCAATCCCAACACTCAGAAGACAGAAGTATCACAAGTTCTAAGCCAACCTGTGCTACCTGGAGAGACTCTGTATGTGGAGGGAGGGGCTGAAGGGAAGGGAGAGGGAAAGCGAGAGGAAAAGGTCCTTCTGCACCCCACACCCTCTCCCTGGCTGAGGAAAAGACGCCTTAGTTCCCCATGAGTCCTTTGTACCTACCGTCCAGTAAGACCGAAGCTGTTTGGGCTGTACCTTTAATCTGGCTACTTCTTATAAGGTATGGAATCTTTGTCACACTCTGATTATGCCATTATAAGTTTCCCTACCACAAGGAAAATAAAACTTCCATTTGCAAGACAAAGCTGAAGTTCAGAGATAACTTAAAAAGGGACATACCCTCACTTTTGCTCTCCACCCACACAATCTCTAGTCAGATATAAATATACACAATTAATTAATCAGTTTAATTAAATAAAACGCCCAGGCCCAATGTGGAGGCACACACCTTTAATCCCAGCACTCCAGAGGCAGAGGCAAGTCGATCTCTGTGATTTGAAACCAGCCTGGTCTACACTGAGAGTTTCAGGGACCCCAGTGAAACCCGGACAAACACAACAACAAAATCACCTTTCTAGAGGCTGGACCCTACTGTCTGTCTGACTTCCTCTTCCAGAAAAGTTAGAAGCAAGACAATGGGGCCAGGGCAGTCATCGGGGACTAGGGTGGAGAGTCATAAAGGCAAGTGCTAATGGCCAATCCACTCCCAGGATCTTTTGGGAAGTTCATACATATCACACCTTAAAAGCTGACCACAAAAGCATAGGAGCTTATGGCTATGCTCAGTGGGAAGTTCTGTTGTGACTTCCCCAAGGCCACTAGGCTCTAAAATTCTAAAATACTGTAGTCATAGTGCGAGCTCAGGACTGGGTGAGCCCAGAACTACACTTCCTCACCCCTTTAAGTCTCAGCTACTTTGGTGGGTGAGGCAGATCCCCTGATTTCAGGGACAGTATCAGTTAGCCAGCTGAACCCTCACTGGGAAGATTCCAGGCAAAATGATTCATGCAAGAGGGAAGAGAAAAAATAATAATGTGCTCTCGGTGAGAAGCATTCAGGCGCTTCCTTTGGCGCTGCGGGAACTGGCCACGTTTGGGCCCAGGTGTTTCCACAAGGCCATCCAAGGGCCAGCCTCTGGAGATATATGTGATGGTTTGTGGAGAAAGGACTGCAGCGTCAGATGACATGGGCCCATCCAGAGGCCTCTGCACTGAGCAGTGACCCAGACGCTCAAAACCCGTAACCCACTACACTAGAGTTCTGCCTCCCACCCTGACGGGTCTTTCAAAAACAAAACAAACAAACAAACAGACCAAAAACTGCCTTCTCTGCCTGGGGGTGTGGGGGGGGGGGATGGCCTCAAGCCCTGCCTTCCATTCCCATGCATTCTCCAAAAGCCAAGGCTGGTGTGCAGCAATATTAGTTACTGTCCTCCAAAGCCAGTGAGAGAAAGGCCTGTGGGTCCAGCTTAACCCTAGTGCCCAATTGAATGCCATGTTTCCACTGCAGAGAAGTCATTGCTAATCACCAAGGACCATAAACTTTCAGGAGGGAAGTACCGCCTGCCTCACCAGCATCCCTGGAAGGAGAAACCGCCCCTGAGAGATGACCAAGCACATTTCCATCCACTCAGTAGATGAGCCTGGAAGGACATGGGGTACAGTCACAGCAGTTATGCAGGTAGACCCCCTCTCTAGGGTATGCAGAAGAAGAAAACTATGCAGAAGAAGAAAACTCAGGGTATCATCCCTGTCCTTTTCTTGGATCACAGGAGTATGTTTTCAGGCCAATTTGTCTCCCAACTTATCATCTGGAGAAAGGAAGGGACATCTGGTGCAACAAGACTTGCCAAATAGCCACTCTGGCCAAGGCGGTAACCATTCGTGATCATATCCTACAACCACATGATGTGTGATGCTTTCAAAACTTATTATGCCCATTATTTATGAGAGCCCAAAGAGCTTCCGGTTACCAGGGAACCTAAGCTGTTGGGAGCCTGGGATGCTAGGCCAGTGGGCATGTTTTTGGTCTCACCACACACCCTTTCTCCATCGCCCACATCCCTGCCAGTACTGTTGGCCAACTGACTTCAGGAGAGCAATCTAGCTAGCTCTTTCTGTCATAGCCCTTTACAGTTTATAACCCTTTCCCAGTTTGAGAGGATGCTGGAGACTCACTTCATGAAATGATACAGTGAATGACACTCAGGAGACAGCTGTAATTTCACAAGGCTCCAGGAGTGGTGAGCCCTAGACCAGACCTTCCAATTGATGCCTTGAGTGAAGGGGCGCTTCCAGGAAAGGCTAACTCCTTCAATCCCTCCTTGCACCCCAAAGTTTGCTATGTGAGATCCACCCCCTGCTCTTGGATGGGATCTGGCCTTTGCTTAATAGAGTGTGGTGTGCCTATGGCCATCTGGTCCCGCAGGAAGCCATGTGTCCACTCATCCTTGGACAGGGGCCATCATCACTAGAGGTTTTCTCAGCATAAGCTGTGGAACTACATTGCTCTGCTCACCTTAGCAAAAAGAGCAGAGCTCAGCATGCAAGCCAGCCCAACCCAGATCAACAGAGCTGCTTAGCTGACTCCCAAAGAATGCCAGAAGAACAAGCAAGAAGCACCTGAGACTGACTGCCACTGGGGCTCTGCAGCTGTCAAAGACAATTCAGCGACAGGTGCGGACCCATACATACCACTTAGCACCTGCCTCGCCCACCACCCACCTGTTCCTGCACCACCCACACCACAAGCATTCTTTGAACATGTGTGGATTAGGTGTCTACCCTGTGTCCAGCATGGTGCAGGCATTGGGGAGACAGTCCAATTCCCACGCAGGGAGAGGAAGCCTGGGGATGTGGCAAGCAGAGTGGCCCTGTGGCCCTGTGACCTTAAATGAGGTCAGGAGAGGTTCCTGAAAGCCATGACAGCCAATCTGAAGTCTAAAGTCCCAAGAGGACCTGGCCAGGCAAATAGAAGTGATACCTGCAGGGAGGTGCTGGAGAAAATATTCCAACAAAAGACACAGACTGGCATCCCAAGTACCACTGAAATGCTCTCAACAGCCCTTTGTATACACAGGTCTCATATCCCTGGATTCAGCTAACTGCAGACCAAAGATGCACATAGGCCGGTGCTGGCCGTGTCTGTACTGAATGTGTCCATATTTCTTTCTCACATTATCATTCCCCATGATACAGCAGCTGTTGACACAATAATTGTATTGTGTTGGGTAGTGCATGTTATCTAGAGATGATCTACACTATACTAGAAGACGAACCCTACATTGTCTGTGCATCCTACCCCGTGCTTGATACAGCATGGCTTGAGCATCTATGGCAGGGGGCAGAAGGTCTGAGAACCAGTCCCCGGACGAAACTGAGCTCTGACATGGGCAGCCTTGTGAAGGTAACAACAGGTGAAGTCTACACTTCAGTCACATCAGTGGTCCAGCCTTAGGGGCATCAGCAGATCTTTACGTTTCTCACGTGGGGCCTGAGACAGGAAATGGAGGAGTGCTGGACTCCTCAACACTGTTCTAAAGCAGCCAGTCATGGAGAAAGAAAAGCTATGTCTCACTTTCATGGAGAAAGGGGGGACAAGGAGACTATCAAGGGAAGCTGTGCACCACGGTATTCATCATCCACTGATCCAGCCAGTCATACATCTGGCTCCAAAGCAGTCTCTATCTGGCCATAGTTTTGCAAGACTTCAATTGCATGCTGTGAAGGAAGGACTTAAAGATGACTGGGTCTCCCACTTCCAAGGAACCAAGGCCAGTCCGGATGCTTGGTGCAGGCAGAGCTCAGGTGGCACTTATTTGAAGCAGACGCTGGGGAGGTTACCTAGAAGCCGGAGGTTTTAGCTTTGCCTAGCTTTTGTGTTTACCTGCGGTGGCTTGGCAAGGGCAGGCTGGAGTGTTCCCTGAACCCCAACCCCCCCTATAGTTTAGCTACAGAGTAGCTAGCAAATGGTAAGGAGTAGAGAGAGGTTCAGGGGAGCTGGAGGGCCTCAGAGGAGGAACGCAAAATGGACCATGCCTGGCTGAGCCAATCAGAAGGATGAGCCAAGTCCTGAGGAAAGTGGAAGAAGGAAAATGAAATGTGGTTCTGGATAGACACCCAAAGGCACGAAGCCTGGAAGTCACGACTCATTCTGAATCCGTTAGCACAGCCATCAAGAATATGGAAAACTGAGCTGAGTGAGTTAGCTCAGTGGTTAGGAGCCCTGGCTGGCTCTTCTTGTAGTGGATTCTCACTCCATCTCCAGTACCCACATGGCAGATCACAACCTTCTGAAACTCCAGCCCAGGGAAGGTCCATGGACCACTTCTAACTTCCTAGGGTACCAGGCACACTGGTGGTACACAGACATACACGCAAACAAAAATACCCATGATCTTATTTTTTTTTTAATTAAAAGAATATGGAAAATATGGAAAGACAGCTAGAGAGTAAAGGTGCAGCCAGATCAGGGAAGTTCTGAGATGCCACGAGGAGGGTGCATTCCGCCCAGAAGGTAAGACTGAAGAAGAGGAGAACACCAGGGTGCATTTCAGGAATATTAATCTGGCTGACTAATAAGATAGGTTGGAAAGGCGAAACTAAAGCCAAGAGGAACCATGCCAGGACTGTGAAAAGCAGACAGATGTGAGCAGACAGAAACAGATTCACACAAGTGGACAGCTGGCTGGCTGGAAAAACAGAGCCAAGCATCCCAAGGCTCGGTGCCTATGAGGACAGACGACTGTGAAGCGCAGGGTCACAGAAAACTGGGAGGGAGATGCTGGTGGAAGGACAGGATGCTGTCAGACATGGTGGACTGTCTGGGAGACAACCAGCAAGCTGCTAAAGGCAGAGCAGAGATAAGGAAGGGAAATGCAGTTCTTGAGAGACAGGAGGCCCCAGGACAGGGCCAGAGACTGCAGAGGGAAGGACTGGACGCAGGAGGAAGGAGATTATGAGAGAAGAGAGAAGAGGCCCTGAGAGCTGGAGGGCCTCAGAGGAGGAATGTCTAAGAGGTCAGATCCCAGGGAAGCTCTCCTGCTCCTCCCTCGATCATCCTGCCTCAGCTTGATGTTGCCCTATGGAGAACGGTTCCTGAGGGCGGGGTTTATTACCTGTCTGATTCTCTAGCACATCATAAGCACTTAATACATCCTTGTTTTACAGTACAGAAACCGGTAACTCTTAGAAAGGGGAGGCTATGCATATCCCCCTGCCCTCCTGGTACAGTACGCCACAGTCCCTAGGCCTCCAGTCACTAGGTCTGGAATAGCTAGGTGGCAGGTGGCAATTCAAATTAGAGATGAAATATTCACAGCCTTTCCTCCATGCCCCTGCACCTTCATTATAACACGAGTTTCTGTCAGTTGTGATGGGCACTGGTGCCTGGGCTGGTGGCCACAAACCAAGTACGCCAGTAGAGAGACTGAGGCTAGGAAAATGGGCAGAGAGAAGCAGAGACAAATGTGCACTGGTCCTGAGACGTGAGGAGAACGGCTTCCCTTCCTAATCTAGTTCAGTCCCAGGGACAGGATAAGCTTTATCCTCGACCTTGAGGCCTCCTTTTGTAGTCCCAAGGATGCTTTGTCCAGGGCTTGTCCAGTAGTAACAAAACCAATAATAATGTGTAACATTCACTGAGCAATTTTTATATAGCAGGTATTATTCTTTTTGTTTGTTTGTTTGTTGGGTGGTTTTGGTTTTTTGAGACAGGGTTTCTCTGTGTAGCCTTGGCTGTCCTGGAACTCACTCTGTAGACC